>NC_061504.1:15594435-15931935 GCF_022539355.2 Hippoglossus stenolepis
TGCTCGGGTCAGTGCGCCAAGCTGCCCGAGCTGGAGGACGTGCCATGGAGCCTCGGCGAGGTGGAGGGCGCACTGAGGAGGGACGAGGAGCTGATGGTGGGGAACCCGCCGCCGGAGGTCCTGGCGCGGCTGTCGGCGCTCATCGGCCGCGCGCTGGTGCGGGTGGCCCGGGAGGCGCAGCGGCTCAGCCTCCGCTACGCCAAGTGCACCAAGCACGAGATCCAGAGCGCCATCAAGGTGGTGCTCTCCTGGACCATCTCCGTCAACTGCATCACGGCGGCTCTGAGCGCGCTGTCCCTCTACAACATGAGCACCGGGGACAAGTTCAGCCGCGGCAAGTCGGTGCGCTGCGGGCTGGTGTTCTCCGTGGGGAAGTTCTTCAGGTGGATGGTGGATAGTCGGGTGGCCCTCAGGATCCACGAGCACGCCGCCATCTACCTCACCGCCTGCATGGAGAGCCTGTTCAGGGAGGTGTTCGGCCGCGTCCTGCGCAGCGCGCTGGTGGAGAGGGACAACGGGGTCCCCAAGTTTACGCTGGAGTCTCTGGAGCAAGCCATCAACGGGGACTCGGAGGTGTGGGGTCTGCTGCAGCCCTACCAGCACCTCATCTGCGGCAAGAACTCGAGCGGTAAGACAAGTCCAACAGAAACAAGCGCTTCACTGAAATGTAATTCTCTCCCTGTCACCTTGGTGCTCCATGAACCGGCAGGTGGGTTTGCCCTTGACTTCCATCTCCAACGCGCGTCCACGTGTTGCAGGGGAACTCAGGGTCTGTGACTCAGGAGCACAAAGAGCTGAGTTCTCCTTGAGAACCTCTTCATCTCAGGGTTCAGTCATCTTGCTCTGTCGCCCCTTTTCTTTTTAAAGCTGAATATTTCATGGAGGAGATGTGTAAAGTGCAAACCAGTGATGCTGGGCCCATGCTGGAAAAGTAATATGACTATAATTAGGCTGGGGGGGAATAACCACTGCTTATCTGCCTCATGTAATTGCACTTCCAAACAAAAAGGGCCTTGAATATTTATCACCCTCTGCTTTTAGACCCCCCCCCCCCAACCTAACTGCCTGTATCTTGGTTATCAAAAAGGCCCCCGAGCAACGAGAGTCAGAACAGATATTTATGGTTGAAAAAAGATCAGACAAGCTCCAACCTTTTGTTTCTTTGAAGCCATTGTGTTCTCAGACTTTTCACGGAGGAGCGAGGAATGCTGACGTTAATGATTGTTTTCAGACGGAGTCAAACCCCGGAGTGCACAATGTGTGTGTGTGTGTGTGTGTGTGTGTGTGTGTGTGTGTGTGTGTGTGTGTGTGTGTGTGTGTGTGTGTGTGTGTGTGTGTGTGTGTGTGTGTGTGTGTGTGTGTGTGTGTGTGTGTGTGTGTGTGTGTGTGTCGTGACTCTGCAGGAGAAGCAGGATTTGTGTTTGCATTGTGTTGTTGATAAAGGCTGAGCCTCTTATCCAAAGCTCTGAATGAGAGACAAACTTAGTCTTGGTAATATTGACCATAAAAGTCATATCTCAGCTCGTTTTTTGCAGTGAGCATATTTTCTTTCTTCACCTACGAGGTGAAAATCAAAAATGCTTGTGAGGTCTGAATAGGATAAAGGAATCTTGCACCCATTCCTCTGTAAAAGCTCCAGTAGAGATTGTTCCAGAAGCTGTCTGAGGAAAAATGGATCTGAAATAGCTCTCATAGGTTTCATCGTGATAAATGATGTGTTTTGAAATCCAATCACGGATGCAGGTTTTTCTAATTAAACCGGTTCTCCTCTGTAATCCAAAGTCTCTGTTAGGAATAGCGAGAATGTGCTTTTGTCTGGATTCCAGAACTCTCTGTGTAGCTGTTTTCAGACTTGACCTCCGGAGGATGTCTGGAGAATCGGGTCTGGACTTTCTCCGGAGTTTGTCTTTCACACATGCACAACATTCGGAAATATTTGTTTTGTCCGTCGCATGCTAGAAACGTCATCAACACCCTCAGGCTTTCGCGGTGAATCTCCAGCTGTGTGCTCACGTTGGCTCTTTCGGACAATCTGCAGACTTTTTACCGGGGCGGTGAAAAGTCTGGAGACTCGGACATTAGCGTTCACACATGCAGCCTCTCCGGACAATGTCAGGAGGATCTCTGGAGTTCAGTGCATGTCTGAAAGCAGCTTATGTGTCTCACATATCCAGAGAACCGCTCATCTTATTAGATTGGATTATCGGACGACAACAGCGTGTTCACGACAATGAAAACGGATTCTCAAAGTTCGGGATTCTGCGTTTTTTTTAGCAGCTAGCCTTACCCAACGTTGAATAAACAGGTGAACAGCTGTTCGTGCAGCAGCGGTGACGTGGCTTCAGGGTTCAGCGGCAGGTCTTTATTTGTCGTGGCTGAGTTACTGCAGATCACTTTTTACAGTTTCAGAAAGAAATCCAGCCTCACCACAGGTCACGTAAACAGTGCATTCCAAACAGGCCGGTTTAGAACGGGCACGGTGATATGAAATAGGGAAAAAACGGCAAACCCTGACATCTGATAGTCAAAATATTTCCCTTCCATTGATTTGCGCAGTGTTTGCTCCGGCTCTGCAGATCAAACCGGTCGTTTTGACCCTTTTTAATCTTCTGGAGCCCAAACATCCTTTAATGCCGCCTCATTTGACATTGGTATTTAGCCTGGGATGAAAATAAACGCTACACATGACTGCTTTTGTCTTGAAACTGGAGCTGGGAGACGGGAAGAGGAGAAGAGCGTGCAATCCCCCCCTCTCCACTCCTCCTCCTCCTCCTCCTCCTCCTCCTCCGTGGATCGCATCATTTCCTGATGGTGCAGAGGAGGCTACAATTTTGCGCTCACTCCCGAAACAGCATGATGTCATCTGTGACAGTCGGGAAGGCAACAAAAAGGAAAACGTGGCCTATCAGACGTCGTGAAGGAGACGGCTCCAGATCAGCTCATTAAAACATCATGAGTCAAATTTAATTCTCAGACCTGCTGGTGAATAATGAACCGTCCTCAATCGCATATTAATCCAACATTCACTCATTTGTCTGCACCGTCTCTATGTGGCCGAGTGGTTTCAGGAATGAGTCTATATTTATCTGAAGGTGGGAGAGAGCAGGTTGGATCCTTCTGGTGAACGAAGGTGGTTCTCAGTGACCGGTGGTGACGACGTCTTTACTCTGACTAATGAGCTGAAGCCTTTCTTCTCTTCCTTTGTTTTCAGACGCACGTGCTGCTGTTTAAAACCCGTACAAGCTGATTTATGATATTTATCATTACAGGAGGAAAACACATGTGCGTGAGAGTAATTCATAACCTCGACAAAACTAATTGTGAAACTAGTCACACCTACAGCGTGTAACTGTCAACAGGTGGAGAGGAATCGTTGAGATGGAAACAGGAACTGAAAACAACAAATGAGATTAAGAGTCATGTTTATCGCCGTCTACATTTTCCACATACAAGTATTCACTTTGGTGTTCTGGTGCGTGACAATGAACATAATTAGAATTAATGAGGACAAAGATAAAGCAAATCAAAAAGCAAGTAGACTTTGAGTGTGAGGAGAAAGATAAAGTCGAGTATCATGAGTGAAAACTAGACAAATAGAAATGAAAGATGAAATAAAACGTATATAAATAGGAAAGCATAAAAATATGTTTTACAGAACCGTTCAGTTTATGCAGGAGTAAATGTAATGCATTCATTTTATGCAATTTAATATCCATTTATATCCAAATAACACAATTAGTTGGTTTATCATTGTGTGATTGATTTTCGGGCATTTATCAACATCGCATCAGTGAAATGTTTGTTGTGTAACGTTACTGCTAAATAACTGTAACTGTTGATGTGTGTCGCATCGCGATATCCATCTCGTATCGCGAGGGAATGATCACACGTATGCAAATGCAGGCGAATGATAATCTCATGCTGAATGTGTGCGGTGCAGGATGTGACGCACACAGGAATCAGTTGTGTGATCTGTTGTTCGTTAAAGGTCGTGGTTGTTGCATAGCATAAAGTAGCGGCCGGTTCGACGCAGCTAATATCAGGGAGGTACGAAATCAAACCGTGGCTGAAAAAATCAAGGTGTGAACCAAACTGTGGATTAAAACCACAACCTTCGCAGATCAGTTTGCCAACGTTTGGTTTTACAGGTGCACGTTTCCTGATGTTCTCACCTCAACAAGGATTCAGCGCCTGTGATCCGACCGCTCTCACTCACGTTAAACACTCAGGAACACAAACAGCCTGGTCATCTGCCCCCAACGCGCTTATAATGTGGAATCCCCATTGATTATGATTACAGCCGTCATCTGTCGTGACCTTCCCCAAGGACCCGACGCAGCCTCCACAGGGCGCATGACACAACATAGTGGAACCGGAGGCCCTCCTATAGTCGGCCTATTAAATTAGCAGCGGGTGTCTGTTCTTCCTCCGTCTCCTCTCTCCGTCTTTCACACCATACTTTATTGTGTCTCTCCTGCAGGAGGGTGGGCGCGCTCGCTGTTTGCATGCTTGTTTTCCACTGTGGTTTTTAATAAGCTCAACCTCATACCCACACGATTCTGGCGAGGCCTTTTGTTGTCCGTTCTGTTATTATTCTTCGCGCCCGTCCCTCCCCCTCCTCGGGGCGGACTCGCAGATGAGCGGACAGATTGCTGCGGTTCTGGTGGAAACGCCAGCGCTCCGGGCAGGCAAGATTGGTCGTGATGGATTATTTTATGCCGCCCAAATTTCATAAAACCAAAGGCTGCTGCACCCGTATCCCTTCAAACACCCCCTGTTTTCTGCAGTGATTGGTGATTGTGATGTGAAGTTGTTTTGGCACCAAGATGAATTTTATGAGCTGCATCCATTTCCAGTTTCTCTCCAAGTTAGAGGAAAATATTGGCTTTGATTTCATATGTTTCTTCACAGTGATTTCACTAGTAGGGGGATTCCAAACAGCTCCTTTAACCACGCTCGGGGAAACATGGAGCAGCGGTTTCATTACCAGTGTCATTGGACTGTGCATCCCCTCCCATTATCAAGAAGTAGGTGAAAGCACCGGGTCACAATGAGATAATGAGAGAAGCGTTCGAATGCAGGAGCAGAAACAAGGATGTGTGGAGTGTCAGCTGGAGGAGGAGGAGGTGGGGAGGAGACGCTGGCGCAGGTCCCTCAGAGATATAATTACCATGCAGCTCTCTTTAATTAACACTTGTGCTTATCTGCTAGTCATTAAGATTAGGAATTAGCAAGAGGGAAACACGAGGGAGCCGGAGAGAACAAAGATGATAAATCCTCTCATTCATTACTAATACCAGGTCGACGTGTTTGATCAGGTGTGTGTGTGTGTGTGGCCCAGATAAAGTGACCTCTGGACATTCAGACCTGTGGACTCTCTTTGACGTGAGCAGTGAGACGAAGCAGGTTTCCCCCCCGATGTCAGTCGTTTTCTTCACAATCAGCAAAGACGCCTGCGTGAGTGAAAACTGCAGCAAAAGCTAAAACACGGCGGCACAAACAAATATTCTCTCTACATGAAAAACATTTAGTTCCTTATCACACTGTCACCTGCTCTGGAAAGTAGATGACAAATCACTGAAATTAAAAAAGGATTTTAATCCAGTAGCCCAGCGATGACCGTGTCCTATTATATTTAAAAGATCTTTTACTGGGAGCTGTAACAAGACATCAGTGGATTCATGCTGATTGTGGTTTTCTCTTTCACACGCTGCTCATGGCCACGATGAAAGATGTGGCGGCGGCGTCGCGTGCATAGCGAGTTCCGTCTCTGTTAACCCCCCGTGACCGCGGCTCTGATGCCTGTACAACAGGTGGCCGCTCGGCGAGTTCACTCTGCAGTCGCACCTAAACAATGCTGCAGTGTCGCAACGACCTGATTTGTGCGGTTTGAGTTCAGCAAATGCACAAAATCCACGAGATGATGACGCACAACCTGAAAGTCTGGAGACTCACTGGGTTTTGATGTCGTGTGTCAGTCGTACAAAACTTAATGCAGCACAGAAATCCTCTTGGGACCTTGATTTCAACATAAGTCATTTATTTCTGTATTTCATTGTCCTGTGCTGCTTGATTTTCTTATTGTAAAGTCAGAGCCACAGTCTCACACGATGCTTTATATTTGTCAGTTCATCCAAATACTAGAAAATAAGGTTTTATTTTTTACCCTAGATGACGTGTTGCCGGGCAGAAAGTTTGGTTTCACTTTTGATTCCCTCTCCCAGAGGCCACGTCCTTTGTTTTTTTAATTTCCACTTCAACTGTTTGGAAACAGAAAGAATCAAGTTTCAGCTGAATACGAACTCGAGAATGATTCGTTCATATCTTTGCAGATTGCAAATCAAAATGATCTGCACGTGTAGATATCACCAGAAACATTACTGACCATTTAAAACAATGAAATAGTAAGTGATATAAGCTCTTACAGCTTAAAGGGTTAGGGGGTTTCCAAAGTTAATCTCAGGTGAAAACCAAGCGTTGCAAAAATCTGAATCTCAGCTCTGTTGCCTGTGCGGTGAAACCACGTTACATCTTCTCAGCCGTACGTTTTCCTCCTTGTGATTCATCTTGTGCTTTCCGTGATCGCATCATATGATCTGTGGTCGTTCTGTTCTCTCTCGTGATGTTTTCTGTTCAGATCTTAAGCTCAAACATTCTTTGCTGCTCACAATATTTGTCTGTGCTAAAGAAAACCAAACACACTACAATAAAACCCCTCACTACAATAAAAAGCACATCTTTTTTATTAATAATGAGACTTGTGAGGGAACAGGACGATGACTCAAGCGATCGGGTGATTCTGAAACTCAGAAGTTGTTTGACTGTATGAGTCAAGCTATCGATCGGTTGTGAAACATTTGCATTACTGTAAATCTGATGTCAAGGAGGAATGAGGATGTCGGTTCAAACACTCACATCCTCTCTCACACGTCTATTGAGTCAGGGGATGTTTTTGTCTCTCCGGGGGGATTTTCCACGATTACTTTCTGAAGTTTTTTAACTTCAAACTATTTTAAGGGTTTCTGCCGAGGAGGTTGAACCTATTTTCATGAAACTTGGTGGATGGATGCCTTTTTGGGCCAAGGAAGAACTTTTGTAGCAGGGGGTTGGATACAGAAATAGTTTTTCACTTCTTTTAACATTGAAAGGCATTTTTTGACATTTCCTTTAAAGCCTAGGCTTCCAGGAGAGAAGGCGTATGGACGGGCTTTATTTTAGTAGTATGGATGTTGGAAGATGCTGCAGCTCGATTGAATGTAAGCAGACTGCTGGGCCTTGGCGGAGGTTTGTGCTCAATGTAGTTTTTCTCACTCTACTGAAGACGGGGGGTTTCTATAGAATCATAGAATCAACAGTCAGAAGAATAACAATCTACTGAGTCACTGCCCTCTTCAGTTTGTGAACTCCTCGTTAAATCCGCTGTGAGATAACAACGCTCCAGTGTGGGATTCAATCATATCACTTCAACAATAAACCCAAGTTTCTGCTCTCGAACGCTGCAGCCGAGCAGATGACTGACGTCCCTTTAACTCCACGTGAGATATTTTCAAAAGCCGTCGACATCAATCAGATCCCCCCCCACGCTCATCATCCTCCCCCGGTGTTATTTTAAACACTTACTACAGACTCCTGCAGTTTGAGTTTGTTATGCACGAAACAGAGCTGAGATCAGAAAAACGAGCTCCATCCAGTCTCCTCCTGCACGAGTCCCCCCCCGCGTCCTGAGCGAGTCCCTGACACTGAATGAAAGTGACAGATGCTTATCTCTCTCCGCTGACGTCCGACTCCCTCCTCACACTGCACTGGAAGTCAGGGGAGGGAATCTTAACGTTACTGTGGAGTTGCTGTGTGTGTGTGTGAGTGGGTGTTTTCCAACGCCGGCGTTTGACTGACATCTGAGGGGCCGGCAGTGTCAGGAGATGTGTCTTTATCGTTCCATGTTGGGAAACTGACTCACAGCCTCAGTCCTTATTTAACCAACCAGGTTACAAAGCTCCTTTTTTTATTTCACCTTGAGCGTTCATGTCGAACGAGTAGAGGGAAGCAAGGAAGTATCATAACGTGTATAATTCAATAATGCAAATCTTTCTACAAATGGTCGATAATACATTCGGAAACACTTGCAATGTCCAAAAAGATGTGGCACATTGTGGGCACTTTATCAGAAGGATAATCTGATTCGCTGCGAATTTTCCGAGGTCTTTTATGTCTCGTTTCTTTTACCCTGTGTACGAAGACTTTTATCTTTTTGTTTCCTGTTTGTGTCGGACCTTCTTCCTGTCCGTGGCTCACACCGATAGTTAGCCGACGTGTCCTCGCGGCCTCGGTAAGAACAGATTACCCCAAACCGCGACATGATCACTTGGCTTCCACTTCGTCCGTCCGTCCTGTTCTACCAGGAGTAATTAAACTCTTGCGTCTTCATTTCATATTTGGGACAGAAAAACAATCCTGCTTTCTCCACTTTTATTTGGCTGTAATTTCAGCGCGGGCGAGCTGCAGTAACTTGGTTTTAAAGGATCAAACGGGGATTAAGAGCTGAACATTTGTAGCTGCACCAGTTGGATGATTCATGAGAGCACCTCGCAGACGATGTCTTCCAGGCGGTGGCCGGTGCCGCTGGATCTGCTCTACACAGTTTTAACCACAGGCTTAAACCGGGAACACAGAATTTGTCTGCAGCCTGCACTGAATTGTGTAACGCTTGTGTAACACTAGCACCGAGGAGAGTTTCTAAATATGTAGTCAGTCTGAAACTGATACTAGTTCAAAGAAATGAGATGCTACAGTTATTGTGATGTTGACGGATGTTCATTAAACTTGATGCATTATGGGAAGAGTTAGATCTTGGTGCAGATTTCTAATCACTTTCTTAATCATTGCAATATAGTTTTCTTTTGGCATTTTCTACATTATTATCAGTAAATAATTCATGGATCCTGATTAAAAAGATTCTGGCCTATTAAGACGACTGATGTCTATGAGTGTGTGAACTTTGGTGCAGCTTGATTGAATTTCATGGGACTATTAAGCCTGAGTGCCATTCTGGTTTGATTATTGAATGACGTTTTCAAAAATGCCAATTATCTTCATCTTTTCTCTCATTCATGTTATCGTTAATCAAATACCTGTTGGTTCTGGGAAGTTAATCACCAGCCAGCTGATTAAGTGATTGAGTAAAGATTACTAATTGAAATAATCAGTAATTGAAGCTCTATTCCGGCTCCAAATGACGTCACCAGCTAACGGGTCGGCGACACCTGTATCCAGGATATTTTAACTGATATTTAGACGCGTCGTCCATCCAGAGAAGACGAGGACAGATGCAGTGGTCAGTAAAGTGCAGACGGACAAATGCAGCGTCCTGCCCGTCCGTCTCCTCCTGTTCAGCCGAGCCTCGGGTGTCAGCGCGGCGTGTTACTGCCCAACACGCCGTTACAGCATTTAATTAACAAGGGGTGAGTGCAGGATCAGTTTCTGGCTGTTCCCAGGTGGTGATGGGAAATTAGGCCCCTTGCTCCGGGGAGAACCATCTGGTGCCACAGCGACACAGAACAGGCCAGTGATTGGGATGCTCGGCATTCTGGGTAGTGGAGTGTAGGAGAATACCTTTTGCGATTAAGGACCTGGACTCGAACACACCCTCCCTCTCCTGTTCTCCTTTGTTTGCCGACTTAATCCCAACTTGACAAGTGCAAACGCCAACTCACCGCGTCCGCTGCGATAACACGGAACCTTTAAATCCCACGGTTACACAAACGGCTTCTCGACGACGCCTCATGCTCCTGACTTTCGCTCACAACTTGACACACACGTGAAGATGGAGCCATTCGGTCCAGCGCTGTTGTGTAGGCAGGAACCATTCCTCCCACTGACATGAAGCATTTCATAACCACCACACGACAGACGTTGAAAAGAAAAGCTACAAGGAGAACTTGCGCTCTCTGCAATCATTGCATCGCTGTTGCATTCACCCGCTCCCCTTTGTGACTCTCATCCTCATCCCTTGTCCGTCTCTTACGGCGTTCTACACAGACAATCGACCTCTCAGCCTCATCTCCACTTATTCTTATTTTAACAAGAGCAGCTTTATTATATTTTAAACGAGAAAAATCTGATTTAAAGCTTAGAGAAATCTTTTTGAGATGCAGCTAAATCTGGCGTTTCTGTGTGGGAGATTGGTCTGAACCCAGGTTCCCTGTTCCTGCAGAGACAAGTGACAGTTGTGGGTGATTAGGAGAGCACAAGAACAATCTGTGTGATTTGTGGTTGCTCACCAGAAATGTCTCCAAAAATAAACCGGGCTGCTTTCGCTGCCTCCAGGCGGTGACATTTATTAGTTTTTTTCCAAGGTGTGAAATCTGCAGGTCGTGTCATGATGTTAAGTTGCACTTCTCGTCTTGTCTTCGTGTTGTGATTGCAGCGCTGGAGGTGATGAAGTGATTATCCTGGTGCTCATATTGTGGTTATTGATCACGTCCAGTTGGAGTGTGGGTAAACAAAAAGGAGAAGGAGGATTGTGAAATCAGTAGAAAAGGCTCGGAGATTCGCGTTTTCACTAGAGTTCCTCACAGGCCCCAAAATCTTTGCCCGAATCGGAAAATACCAAGAAATGTTTCACCAGAACCAAACCTGGATCTGTCTATCAGTTAAAGCCAAGACCCAAACCAGGAGACACAGACCTGTATGGGTCCCACGGTTCAGGTGGACTTGAAATATGTTTATAGGTTATTGTTTATAATGTTTTAACGTTTATTGTTGTTCTTTTAGATGTTTTGTTTTATTGCGGATTTGGCTTTTCTATTTATTTTGTATCTTTGTGCTTGAATTTTATTTTCTGAAGCTCCTTGTCACTCTGGTTTTGAAAGGTGCTATAGAGATAAAGTATTTTATTATCATTATTATTATAGTTCTGGCATACAGCCCCTTGTGGATAATTTCATGAGACCCTCCGGAGTGGAGGCGCGTGTCTGAAAAGCAACTTGAGACAAAATGAAAAGCAACACTTCCTCTGAGACGTGGGAATCAAGTCCGCCGGCTCTTATTTAGTGAAAGTGAAACTGCAAATTGATTTGAGCAAACACTCAAACTATTATTTCACCCAGCGATCATCCTCTGTCATCGCGGAGTCTGTAGCCGAGCTCGGTTTCTCTGTTTACATTGTGTGTTGTAATACATGTGAATTATACGATGACAGGCTGTGATTACCCTCTGAGGTTTTCTCCTTTATGTGTTTGCTCCACCGCCGGCTGGTTGAACCTGCTTTGCGTCATCCTGTGGTCCGGCGGCCGACGTGACAGACATGCAGAGACGTATTGTTTAGACAGGTTGCATCATCGCTCGCCTGATTTCGCCACCAATAACTGACTCGGTGCAGGCGTACAGACGCACAACAGGTGTCTGGATACACACAGTCACTTGTTTGTATTGGAACGCTGCACCTGTGGGAGTGGTCAGTGACTACAGCAATAAACCTCTATTACAATCTGCACAGGAGCTACCGGTGATATCTATTTCTAATCCTAACCTTCAAACCTTGAGGTGACCTTTTTAAAGAGCAAGTTGAGAATAAACCAACATTTCAAGTGACGTTTATATAATTAAATGATATTTTCAGTGTGTCTCTGTCAGATTGGACGTCTGCTCTGGAACTGGAAGTGATTAGACGACACAGTGTGTGATGTGTAAATAATCTTAAATCTTCCGATCCAGACGCTGGCAGTCGCTCTCATGAAGATGTTTTGATATTTGTGACATCGAGTCGGTTTTGTGTCGCTCACTCACATCCTGATCCGCCTGTAGGTTTATACAGTTCCTCTTCATCCAGGCTCTCATCCTCCTTCACAGAGCTGCTGGTTCCAGTCAGTGTTTATTTTGTCCTCACAGGATTTGTGTGTTTGTTGACCAGTAGAACTGACCAGTCATCCCATGTGTTGTCTGGTGTGTTTACTCCAGTCAAAGGCAAAAAACAAAATCCGTGCAAACACTCTTCATGTGGAGTTTTGTCCAGTGTTTGTTCCGAGCTGACAAATTTGTGCTCACACAGAGAAAAGAATGTGGCCACACACGTCCTGGAGCAACTGGTCAAGGTGATCGAATTCCTCAGGACAGCTTTCATTTCTTAAAACTCAATGTCGATATCAGGATTGACCTCAGAAATCGAATATATGGAGATAATCCTCACTTTCCTAAAATATCCTCACTCTTACATTCTTTAACTCAAACCTAAGAAAGCTGTAACGGTTCTCACGAAGTTAGAGAGCGCACGCACACAGACACACACAGACACACACACACACACACACACACACGAGGGTGTCTGAGTGAACAATGCTGCATTGTCACTCACCTGTTGCTGCTGCTGCTGCTCCCATGTGTAACAAAGACAGCTTGTGTAACTCACACAATCTGCTATCAGCAGCAGCAGCATCATCATTTCATAACATGTTCATTTATCAGCAGGAGGAATTCTCCCACTGTGGTAAACAGCTTCAATATGGAGCCCGGCCGTCATTAAGAGCAGAGACCGTTGTTCATGCAGATCCCGCGATGCCAAGTTTATTCATCCAGGAACTCGTTCACCTATGCTAATGCACACCTACACCAGGCAGCTGCACGACGCCATTCCTGCTCCTGCACATTCACGGTAGATAATCCTCAGGCTTCAGCGCAGAGAACCGCTTTCCCACACTTCCCAGAACAAATACTCGATTTCACCCACAATCCATCATTTCCTCCCAGAGGCTGCCCGGTACCGTGAAATCCCAAAATACTGTTTGTTCTCTTGGCGTGTTTTCACCCATGAATGTATCATCATCATCATCAGGGCGGCGGCAGCATCTCTCTCGTCCTGACCTGCATTCTGCTCCGTGAGAGCTCGGTTTAAATGCATGAGTCAGACCGAGTCAATGTGAGTGTGCATAAAATCAACCAGAAAACACCAGGGAGCGTTTTTTATTCTCGTTACACGCATGAGAACGTGGTTGAGAAAAAAAATAAATCACAAGGTCGCCTTAGAAATCGTAGAAAGTTTTCTACAATATCTATATACTGGAAATCTTCTTTTTAGACACAGATGGTTGCTAAGGAGACTAAGGAACACTATTTATTATTAAGGTTTTTGTGTGAAATATTTGATATTTATAGATATTTTTCTTTTCTTTTACACTTTTCTAATCAATCACTCAACTCAAGCTGGTTTCAGGAGTCTGTTAATTACTTTTCATGCCAAATAGAAATCAATGCAAAACCAATAAATGCCAGAAACAGTAAGAGAGGGCAGCCAGGAGGCTGAATCATCTTTAAAGACCAGAGTCTCACTGTCGAACTCTTTCTTTAAACTATCTAATCCCGACGCTTTGCTATTTAAATCCTATTCTCAATAACCTGCAGCAGACTTTTTGCACTTTAAGGAAACTCAGGATTCACTTCCTGAAGTATTTCTCATGTGTGAATCTGGCAAAAGTCGACAGTCGCTGCCTCTCTCGCTCCCTCTCTGCTGGAAGTCGAGAGCTGTGAAATTGCCCTGGAAGCATCAATCATGCCTTCGTTTTCCAGGCAACACCCCCCCCCCCGTCCCGAACCCTTCTCCTGCCTCCGGTCGGCTTGCTCTCCGGGGTTCTTCTCCCCCCCGACTGTTCTTCTGCTGCTGTCGGTCTGAGCGGCTTCTTCAACTGCATAAATCCTCGTGTCCTCATGGGGGGGGACTGAGCCTGATGGAGAGCAAACCCCCGCTATAAGTTCTGCTCAGGAGCGTTCAGGCTCATCCATGTTTTAGTGCAACACGGGTGATGTATGTACGTGTTTAGAAACCTCATTCCAGAGGTTAGCGAGTGTTTGTGATTGCAGATGGGGGGATAGCAGGGATATCCCTCGCTGGGAGATGGATGGGATGTCGGAATTTTATTTTATATTTTCTCTAAGCTCACGCAGAGAAAAGCCCTGAAAGTAATGTCAAGCAATAAATACTGTGTTGTGTCTTCACTATACTGCATGTATGCATCAAGTAGATATCTTATGCTGCGATGCTTAATGCTTATATATCAATAAAAGTTACGCACGTGAAAAAAGTACATTGCAAGTAAAACAAATAATAAAGAAATACAAATTGAAGTCGACTAATTTAGAAATGTAAATAAACAAAATGTAAAATGTAATCATTGTAAAATCAAAAATCAAAACATTGACATTGAAAAACAAATATATGAAAACATAAGGGACCCTTGAAACTGCCTGTTTTCATTCCCCCTTGGAGACCAGATAATGACGGCGTGTCTCATTTTCATCGCCGCAGACATGAAGACGGCGAGCGGACCCGTCCTAAATAACACGGGAGTTGATGGCGAGCTGTCAGGAGGTTGAAACAGGAGACGCATAATGTGATGCGACAGAGTAAATTATCCACAGAGGAGAATTTTTACTGGGAGGAAAATGATTCGACTTGAAAACTTTGCTGCTTATTTCAAAGCTCATAAAATAAAAGTGTTTCCTCTTTCACATCACTGCTCTACTTATAAAACTTTTTATGTTCGTCATCATTTTGTGCGTGCGTGCGTGCGTGCGTGTGCGTGCGTGTGTGTGTGTGTTGTTTAGCATCACAATAAGTCCGTGGGACCAGATGTACACAACTTTCTGCCCTCATTGTCGCACCGTCCCAAGTGTCAGCCTCTCTTTGTTGTTGTCGTTATTGTGCGTGTTCATTTGTGCGTGTGCCTTTATGCCGAACAGATACTGCTCCGTCAGACGTTCTGCAGCCGACACCATTAATCACTGAAGTATACACTCGGATATAAAAACAGCCTAATGTGCGTTCGGCTCCGCCCGGGGGAAATAAACAAGAATCCCTCCACGGAGAGAAAATGACAGACTCAAAGAATCAGCTTTGATCACCTTTTCCCTCATAATAAAAACACAAACAAGGAGGCGTCTGGTTCTCTTTCTGTTTGTCTGTGGAGGAATCCGTACAACAGGATTAATTGAAGACGTACTTCAGTCACATTCAGAGGCCGTTCGCCGCCTGTGTTCGCGATGACAGACGAGAAGGTTTTCAGTCGCGGCTCGGGGGCTTCTTCCTCGAAGGCTTATCACAGACATAAATACTCGTTTTGATCCCAAACAGAAACGGCGCTGGTGTGAACGTTTGAAGTTCAGTGGATTTATTTGGGTATTTAACTTTAGTCTGAGACGGCGGAGGATCATGGTTCATGTGCAGATCTCTCATTTTTTAACAGTTTTATGTGTTTGTTGTGACTGTGGGTTTTGTTTTATATCATTGTGAGTTAAATATCAAACGGTTTTCACTCGGGTTCCTTCTTCTTGCTGTTGCTGTCGATTGGGATCCATCACCGCGGCCTTCTTTCATCCATCTGGATCTGGAAATCCCACAGGGGCCATTTTGACCTTGGGACTTCCAGCCCATGTTTGGGATGTTCCTGTACAATATATGCAAACCAGTTGGTTGTGGTGTTCCATGTGCCCCAGTGTGGGTCCTTTGGAAAGACCCTTAACGCCACCTGCCTACCTCAGGCATGAGTGAAATACCGGGGGTTGTGGAATCAGGGAAACCTCATGAGAACAAGAACATTCATTGACAAACTTAATAAGCATGGGAGTGATGGAACAGCTTCATAATGTAGTGTCCTGGCATTTAGTTGAGATCATAACCCGACTTTTATTCCAGGAAATACAGTGAAATACACTCTCCCTCTCTCATGCCTATCGTACAGTCAATTAAGGCGAAATATCGTTAAAAAAGCAATAAATAATACGACAATAAATACAGAGCATCACCAGACCTTTCATTAAGTGCAAAAAAAAGTTGGTGCAGCCACTTTCACCCGGCCCCCTGCCTGCTCTGCAACTTTCATATTCCTATATTTAAACTTCAGTCAGGATAGATCACCCATCAGCCGCTGTTCCTGTTTCCCCACGCGCCATTCATCTCTTTTTAATTCACCTGTAGCCGACCGAGTTTTTCTCCGAGGCAATTTTCCTCCGCAACACAGCTGCAGATAGAACATTTCATGTAGCATAGATCAACGTAATTTCCTCCACGGAGCGGCCGGACCAGGGGAGAGAAGAGAAGCAGAAACAAATCTCAGCAATTTCTGCCGCCGCCAACGGGGCCTACACAGGAGGTGTTTGGAAACAATAACAGTGTTGAGTAGCGCTGACTTCGCTGTCATGCTCCCACTCAGTCACCCATCATCCAACCCACATGTCATAGCTGCACATGAACGAGCCGGTTGCTATGCCCCTGCTGCTTCTGTTGCATTCCCCTGCATCGAGTCCTGTCTTTGGGTGAGACAGCGTTTTTGATCAAAATCAACTGCGGCTTTTGTGAACGGCGATTTATTTGTATGTGTTAGTCTGGTTACGTAAGTACCTGTCCATCCATTTCCAGCGTTTGTCCCTCCAGTCCTGGTCGTGATGCAGCAAACCTCCATCTCTGTTCTCCTGATGCATCTTGAAACAATCCGAGGCCTCGATGAGATTTATAATCTCACCGGTGTGTTTATGTCTGTTGTTGTTCTCCCAGTTGGATCCCGACATGAGGGATGCATCCTAATTAGATTCCCCGAACTTCCTTAATTGGTTTGTCTCAGTGTGAAAGAACCAGCAGCTGCAGAAAGAGTGAAACGAGATTCCAAATTATTTGTTGGGTTATGATATAGAGGGAAGGACAGGAACAGAGGGAGAGAGGAGGATGACATGTGGAAAGGGCTCAGGCGGGATTTGAACCCATGCATGGACACTGGAGTTTATGCCCAATACTCATTCCTTTTTATTGAGTGCATCTAAAGCAGGAGTCACTGGATCCATAACCGATAAACCAGTGAGCATTTGTGTGTTTCTATGAGTCAAGGAAAGTACCTTCACATGGCGTTCCCTAAAAAGAGAGAAGTAAACAAACTGTGTATTCATTCGCCATTGAAGTGGCCCAGATGACCGATGCTGTGTGAATCAGCCACAGACGGGGTTGTGACCTCAGCCGGGTGTAAATGGACCAGTAGACTACGAGGACGTGCTTGAGGTGACGCAGACCCTCAGTGGATCCTTGTCTGGGGGGGGGCGCTGCAGACACGGTGGCTACATCGGGATGTGGAGGTGAAGGAGAGCCACACGAGTTCAGGCTGTTGGTTATTCAGACGGGGGTTTTGAAAGTAGGCCAGCTCGTGCCCGGGGCAAATCAGCTTCCTGGGTCGCCGTGTGAGGAGGCGTTTTTTGGCGGAGCCTGCAGGGAGCCGGCGCTGTCAGGGCGGCGTGAAACACTCGAAGAGCAGCACAAAAAAAAGGAAACTCCCCTGGTTTCCGTTCACCGGTGCTGCCTATTTTCAGCACAGAGAGGGTCATGCTTTGTCAAACGCTGCAGCTGCTTTTTATTGTTGCGTTTTACTTCGGTCTTGGACTCGTCGTGTCCTGTCTGATATGGAGACGGGAGACGGGACAGGCTCCCTCCGAGCGTACATGCTGATGGCGGAGGAGCAGCAGGTGGTTGATGGAAAGTCTCTGCTCAGTCTCCCGGGTTGTGTACGTCTGAAAGGCAGAATGACAGAATGATATTTAAAGAGCAGCATCGGAAAGTCGACGGGCTCGAGGAACGCAGGCAGATGATTGGTCAGATACGGCCTGGCCTCCATGTTGTGTGTCCATATGAAGTGTTGTCGTGTCCTGGTTTCTCTGTGTGTTTTTTCCCACATACTTCAGAGGAACTTTCACTTCTCCTCTTTTCAGATACAGTAAAAGCCCTGGTGTACGTCTCTCTCTGCCACTCACAGCAGGACCTTGCAGCCGCACTTATTTAACTGTCAAAACTCTCCAGGAAAGTCTTTTAACAGTTTCTGTGATGAAACAGCGATAGTTGTTAAAAACCGTCGGGGAATCCCGTGTTCCCTGTAAAAGCTCTTTTAATACTTCTGCTCCTTTTTGTTTTCTCGTGAAACTGCGTCCTGTGGGAACCGGAGCAGATTCTCTGTGTGTTCATGTTTTCACACATCGGCACAGTGCAGACGTTATGTGCCTCATACGTGTGGATCCATAAGGGAAGTGGAGAGGTGAGAATATCAGGAGGAAAGTGGGGAGGACAATGATTGCACTGAGAATGGAGGAAGACAGAGGTGAGAAGAAGAAGAGGAGGAGGAGGAGGAAGAGGCAGGGCCCCGTTCTCGCCGAGGAGCCCGGGATAATCAGAGCAGGGAAATGAGCCGAGTCCCACGCAGTCCTCGCCAACCGCCCCGGAGCGACCGATGACAAGCCTGATGGATGGCAGCTCGCAGCGAGCGCACTCCTCTGGGAGAGAGGGAGGTGAAGGGAGGCGAGGGGGGGACTGGAGAGAGAAAACACCGAGCTGCAGGTGGGCAGAGACGGAGACAGAGAGCAGGAGCTGCAGAGAGACGACCGAGGGTAAAACAGGAGCAGAAACAAAGTGGAAATATGTTTGTTAATGACCACTGGGAGCGACTGTTTACGGCAGAAACACAAGTGACAAGCGTGAGACGGAGTTATACAAATATCTCTCGGAGGCCGAGACGCTCTGCAGGCAGAAACAATCTTTTTGGCTGAGTTAAGCCTCGGGCGCCCGGTTACTGAATCACCTCCTGCATCTCGTTCGTTCTTAAAGCTTCTGGAGTTTGACGGCTCTTTGGCGACTGTTTCCCTGGTCGGAAAAACAAATGAGCTAATCAGTCGGGATAAAGCAGCAACTACACCTCGCGTCAAAAGGGATTTAAATGTCAGTGACTCATGGATTTAGGCAAAAATAACAAGAAACAACCACATGAAGACGCAGGTCAGACCTCAAGAGGAAGTAGAAAGACATTTTAAGAGCATAGATTAACTCGTAACTATCGTATAATACAAAATTGGCTCTGAAAACATGAACAACACAGAACTCTGGCTTCCTTGAATAGAATAGAATAGAAAACCTGTACTGTCATTGTACAAGAGAAAGAAATTAGAGGTCCCACTTCTAAAAAACTGTTTAAAATTCAACCACAGACACAAACCAATAAATGTACAAGTGGTAAATATGTGGTTACCTCTTGCACAGAATGGATATTGCACTTCCACAAAATCGTAATTAGCAAACATGTGGATTTTAGTTACATAAGCCGTCCTCCACAAACTCCACATCTTGTTCTCCTGGGGACGAGTTGTTCATCTGCTCCGTCTCGGGTGACATGAGAAAAGTGGCTGTACCACTTCCTCCTCCTCCTCCTCCTCCTCCTCCTCCTCCTCCTCCAAACGTACAGTAAACCCACCGTGATGCATTGTTCTGCTCCTGAACTCCGTCCTGCTGCCAAGAACCCGTTTGTTTAACAGTGTGGAAAGTATAGACACAATATGCCTCCCGGTCTTGTTCTCGCTTAACGTACGTCCCTATATGGCCCGGCTGGGTCACGCTCCATGAAACATAATGTAAGAGGAGACAGACTCGACTCTATCGGGGATCTGGAGTTTTCCAATTGGCCGGAGTGTCCCGGGCCTGAAGTGCACCTTGTGGGCTTATTGCTGGGACATCGGCAGCCAAGAGAAATAAACAAGGCAGTAAACACTAAGTGCCGGGGGGATGGCCGCGAGAGACAGCTTATTTTTCATTCTCCATGAGAGGTCCGTCGAAATATGTCCCAGTGCCACAGAATCACAGCAAACTGTTCACGGGAGAGTGTAAAGGGATCTGTGAGGGATCCGAACACTAGGAATGGTTGAAATGTTACACACGAGTTGGTTAAAGCTGCAATAAGGACGGTTTTTTTATATGGAAATATTCTAATTACATCAACAAATTCATCCTCATCGAGTCCCAGAGACCACATACTTATCCAGCACAGGTTTACTCTTTGAGTTTCTGGAAGAAAACAGGAAACAACAGATAGAGATGTTCAGTTTCAGAGGATTTGCTGTTTTTTATCGTCTTCTATGATTTGAGGTGAGATACTTTAGGTTCTTGTTCGAGCCAGGGATCGAACCACCAACCTCATGGTTTGTGGACGACCCGCTCTCACACATGATCCAAAACCACCCCTAACAACTCATCTTCTCATTCCAGCTCACATTCAAACATTACTTAACTCTTGTGGACGCAGCTTTGGGACGTGATCACGTGGGCTTGTTAGTGTGTGAAGTGTGTGTGTATACATGTAAATACACTATCACAGGACGTGTGTGTTTACGTGTGTGGGAGGCCAGTGACATTAGATGCAGCTCGTATTGGGCACAGATTGTGTTGACTAATTTGAGATGCAGATGGAGACGTGTGTGTGTGTTTTTGTGTGTGTGTGTGTGTGTGCGCGTCACGCTGCAGTCAGGACTGCTGAGCTGCAGCTCGCCCGGCGATGTCAGAGACAACATGTCAGGGCTGATGAAAAGTGACTGATGAGCGTATCACTGTCCAATTTAAATCCCGCGTGGAACAGACGCTGATGAATAAAGGCATCAAAGAAGTTTGAGCAGGAGCAGCGAGACGTCGGCTCACGTCAGAGAGTCTGACACAAGAAGCTCTGCTGGATCCTTTGTCTCAGGCGGACGGACAGTAGATCTTCTGCTGATGAAAACCTTCAACTGTCATTTTTTTGGTCTGACTGAGTCGTAAAAGCTTCATTTGTAGGAATTGAATTATTCAAATGTAGCTTCTCTTTTATAAATCGCAGCAATATTTCCCTTTCTGTGCTTAATTTAAGACTTTGCTCCTCATTTCTACATTTTTATATTCAAATATTCACACTGTGCTGGTAGATTTCTCATTTGTTTTGTGAAAACGAGGCAGAAAGTATATTTGAGCAAATGTGGATTAACTGCGGCGTCGAAATTTAAAATTCATGCAGCTCAATAAGAGTTCATGCTCACGCTCTGTCTCCTGTGTTCTTTAACCAGCACGTCAATTAGAGGGTGTGTGTGTGTGTGTGTGTGTGTGTGTGTGTGTGTGTGTGTGTGTGTGTGTGTGTGTGTGTGTGTGTGTGTGTGTGTGTGTGTGTGTGTGTGTGTGTGTGTGTGTGTGTGTGTGTGTGTTTTCCTCTTCATCGCTTTTTTCTAAGTTCGGTCTTGAATTATAGAGACGAGGCTGCTTCGCTTCAGGGAACTTCTCCAGAAATAGTTTGTGGAGTTGCTGAAGTTCTCCTGAAACAGTGAAAACTCAATGATTAATATATGATTCGGGGTTTAAAGGTCAGAGATCCACTGACTGTTTGATTTCAGTGTAACTCAACATGTGTGTTAGTCCGTTTACATGAACACTTTTATACCAGTTACGCATCTTATCCTGATATTGATCACATTTGCAAATATTTTGTTTCCATGGCAACGTCTTTTGCAGCGTTTTGAGTGAAGCACACTGTAGAAATTGTAGTAAAAACTTTCCATTAATGATTGATAGAGGTCCTAAAGAACGCCTCCTCCATGTTAGTTGATGGGACGTGGACCAATCCTAAAAAGTCTGCGCTAAAGATAGTTTCGTCAATTTAGGAAGTTCTTATCACACAGTGTTCGTGTCTCTGATACATTTGGTTTTAATTATTTATATAATATTTTATATTTCGGGATAGTGGGAGGAAGTGGAGATGTATTGTCCGTCTTCACACACACACACACACACACACACACACACACACACACACACACACACACACACACACACACACAGAGAGACAGACAGAGTATGCAAATTAAAGTGTGGTGTCTGGAAATGTTATATGGGGAAAATAAAGAGTTGATGAATAATTGAATATGTGCCAACACAAAAAGTGAGCTAATAAACAAGCTGTAAAATGTAATGCGCTGCTGAAAGTTTAATAGAGGAGGGAAATAAATTAGCTTTTATTTTATGTTTTTGGCTGATTGGTGGTATGGAGGAAAGCGTTCTGCGTTTCCTTTAAGAGGTGGGGGGCTTAACAGAAGAATGTAAAACCTGATCTGAAAAGCTTTTAAGCAAAGGTGAAGGTTTGGTTTTGAGGAGACGTTTTAATTTTTGGCGCGTGGTCAAAATACGGTGCAGACGTCGGAGCTCGTCTGAGACGCTGCAGATCACAGGTGGCAGGATTTTCAGAATAAAACCCTGTCTGACACTTCATCCAAACCTTTGAAAGAGGGAGGCAGCCATTTAATAGCAAATACTTTTCCCACTAACACGAGTAAATACTTTGTATTGTTTGCAGATTATTACTTAAGTTCCTCTCCTCCCTGATTGGGACAATTCAGCAAATCTATGGCCATGCTTTTTACAACCTTTTGTCATTCTCAGGGGGAGCATTGCATTGTGGGCAGTGGATTTATTTAAGAATGAAATGCATTAACTGGAAGGTCAGAGTCAGAGTGACAGGTTTGTGTTACATTACATGGAAGAGAAGCTACAACCAGTATCACCACAGGTCAAACAGAACAGCCCAGTCCAAACAGGCAGGTTGAGGACGGACACAGTTGCAGAAGCAGAAATGACATTAAGCTGTTTGTCTGAGCTCTTTTCCTAAATGAGGCTTCACTGGGGTGTTTTCAGAGCTGAGGGCCGTTCAGAATAGTCGTAGAGAGAACAACCTACCAGACCAGTAGTAAAGGCGACTTCCTCCCTGCAGGATAAATGTGTGACAGAGACATAACATTCAACAACCGCCATCGCCCGAACCGGCCTCACAGTCCAGGCCCAGCGGCTCCCGAGAGCCTTATGAATAAATGAGCGCCGCGGCTCAGCGACCCCGCCTGACACCTCTAATTCCCTAATTGACCAGAACACTTGCCCCAAGGCCAGTTCTTGAGATGCCGCCGCCGCCGCCGCGTTCAGCGACACTCACACCTGATTAATTATGCGTGCCATCTCCACGGTGAATGGCAAGCGCCGCTCTTCTCCCGGGTTCACTCCGAGCCCAACTTGACATTTGCGTTTGTTAAACAAAAATCGCGGAGTGGTTTTGGAATTACACGGATGACATATTTATTTGAGTAGGTCACAGACACTCGTTTCATTTTGTGGAAAAAAAAAAAAATAATAAATGGAACTCGTCCTGCAGGTGGGATGCAAATGCAAGTAGATGAGCTTAACCTACACAGAATGCAAGAACGTGACTTGAATTATAATTGTTAAATGAAGAATAATAACCATCCATGCAGAGTTTATGTGAATCTGGCGTAAAGCCGCGGTGCAGGATGCCCCAAAAGACGCCCGGGATGATGCAGATGCTGTTCTGTATTCAGAAAACTCTGCTCCCAGCTGCGTCTACCCTCTATTAAACATGAGACCAAGCCCGTCTGGAGGAGTGTGTCACTGCAAGAACCATATGATGCCTGTCTGTGAGTCTGTGTGTGTCTGTGTGTGTGTGTGTGTGTGGGTTAAATGTGCTCGTAACCTTTTTACTAATGCACATTTAGTTTCTAGCCACAAAAACACAACTTTCACTTTCCCCGTTCCCTGAGTTACAGATAGAACAATTATCCTCAGCGGTTACCTTCTACCACACTGACATAAATCCGAGGCTAATGAGGCGATCTGTATGCTGCACGTGTCAGATTTAATTCTGAGAACACGGACACTGTGGCGTCTTCAGCGTTCGGCGGCCTGGTGCAAAACGGTAAACACGTCTCAAGTGCACGAGAGGTCGTCGATGGGGTTGTTTCTGCCAGGGATGGAAACGTCTCCTGGAGCACGTGATCCGGCCTCTCAGCTGCGCTCCGTCAGTAGCTGCACTGACTCGCCGCCTCCAGGTGGATGAGATTAATGTTCGTTTGACTGAAATCAGCCAGACGTCGCTTCGCTCGGTGCACAGCAGGTGCAGCCGCGTCAGGCTGAGGGGGGGGGGGGAATCAAACTTGATGCAGTTGGGTTATTTAGGGTTTTTTAATCTAGTGCTGTGAGGAAAAAGTCCAGTTTTTATTTCATTTTGCAAATGCTGCAGCATTATCTTGCACTGTCAAAGGGACCAGGCAGCCATAAGGTTTTTGGTTCAAATCCCAGCTTGGCCAGGTTCCTATGTGGAGGTGTTTCTCTGGGTTTTCTCCACATCCAAAAAACATGCAAGTTGTTTGTTAGAAAATGAATCTGAGCACTTTCTGAAACTGGATTGACTGTGTTTTATTTATGATCTATTCATTTTGGGACCTGACGATCTTCTTCCTCTTACTCAAAACCCTCAGGGAAACAGAACTTGGAAGGAAAACTACATATATACGCTCCTTCTCGTTTCCAGATCCACAGCCCTTATACATGAGCCATGTGCCAGATTATCTCCTCCTCCCTCGCTCCGTCTCTTGGTTCCTTCACACAAACTCTCAGGCTTTTGTACCTTGGGGACCGGCATCGACGTGCCGGCTCGCTGCCAAGCTGGTACAGTAAGATAGGCACGCAGCGCTGTGCTACTCCCAGCAGATAAGCCCAGTGAAAGAAAGCAGAGTGGGAGCAGGCGAGTGGTTGAGTCTAGCATACTACAGGGGTCAGTGGCTCGATTATCTCCCCTCTCTGAGGCCCTCCATTGTTGACGTGGGCCCCCGACTTATCTCCAGGCTCTAGATCTCTGACACAAATGAATAATCACAGCCCTTATCGGCACGTGGGCTCAGGGACGCTGCGCTCCGTGGAAACACAGAGCGGCTTCTTATCTGTCCTGAATGGATGTGCGAGTGAACGTGCGAAACGTAAACACAGGAGGCAAAGGGGGGGGGAAGGGAGAGTGATGAGGAAGTGCTGGACGTTTGTTAAGGTAATGGACCTCGCTGCCCCGGCTGTAATTTCTCTGCTGGTCTTTTATTGACTGGCTCCACAGGCCTGAAAGACCTCGTCCGTCATACATCAACTGAACTGGACTGAAATGCAGCCGAACTGAGACATCTGCATTCAGTGGAGACCGAGCCGCAGCTCCACTCTTTACTCTTTACTTTCTTCTCGCTGTGGCTCCCTGTTACCACACATTTCATTGTTAGAGAGTGAAAATGCACCACGGGCCACTCCGCCACCTAATTATGCACTGCACAGCCTGCTGCTTATTTGCGGTACTCCTTCGCCAAGGTGCATAAAGTAGAAATAATTGCACGAACAAAAACAACATAGCAAACAGGGAGAAAAGGCAACAAGTTAAGATGGTAACCATAGAAAGCCCCAATCATTCACAACGAGGCAGGAGGCAATCAGTGATAACGTTGTTTTAAGAGAGGAAATTATAGCTTTTAACAACATGAAAGAGTCAAGTTTCTTTTCTTGCTGGATAACACAGTGAGGCCGGCTCTCTGCAGGTTGAATGTACCCCAGGTTTTTCAACCGGCTCCTGTGGAAGTTTCCTCCCTCATGTTTAAGAGTCTACAGCCTCTTACGGAATTGGCTAATGCCCCTTATCCAAGGTATTGGTCTCAAAACTGTAAGTAAGGCCTCGGGTGCAGCTAATGCAGATAAAGATGGATTTTCCACAAGTGGGATTAGAGCACATCGCCTGTATGGGGAACGCATATCTGGAGAACCGCTCATCTGATTGGCTGTTAGAAGAGAGGAAGATGATAAACGACAGGGCTCCTCTACCTGAATTCATTTAGGACAGTTACACGTAATGCATCTTGTCACATAAATCTCCCGAAAGTCAAAATGTCGCCGACAAAAAGTATCACTGTTTGTGTTTTGTGTGGAGAAACGTTGGATTTGTGTTGGATCCATTATCGTTAAATGTACCTTAATTCATATTTACATATTAATAATAGGATAAATGACATGTATTATTAAAGGAGTCGCTCTTGCTGACAGTTCCTCTTGAAATTATCATCTCACAGTTCATCGTTTGGATTTTACAGCTTCACTCCTCTTATTGTTTTCTGGCCACAGCAGGAGAAACGAGCTGTAAAAAGCCCAGTGTTCACTACCTGTCCAGCACCAAACAGCCAAGTGACGGCAATGAACTGTTAAACCGAGCGGATCGTTAAAGCCTCCGAAACCTGGTCGTTCCCTCGGGACTCTGACTTGGACAGAAACATCTCTCCAGCTGATCCACGGCCGGACGTGTGAACTGAAAATACCCACTGCTTTAATGACGCCTGAATCATTCTTACGTTTTATTCAAAAGGAAAATCAAAAGCTTTCTCTGCGCCGCTTAGTCATCCTGCAAGGAGCCTGCTCTCCATTAACCGCTCGGCTCAGTCGCAAGGGGAGAAAAACACATCTCTGCTTCCTCCTTGATAAACAAAAATGAGGAAGACACTCAGGAGATGAGAGAGAAGTGCGGAGGGAAGGATGAGAGGAGCAGGCGGCCGGTGTCAGGTGACAGGAGAGGTCACACGGTGAAACTCTCACCCTCCGAGAACAAACAGACGTTGAAAGAGAGAGACGTACAACGACAGATATTAAATGCTTTTTTCTTTAAAACTTATGTTTGATTAACTTTTGGTAGAACTGTGGTTTCTTGTTCAAAAGCCAAATAAACATGTGGATCTTCGCAAAACACATTTAAAACAATCAGCTGCGTAAACACAAGATTTTAAGTTGATCAAGTTTCTATGTTTGTTTGTTTGATTTTCCGGATATTTTCTGCTCGTCTGAAAACCGCTTTAGTTCTGTAGCTTGCTTAGAAAATCAGAAACAAAGACCGTTGGCTTTTAATTTCATAGACACGACCAATAAGAGTCGAGTGCATCACAGGTGACAGAGGTCGTGACCTGTCGTCTCTCTGGGATCCATCTTGATTTGCAGCCCGAGCTCAGAGTCAATCGGATCGTGCTTTTCAAAGATCAGTAGGTTGTGGTGTCAAATCTGCAGGATGCGGTTCATCCCAGGGAGGACACACACACACACACACACACACACACACACACACACACACACACACACACACACACACACACACACACACACACACACACGCCGCTGACCAAAGCAAACTATCGACACCGAGCTGAAAATAAACACGGAGCCCGGAGGAAACGTGTCGTTGTTCCACACACGAGCAGCTGTCGTGCTCCGTGTTGTCACATGCTGTCACTGCACCCGAGCGCTCCCATGAACCTACAGGTGCTTTAACCCCGTCGTGCTTCAGCTGCCACGCGCCTGTAAAGGCTGCGAGTGTAACTGACAGGCTCGGTCCCACCGTGTAACCTGATGGGGCTTTCGGCTGCAGGGCTTCACAGCGTGTGGGTTCAGGCTCCTCTGGCAAATCAATGTCCACCGTGGTGGAAAAATCAAAGCAACGTCGTCTGTATATCAGTGTTTGTGAAAACATCAGGGTCAGTGTGTTACATTCATTTCAGGGAGCTACTATGAGTCAGTTATAGTAAAACACACACAGAGTGAAGGTTCATTTATTAGTTCATTGGTTTTTCCAAAGATCTTTCATTGATTTTTCTCATCGATAAACCAACAAAGGGGAAACAAACATTGTGTTGATGACAGTTATCGACGCATATGAGCAACAAGTAATTCACACTGAACACATTAGCTCAAAGCAAAGCAAATATAGTCAAAGATAATAAAAAAGTAACTAACAAAACATGTAAAAGTAAAAAAATTACGATGACTGATGTTATATATGTTTTATATTTACGTTTTCAACAATGCTCGAACCCAGTTATACTCAAGGTAACTTGACGTTTTATTTTTCTCGCCTTTAATTTCGTCGTATCCTCTTTACCCGTCTCTGCTTCAACTTCAAACGACGTATGACGAAGGAAAAACACGATTCACGTCCCTAATAAAGCGACAGCATTGTGTTAAATTATGGATAATTTACATCAAACCAGCTCTTTGTCCCTTCGTCTTGATCTGCTGCACATTTGATCTTGTTTCCATGGCGACAGAAAAAACAGTGCTAAGATTCAGGAGCGATTATCGGAGTGTGGGGGAGTCGTCGCAGTAGTTTGAGGTCGGGAGGATATGAAACCGCCAGTTATTGGATTTAAAAGTGGGACTGAAGGAAGCTTGGTTCATCAACTGGTGTGATTGATGGTTCACCGACGTCCGGAGGAATTTTCAATGTGGGAACCACAGCGGTGTCACGGCTCCGGCTGAACGCCTCAGAAAACACAGCCACCGCTCCCAGAAGATAAAAGCTAGCAGCTCCTCCTGGTCTCTCACCTTTCGCTGCGTTCTCAGCCGATTCCCTTCAAATTTATGGGCCTGTTACGGCTCCTTAATTTGAGTCGCAGCCAGCGCCTAAGAAGGAGGTTAGAGACGACCCGGGTCACGGTTTACATCGTAAAGTGTCGTATCCGCCGCCGGAGTCGTGGAAACTTCGTGGCAGAGCGGCGAGGTGGCAGAGCGGGGCGTCCGTTTCGTTTCTTTGTACTGGAGCTTTGCAGAAATTAACTTTATCAACTGTGATTAGAGTTACTGCATAGGACTGAAAATTTAAATACCAATAAGAACAAATAATTAGTCCAAGAATTTGTTCAAAAGAGACTTGAATGCATTTTATATATTTTCTGTAAATGCTTAGTTCCAGCGCAGCAGCAATAAATTGAACTGTTTGTTATCTTCAGTCATCAGCTGTCGTTCTGTTTTATTCAGGGACAGACAGACGGGGACAGGGACAGGTTTAATCCCTGTGGTCAAACTGGGGAACAACCAACATGTATGAATGTCTCCTCCTGTGGGGACCTCGGTTCAGAACACACTCAGACCTTATCCATCAGAAACCTCTGACCCTGACTTTAACCTTCACAGAAATGAAAAAGAAACGATAAAAGAAATCTCGGATCCGACCCCTTTTAATCGAATATGCTCCAAAAGTCTCTGATTCTTTCTTGTGCGTCACATTTCCACCAAGTTTCAAGAAAATCAGTTCAGCAGTTTCAGTGTAATCCTGCTGATCGACGGAGGTAATGGACTACATGTTCAAAACTGGTCCTCACAGGGATAGAAACTCCGCTACACACACACACACACATGTTACATCATGCAATAACACGTGAACATGGAACTTAGTCTCGGCTGTTTTCCAGACACGGTGTAACTTGAAATTAATTTTCTCCCCAACACGACCTCCCGCTGGCTCAAAGACGACCCGGTGGATTTCCTGATTAATGTCGTAGCACGCGAGCTACGCGCAGAAGTGATGAATTATGGGTAGTTATGAGCCCTGAGCAGAGGATCTGTCTGTATTTATGAACAGTTTCATGAATATGAATAGTCTTGTTCAATAATCAGAGGTATGTAGGTGAAGGAATAATTAAGGACTAATGTGTCAGAGCTGCTCCAGAGGCAGAAACTACTCATTGATTCAGTTGAATATGTTATAACTTAATGAGAGAGACACAAAAAAACACAAATTAAATGTTGGCCTGAGACCAAATTGACGTTTTATTGTGAAATACATCCAGTATTTTTTTACTAATTTCTTTCTCCTTTGGAAACTGACGCTGCTTCTCGTCTGTTTTCAGTCCCAGTGGTCACATGGGCACATGGTCACGTGGTCACATGGTCACATGGTCACATGGGCACGTGGTCACATGGTCACATGGTCACAAATAAAACACAGAATACACTGACACAGAAACATTCGAGTCCTCCACTCCACTGCTCTAATTCAACACCCTCAGACAGATGTAATCTTTTCCTCAAAGCATGACTCAGCCTCTTTGTTTGCGGCACGTCTCTTACATAACAACACATGCATCAACCACACACACACACACACACACACACACACACACACTGAGCGTAGCTGCATTGTCATGAAGCCAGATCTCAGGGAGACAAACTGTCCAAGGACGTACGGAGGATTTCACGTATGACGCAGGAGTTGAGCGGCTCATGATGCCAACGGGTTGCGGCGCCGCAGCCAGTGGTCGTCTGAGCAGGCGCCCTGAGGGAGGAGGATGTGGAGACGAGGGGGGAGAACGAGCTGCTTCAGTATTCTAACCTCAGGATGGATGGTGTCTGGGGGGGGGGAGCCGGGGTCAGGAGCGGATGTATTGTCTGCACTTCCTTGCAGCTTTGAACAGCCTTGTTTTTTCCAGCTCTTATCTGCATTTGCTCACGTCCATTTCAAAATTAGAGTATTTATTGGTTGATTTATTTATATCTTTTCTCTATATGGGCTAAGATAACTCTTCCTAAAACTATTTTAAAGAATCATGAAATAAATTAAAAATACTTTGTTGATTCAGCTCCGCTTCGAACTGTGAAAAACACATATTCTAAATATCAGCCGAAGCTTATTTGTGGCATCAACAGGATGAATCATGAAATCAAGTGTGTATCTTGCACATTAACAGTCGTTTTACTGAGAAGTTCACACTTTGTGTTCAGTGTTTTCTTGCTGAACTGCTGTGGAGCAACACTTACACAAGAAATGTCATAATTTTACTGTAACAAAACCCCTGAGACTCAATAGAAGCTTCATCAGAGCTTGGAAATGAGTTTTTGCAGCGAACAAGGACTACATGACATTGACATTACCTCAACAACAGCAGGATTAATTACAGTAACCAACCAGAAAAGGCGCTATAGGAGAGAACATGACTCAAGGTCAACGCCTTCTCTCTCCATCTTAGAAAGTCATAAACATCCTGGATGCGCTCCAAAAATTATCTAGATCTTTCTTGGCCCCTGTCCCATCCATCCACCAAGTTTCATGTTAATCCATTTAGTCGTTTTTGCGTAATACTGCTAATAAAGGCAGACGAACACATAACCTCCAGAGGTACTGACTCCATGTGTGTATTGTTTGGAGTCCGATTTGAAGGTAAACTTGAGTTTATCTTTTAATACGAGGTTTTCTCCGTCCTTCTTCACCTCCTCCTCTCCTCACCCCTGCGGATCTGATTGAATCTCACCTCCTGCTGACGACCTGGGGCGGTGCTTTGAATTCAAGAGGGTCAATGCCTCTTCTCTTGATGTGGTGTGCGAGTGCTCAGAGGCGGTGTTTGCTTTGGATGCTGCAATTCAGAAAAACCCTCTTGAATCATTGCACAGCCGAGCAGATGGGTTCGGTTGTAATGCGTAAAGAGCCAATACAATTCTGGCACTTTTCACAATGCAGTGAAAATTCATGTAGCATAAAGAATCTGCTTCCGCAGCGCTGAGGCTGTGGAGGCGGTGACGCCGAGGTTAAGTTCCTAACGGAGGACGGGCGCTAACGTCACGTCTGGATGAGACTGTGACGGACACGCCGCTGATCAACGTCTCCCTGCAGACTTCATGATGACTGTGTCATTGACTCAACTGGTGATGGTGCGCACGCTGTCTGTGATCAATATCACATGTGAGTCATTACTACCTCTGGGCAACTGGCAGCCGTCGCACGTGTCCACAACAACAGCACGGAGCAGACGAGCGAGGAGGAGGAGGAGGAGGAGGATTATAATGAGGACAATGAGGAGGAGGAAGAAGAGGAGGAATATGGTCAGGATGACAAGGAGAGTGGTGGTGATGAGGAGATGAAGAATGATGATTTTGATTATGAAGAAGATGATGGTGTTGTTGATGATTAAGATGATGAGGAGGAGCTTGAGGAGGATGATGATGATGATGAGGGTGAAGGGAATGAGGAGGAGGAGGAGGAGGAGTTTGATGGGGATGATGAGGATGAGAATGATGATGAGGAGGAGGAGGTGGATGATACGGATGATGATGAGAGTGTTAATGATGTTGAGGATGATTAAGATGATGGTGCTGAGGAGGAGGAGACTGATCAGGATGATGAAGATGTTGATGATAATGAGGATGATGATGAGGAGGAGGATGACGATGGTGATGATGAAGACCTGTGCATGACGTCAACAGAAAGGAAACGACAGCGACTGACTTCTCTGAACATCATGAAGTCTATTTAATGCTACCTATAGTTTTTGAATGACTCATTGGGAGACAAGTGAATCGTCAAAAATCACGTCTGTAGCTTCTCGTGTTGAAGTTTTTAACTTTTTGACTTTACTTGGCGGTCGGCCGTCTCTCTCTCTCTCTCTCTCTCTCTCTCTCTCTCTCTCTCTGGGCTCAGTGAAGCATGGGACCGGTTCAGAGACCCGGGCGGCTCGGGATCCTGCGTCCGTGATGTCACAGCCGGCCTCATGCCGAGGCAGCGTCCCTTTTATCTCTGCTCAGCTCCGGCTAACAAGCTCATTTACAGCAGCCGCAGCTCCAGCGCTGTGGCCTCAGGTCGGATGTGGCTGTCACGCTCGCACACACTCGTTAGAGCAGGAGAGTCTTCACCTCACTGGGCTTTGTGTCCCGGCCGCAGCAGGAGTACGAAGCGTGAAGGTGGACGGAGATTCACATGTTGCTGACATTTAAAACAACCCACCTTTCAGATATATATATATATATTCGTCTAAATCACAAAACACAGATCTTTTAATTTACTCGTGGTTTCCAAGCTCGGCAGCAGAAAACAAATATTTACAAGTAGAAATATTGAGCACGGTGAAGAGTTTCCCCAGAACTCGACTGTCGCTGTGGGGGTCCGCACAGCAAAAGAGGAAACTACCAGTATTATGCGGAGTTGTGCATGCCAGCCGAGGGCAATAAAAACTTTATGGATTTTTTTGGGACGCTCCACCGGCCAATCAACGCAGCAGGGTTTCTCCTCCTGCTGCTGCCGACGGCCGGTCCAGCTGTGACCGACGGGTCAATGTGTTTGTGAGGGAGAGGAGAGCTACACACAGCTACACACAGCTACACACAGCTCTACCCACAGCTCTACACACAGATACACACAGCTCTACACACAGCTCTACACACAGCTCTACACACAGCTACACACAGCTACACACAGCTACACACAGCTCTACACACAGATACACACAGCTCTACACACAGCTCTACACACAGCTCTACACACAGCTACACACAGCTACACACAGCAAAAATATGTTTTATGTAATCACGGGAAGTTTGAGATACATTTTGGATCATTATGAAATTGCAGCAGGAGACATTGATCCATCTCTGCAGCAGATGATGATTTTCACTGTCAAATTGTTTTCTGAATTTATTTTTATTTGTCAAAGGACCATTTAGGCTTTAACATATCAGAAAATAATTGCATTTATAGAAGATATTTGACATTTGTGTATGAGATGAATGTGTTAAAATAGTTTCAGTGGTTTAATTGTCTGAAAGTAAAATAAAAGTACCTGGATTCCCAACTAAACTTAACGGGTTATTCTCTGACCGATAGCAGATCCTTCCACTACGTTTCGTATAAATCCGTCCTGTAGTTTTTGCGTAATCCTGCAGACAACAAACAAACAAATGCAGAGACAATAATGTAAAAACAGAGTCAAGAATATATATAGAGAGAGAGAGATGCAGTGTAAACACCACCTCTCTCGCCCACCGCCGCCTCTGCTCAGTATAAATCTAACGCACTGTGACCTCCCTGCTCTCCCTGGATTCGTCCTCGTCATATCGACGCCCTGATTCAAGGAGAAAGCTGTTGGCTTTGTAACCGCTCCGGCTCCGGCTCCGGCGCTCCACCGAGGAGTGGAGGTTGTCTGGAGGTATTTTACACAGTTTGGGGGGAAATCTGCCAAATCCACTCATCAGCAGCGAGTGTGAATCATGTTGTCAGCTTGTAGGGTTTGGTCGGGTCACGGCTGTCATCCTCTTGGAAAGAAATAAAGAAAAAAGACGCAGCCGCACACAGAAAGCCACAGGACACACACACACACACACACACACACACACACACACACGCTCAGTACCTACAGTAGAGAGGAGGTTTCTGCTGCTCGTCTCCGTCAGTACGACAGCAGCCCTGGGTTTTCCTCAAGAGGACGACACACTCACAAATTAGACGTGTTGTGATTTTATTTTCTTGAGCCTCCATCAAGGAACCTCCGCAGGGAGAAGAGAGAAAACTCCCAGAGCAGATTCATGTCCTGATAAATGATGAGAATTCAAAAACCAGCCAAACATATATCTCTTACAATGAATAATTCTCATTTCAAGGTTTAGTTTAGTGGCTGTACTCTCAAATCTGCAATCCCATAATACTTAGACTATATTAGGTTGTTTTAACTGTGTGATGTACTGATTGCAATTTGTTGTTTTAAAATGTTATATTGATAATATTTTGTTGTGTTTTAAGCAATACATAGACAATAATAGCGTACTATTCTTTTCTATTCTTCTTCTTGTGTTTCGATATCTTAGTGAAAAGTTGAGACTTATCATCCATCTTTATGAATCCATCACTGAATGAATGTGTGTGACTGGGTAATGGGACTTGTCGTGTAAAGCGCTGGTTGTTAAAGCTCTATATAAATACATTTAATTTACTTCTAACTTTAACTACAGTGAGAGAAACCTTCTCAGAATAATTATAAACTAATTTATTTCAAACTCCCACAGAGACACGTTTAACTTTCTGATCCATGCTTTTGTTCGCTAGAGACTGAAAACTGGTCGTAAAGAGCAAACATTCAAATTCCCGTACTACTGCTTTTCCTGGCTCCGTTTTCTTTTACTATCTCTCGCGTAGTCTTGACATTTGACTCCAGTTTCACTGAGTCAGCAGCGAATATGTTGATGTTAAAGTTTGAAGACTCATTCAACTGTAAAACCATCTCGTGAGATCTGTCACTTTGTCCTTCCTCCTCCTCCTCCTCCTCCTCCTCTTCAGTTCTATGAAAGTGGATGAAAGAGCAGAATATTTTAGCGCCTCATTGCGTCAGCTGAAATGCAGAGAGAGTCTAACCTTCCGCTTCTGACTTCAACATGTGTCGACTGATTGTTTCCAAAGCCCCGGCCATGTCTGGGTTCAGCTGACCTCCCAGAAACCGCACTTCCGACAAGTAAATCTTTGACCTTCTTCGGCTGATTTATTAAGGTGCTTCCTCCGCGCTTCCAGTTTTTTTTTTTTTTTACTTAGTATGCAAGGTCTCCTCTCAGGCTCGTCTCCACCGGGAGTCAAGTAAATGTCTTTTTTTTTCCTGGGGAGATAATTGGGCACAGGAACGTAGCGGGAGGGATTTTCTCCGTGCTTCCCTTCCTGACAGCCTGACACCCATCGTCTGTTCACATCGGCGCCGCAGCATCGAGAAATTCAGCGCCTGATGCCCCCCCACCCCGCCCAGCCTCACCTTCCACCGATTCCCAAGCAGAATGCTCTCCGTACCCTTTCCTGTCAAGCTGCTCATTAAAATTCAGGACTGTTGAATATTACAGAGGTGAACGGATAAACATCTCTCTGGGACCGACTGACGCAGCAGTTCATCTGATGGTCAGACATCCGATTGTCGTCTCTTAGAATGAGTCTCCGTGGCGTTAACTTCTCTCCTGTGAGGCATCAACAGTCTAAAACTGATGGAAAGGTTGGCCGCCATTATGTGTTTGGTTGTTGCACGTCCATGCAAACAGTCGTCTGATCTAGAAGCTCCCATTAGAAGCTGCTGTTTCAAACCACGACACCCGACTGATCACTGAACCTTTATCTGTGCATGCTGCAGAGTGCGTTTGAAGTTTGGTGACATATTGAGCTCTCAGGCTGGTTGTTGGTGCCAGTTAGTCAAAACTTCTCCAAGCTGGATTCTCAGTTAGATTTCTAAAAACTTGGCCGTAAACAAGCTCATGCTCATATTGCGTATTGGCATTCCACCTGCATGGCCACCAGGGGGTGTGTAACCCTTGGAACCGAAAAGTTTACACAATTTTCCGTTTGTGCAATGACGACAGCGAGACTGAAACCTCGATACAAACGTCCACAATCGTGTTTTTGTGAAGCCAGAAGATTCCTCATTGCTTTATCAAAGTTACAAACACATTTTTCATTTTCTCAAATATCACTAAATATAAATATTTGTACGAGGAGTTTTAGTAAACCGGATTTCTCTGTAGCACTTCTCCTCCACTAAAAGAAAAGCAGTTACAGTGCTAACATCCAGTCATTAGAAATGTCATTGGAATCTCTCTATTCTCCTCCATGCTGCTCTCTAAAAAAAAAAAATCATTACCAGTGAAATTAGAGAAGTGGAATAATTCATTGACATGGTTTCTGTGTTCTGAACACTTTCCTCGGGCGGGCCTGTAATAGAAAAGCGAGGCGTCCGTGGCTCCACCATGTTCATGATATCATTGAATAGATAATTACCTCCGGGGGGGGGCGGTTATTCACCGTCCTCCCGGGGATCAACCACCGAGCGACTTAAATATACGCTAAGCAGAACCTTATAAAACCAGCTGTGTTTCTTATCGACCAGGAGAGAAGATCCAGGATGAGAGTGATATGAATCGATGCTGTATTAAAACAATGTGATCCTAACGTAATTCTCCCTCTTGTGTTTTCTCTCCACGCTGCCGCACACACCTCGTCCCTGCCGTCCACCGCAGGTAAGAACCAACACACAACTCAGCGTGTTCCCTCTCTCTCTCTCCACTTGCAGCGTAATGGCTCAGGCCACTTGCCAAGCATGAAAACAATTTACCGCAGTCTAACAAGTTGTGAAATTGGAATCTGTACTGTCTCCAACTGTATTAGAGCCGGTGGATGTGGCGGCTTCATTTCATTGCTCCGAAAGTTGAGCGGAATAGAAAAGCAAACAGGTTTTTATTTGTTTGTTTGCCAGATTAGAGAGAACTGGTGACATCTCGTTCGTGGTTCCGCAGCTTATTACTGCCTTTATTGTGTTTTGTTCCTTGAACAGTTTAGAAAGTGTGATATCTCATTAACAGGATTGGTTTTTATTCTGCTACTCGTTGTTTTTCTAACTGTTTGGCTCTCTGGAGGTTTTGCAATTTCAAATCCCTGCTGCAGCTTTAGTTCCTGCTCGTGATATTAACCAAAGTTTATCTTGTACACTTCCTGTGGCTCAATATCTTTATTATCTGTGATGCATCAGATGAAGAACTGAACTCTCTGCAGCTGGTATCAAACCCTCAGACCCCCCCGAGCTCTGTGACGCTCGGTCAGTGATGCAGATATTTTGCAAAACAACATTTTAAGTCACTAGATCTGAGATTTTTTACAAACGCCTCCACAAAGTGCAGATTTAGAAGAAACCCTGGTTTCTGTGTGTACGTGTAAAACGGAGCATGAGGTCACAACTTACTTCCCACAAGCCCTCAATGAACCAGAAACCACAACAACAACAATGGCGGCTCCGTACCACTTCCTCTTTGTTCGCTCCTTTTAGAATAACTGCACCACATCACCAACATTTACAAGCGTCTGCCTCAACCAATACTTCTTCTCTGGTATTTGATGGATCACTGTTTTTGTGTTGCACGCTTTATTTTTAACACAGGGGGAAAGTATTCGTTTTACAGAAATATCCGCTGTAGTGCAGACGAGGCCTTAGTTTGCTGAATTTCTCCAGCGTGACTCTGAACTTTCTGTTCGGCTCCTGTCGAATCCTCGGACCACCGGAGCTCCCTGAGTCCTCGGCTTATCGGGAGAGTCAGGAGAGCACATTTCAAGGAGACCATGGAGTGTGGAGTTATTAAGGGAACAGCTGGCTCTGCATTTTTATCTCAGACTTATCAAACTATTAAGTGCTCCGGGTGCAGCACGGGTCAGTTCTGCTGCAGGCCTTAATGTTACTGAAGGAAGAAAAGTTTATTTACTTTCAAAGGGCAAAGTCACAAAATGTTGCATCGTGTCACAGGTCTGATACTGTCTAGTTTCTTTCATAGGAACTCGTATGTGAGTGTAAGAGAGGGATGATTCATTCTGTGCTGATTATAGGGGAAACAGAGAGAACGATCGATCAGAGCACTTCCAATTAATTAGTAATTCCAATCAATTAACAGTTAGCACGCACAGCTAACTCGTTACAGTAGTAGCCCAGTGTTATATCAGAGGTCAGGCTTTGTTACGTTAATGGGGAAACAACTCAAATAAAAAACCTTGTGTCCACATCCATCATATTGAAGCTGACGCCGGACGCTGCTTTTATCACTTGTGTGTAATGTTCGCGTCTCTGTAACCTGCTTTTAATTGGATCTGGGCGAGTTTACACTCCAGCAACTTCAGCCAATACTCGTTATCCAAGACAGCTTTCCATTCACACGGGTCAGTCCCCGTCCTGGAATCATTTCCTTTCTCTAATGTTCAAAGGGAAAAAGAATCTCATGAAGCTTGAATCTAATAATTTCTTTGCTTGACTGAGAATAAAAAGCTCAGTGTCGGAACGGAGATATCTTTTAAAAAGGATCTTTTTTGTTAACATAAGATATGTTTTCTTCAGGATCAACTTTAGATTCAGTCTTTAAGCAGCATAACACCACACAGAGCTCTTTCTAGTTTTTAGAAATTTAAATGATGACTTTTCTTTACATAATTAGCACTAAAATACATCGTTATATACGAGAGACTTTACAGGAAATACTGAATTAACTAATAGACTCATATATATATATATGTATAAAGTTAACACTGATTCTCAAACTGTAGCAGACACACTGGTATATTCCAGCCCAGTCATTCTGCAGCTCTTCCGTATTCCCAGGTCTGATTCCCTGTAGCTGTTTTGGAAGCTGCTCTTACAAAGCGTTTTCATGTATTTGCTTTAATGTTTCTTCCAGGAGGGATTCAAGGCTTTGATGCTGCACCAGTCTCTCACCCGCTGAGTGCCAAGCGCAAGCAAACGTTGGCTTCGGCGAGGAAATAAGAAAACGGGGTCACCCACTAGTTGGGTGGTTCAACTATTTTTTCTCCTCATAGATACAGACATCGCCGTCTTATGAGATTATGTTGGAACAACGATATGACCCTTGTATGAACCAGGGAGAGACTGCGATGTGAGGAAAAACAGGATGATGAAAAAAGCCGCTGCTGTTTATTTCAGGTCACAACTCAAAAGTTTTTCTGCAGAACCGACAACACACTTAAGGAAGTTGCTGTTTGATGAAGGAGTTTCAGCTCCTGGTTCTGGCTGTTGTGTGTCGTGCATCGTGCAACAGGCGAGCGAGCGTCAGACGTCTCACGTCAACATCATGAGTGCAGCTGGACCATTCATCACAGCGAGAGGCTCTTTATCACTGTGCAATTATTTCTCTGTGCCAATGTTTGCTCTTCACACGGATGAAAAGGGAAACGCTCGGATTCGCAGCCTTTAGTCTCCCCTTCATGTTTGTTGGCGTTCTCCACGATGTTTGACTCTCGCTTTAAGCTTTCGGTGCAATATGTCTGAAATTATGTGATATTTTTTACATTAGAATAAACAGAATGCACATAATATTAGTTTGCGATGACTTCTTTGCGCAGTTTTACTCATATTTTTACGATACACCTCGTTTTTACCTCCGCCAATAAGGTTGTGTTTTCCATCCTCTCCGTTTGTTGGTTGGTTTGTATTTGTTTGTTTGTTTATAAGCAAGATTACACAAAAACTACTTGGAAGGATGTGATGTGGGGTCAGAGAAGAACAGATCCGGCATTTTGTTTTTCACTTTCTTTAAAATTGTCAGATAGTCTTCAGACGTGGATTCTAAGTTGTTTTATTGACTGCTCTCTTGTTAATTTAAGAGATTCGGAGCATTTCTCTCTGTGTTAATAGGACAGCATGAGCATGAAATGGGGAGAGCGAGTGGGGAGGACATGCAGCACAGGGCTGGAACAGATATAAACTGAGGCTTGAGATGACAGGACACACACACGTTACATTAGAAGATAGCAGTCGAGATTGAACTTGCAGCCGCTGCAGGAGGCCTCAGGTCCCTGGTGAGCTGGTGAGCAATCAGGTGAGCTCACGGCCTCCTGCAGCTGCCGCGGGTTCGCTTGCAACTACTATCGTTTAATGTGACGGCCACGTGTCAGACACCAGAGTTATTATGGTTCAGGCTGCGATGCCTGGAACAATCCTCTCATCTTACACTCAGCAAGAACGCAAACAAGGTTCATTTCCCGAAAGGTTCAACTATTCCCTTCAGATCTCAGACTTGATCACGTAACAGACACCAAATAACTCCTCTTTATTCAACTTTTACATATTTAACACAAGAACATATGCTCATTTCCTCGTTTGTGAAAAAAAAGAGACTAAAAGTGAATAAATTCCTCTCTTGAGTTTAGAAGAGTCACTTTCCAGCCAATCTCTATAAAATATTCATAATATCACATTATTTAATATGCACACACTTTGCAGGTAGGAGGGAAAATATGTGGAAGCAGAAAAAGTCCCTTCACCACAAATTGATATATATATTCAGTAGCTGCAGGAGATGATGCATCATATTTCTACTTTCTGTAACGACGCCATAAATAAATAAATAAATAAACCAACAACTGTGTTCACCTCCTCCACCACTTTCACTACACTGTAAAAAATATCCATCATGCAACCTGCTTGTTGTTGAAGCAACTTCTCGTACGATTTGTAAAATTTGGCGTTGAGCTCCAGTAACAGTGAAGTTTGTCTTCGGCTTGTTTCTCGCACGCTGGTGTTGCAGTTAACACCTGAATCCCTGGTGTGATTGGTGTTTACAGCCATGTCCTCAGTGAGCTGGAGAATTGGTAGAAACGCTGCAGCGTGTGAAGGTGAAATGATTTATCGTTCAATCCCGTTTCCTTCTCCTCCTGTGAGAGATGACGTCTCGCTCCCACTTTTTGATTCGTCATTAACTCTTCCAGCCTGATCACCTTCAAATAGCAGAGCCTATTCCCTCCTCCTCCTCCTCCTCCTCCCTCCTCCTCCTCCTCCTCTTCCTCGCTATAGGTTGTTAAACCCACCGCTCACACCCGTGCGGTGAAAATCCTTTTTAGTATTCATGTGGGGACTTCCCCCTCCTGACTTCTGCATTCGTCATTTACAGGGAAATAATTAGCTAATGGAGTGTGTCTGACTCAGGTCAGTTAGTCGGAGGCAAAAAAAAAAAGATTCAACCAGCGGTCCTCAATTCCATTTAGTCTGAATATGATTTAACTGGACGGATGTTGGCTGCTGCTGCTGCTGCTGCTTCTAAAGGCCTTTGAATAAATGGAGCTCGCAGAGCAGCAGCTGATACAATGAAGAACACGTGTTAAGACGATATTGTTCTGATTTGACACTAAGGTGTAATCCTCCAGTGGGATGTTTCAATCGGCGCCTGCTGCAGAGCCGGGTTCTACTACGTCCCTCTCTCTCCGTCCCGCTGGCCTAAATCCAAACTCTACATTCACCTGTGGTTTTTCATTTTTTTCGCGTTGCCGCTCCGCTCGCTCCACCACGGCGCCCCTGCGCTTGTAAACAAGGTTACGCTACATTTCGGAAGCCAGAGTACTTTATCTTCACCTCCGCAGCTCGCTCGGTGAATATTTCAAAGCTGAGGTCATGAAGATGTATAAGCCGCCACCCTCCTCCGACCTCTGCGCTGTCGTGCTTTTCACCGTGAAGGACAAGGGTACGCTGGCCCGCTGGGGGCTTCACGGGGAGAGGGAGACCCCATACAGGGGGTTACACAGGGTCTGGAGCACACCGACTTCATCGGTTGGCTGCTTTTTGAGGGTCGGTGGTGAAAGTCGTGGACTGACAGAAGCTAGAAGTGGATAAGAAGTGTGTTTTCTACAATGTGGCTGCTGAACGTTAGAGAGGTTGTGTTTGGCAGGACGTGGAAACACAGGGTCCGTTTTGTATTTGCAGTCTCAACGAGAGTAAGACACACGACAGCTGAGTGATCGTCTCCTCAAGGCTTCGTTATTTAAAATATTCATGGTCTAATGAACGAGCTCTTCAGGCATCAGATGAACATTAAACACAGAGGCTGTGATCACTGAGACTCGTCCAGGGCTCATCCACTAACACACATGATAAATACACCGGATCCCATACTGCTAGGGAAAACTGCTGAGCATGAGCAGTGTCAGAAACCGGGTGTGATGGAGTGAAATGTAACAGTAAGCAGCGCCGCTCATATCGACGTTGAACACTCAGGAAAAAAGCCCGGGCTCTTCCCAGAATGCCCCTGTGGCCACGCTGCCGCCCCGGGCCGGGGCCGGGCTGTCAGCCTCCCTCACGTCAGCTGGCCGAGCTGAGAGGTCACGGCTGGACACTCTACTGTCGACTCGCCTCCTGGGACTCGCATAACTGTCAGGGAGAGAGAGATTAAGAGGTGTGTGTGTGTGTGTGTGTGTGTGTGTGTGTGTGTGTGTATTACATAAGTGGATGTTTTAAGGAAACGGGCTCATACTGTACCTGAGCCTTAACATTTAAAATCTCCATTTTAACCTGTGACTATAACTCAAAATCTCCTTTTTTTTGGTGAAATTACGTTTCAAGACTTTTCCTCAATGATGTGGCAGTATCTCGATACTGAAAAATGTCTTAAGTTCAACAAATAAAAGGCCTTAAAAAGTAATAAATCTTATTATAAGTCTTGTATGATTGTATGGGTCTAATTTCTTTAAACCCGTCACCGTCAAAGGTCATGGCTAGAATTTCTCTATCGGGCCAGACTGAGTAAAAAGAAGAGGAATCATTGTCAGTGTGTTTCTCTATGGAGAAAGGCAAGTTAGATCAGCCAGTGTCTGTGATGGTGTTGAAAGTCTTTCAAACTTGGATCAATGAGGATCGAGGTGGTTGAGTTCAACACATTTCTTTTTCTTTTGCTGCGTATTTCCATCGCATGTTTGGTCTTAAACTCAAGTTAAAGCACGAAAAAAGTCTTAACTCTAACTTGTTTGCCTGAAAACCAGTATATTCCAGTGGTGTAACATGTTCACATGATATCCAGTTTGGTTCAAATACTTTTCTTCAGATTTGCAATTCTCTGTGAACTCTTCAGATACGACGCTCCTTCAGTGTTGCTCCTTATTCTGCAGAGTATAAAGTGTTATAGATAAAGTTGTGTCGTGAGTAATTTCCCCGTAGTTTTCTCTGTTCTCTCAAAAGTCAGCTTCCGTCAAGAAGATTTGAAAGTTTGCTCCGAGGCTCAGATCCACGTGTCAAAGTGGAAATTAAATTCAAAAGTATCGAGCGAACTTTTCTTTTGCGAGGGAGTGAGTCAACTCGACTGAAAAGACTTTGGTCTGGAACTCACCAGCTCCTCACATATAAAAGGTGACGTTAGTGCAGCGAAATGCAAAAGGAAGGAGACAGAGACAGATGTTTCTCTATAAATAACGACCTGACCCCTTCATTTAATTAAGTTCATTTGAGCTTCGACATCTCAGCAGTTTTAGCTACAGTTCATTTTTTAGTGCTCGTCCCTTGACGGACTTTTAACACAAACTGCACGACAGCAACACATCGATGTGCAAGTTGTGTTCCTGTGGAGTCAGACTCATGTTTCACCCTCTGTGTTTTATTAGTAGACGACTGCAGCTTCCTTGTCACATCACCAGAAAACAATATGACCCACGTGTGTGTTGACGTTTTTTAAATTTGTTTTTCACGCATACCGGTGACCTGGATCTGTCGTCGTGATAACTGGAGCTGGTTTTTTAAAATGTTTTGAGCGGAAAGTGCAGACATGTCAGTAATATGAATCTTGTGTCTTCAGCTTGAGATAGTTTCCTCCTCCTCCTCCTCCTCCTCCTCCTCCTCCTCCTCCTGCTCCTCCTTCTCCTCCTCCTCCAATAAACTAAACCTTTTATCTCTTTCCTCGTCCAATCTATTAATTTGTCCCATGTTGCTACGGCAGCTCCTCTTCTCAACTCTTCAGACAAGTGATCCCACAGATACAGCAGCTGAGGGATAGAAGCGCTGCTGCAGGGGCTGAATTCGAATTTGTCGCAGTCCCCCCCCCTCGCTTTCACTTCACAGCACATCATCGGACACAAACACACACACACACGCACACACACAGACACACACACCCTCAGAGACGAATGCATCGAGAGGGGAACACAAGACAAAATTGAGAAAACAGTCAAGTTGAAGCAGAAATAAAGAAGCTCATTTCCTGCTCTCGCTCTCTGAGTGTGTGCGAGTGCTCGACATCGCTGATATGTTTCCTCAGAGTGGCGAGGGATCGTTATGTTTCTGTGGCAGTAAATTAGACAGCCGCGCCGCATCCAGCAGAGGTATTAATCAGGAGCCGCTGCCCACGTCGGCCTCACTGACTCAGGATTGACTCTCCTGAAGGGGATCAATTGAATCAGCCGTGACTCACAGGGTCTCGCATCGTGGTGATTAGGGGGGGGGTCGCCATGTCGCTCAACTTGTGGGTCGAGGCGGCAGTGGCGAGGCTTTCGGAGGGAAGCCGCAGGGATAGCCGGGAGAATCGAGGGGCTTTGCAAAGAAATGGGACTTCGCTCTGAAGATTTCTTTACTGCGCCGGGTTTTGAAATATGCTCCGTTAAGCTCTCGTATTGATCTGAAGAGGGGAGATGAAGGACAATGTCATTTTGGCAATGACAGTGAATAATGGGCTTTTAAAAAAAGCAATCATAGGATCCTTCAGTGTTCTCTTAGCCACCTCTCCGACCTGGTATTTCTCGACCTTTATGGATAACGTGAAGGCGATTCGTTTGAAGGGGGCTTCAAACTGTGTGTAGCTCACCCTGTGCAGTCACCTTTATGTACGGCACTGTGTAGGTTACTGTAATGAGGGGGGGCTGGACCCAACAAATCATCGTGTCTTTCGAGGGCTTCACAGAGAGTGATGGGTGCGACCTTGATTTTCTGCCAACTCCTGCACCAAAGTTGGTTTGGATTATTCTTCGAACCTTGAATACACTGACGTCTGTGAGATATGTTGAGGTTATGCAGTTTTCTTGTCGGCATCATCAGTCCACAAATATAAACACAATTATTAACACTCACCTTGACTCCCAGTCTGCGATTAACCCCTAAACTGGAACCCGGCAGCAGCAGCGACTGCAGCTCGCCTTGATAATCACAAAGTGAGAAAATCATCTCCACAGCCGCCGTGGTGACGAGCGAGGCGGCAGCAGCGACTATCGATCTCCTGTGGGGTTGTGATGGCAGAAATCATTCGGCCCATCCAGCCGGAGTGGACGCCGCCCGGGGCCAAACATACATTGATCTCCCTGCTCCGACACCGCTCTGTTTTCAAAAAACATACAGTAGCATATCTAATTCACAGCGTCTCACGCAGGGACCTTCATTTTTCTGAGTGTAAATAACCACAGTTTGCAGTTTTATTCGAGCTGGAATACACAGATTTTCAAGACTATTGAGTAGTTAAGCACATAACTGATGTAAACTACACTTTACATGAGCTTTAGTCTCATTCAGTTACTCCGTTTTCACCACGAGCTCTGACGTACGCTGTAATCGGAGTCAGACCAACGAACAGGGACGAAAACATCCTCCTTTACAGTGGTGATTGCTTCATAACCCTGCCGTGGCATCAGGGGCGCCTGTCAGCCACAGTTAGGGTTCAGGGTTTTAAAGGAGGGGGGTATCCCTGCTCCTCGTCCCCCAGCTCCCCTCGTCTCTCCCCTCGTCTCCTCGCTCTACGTCTTCACGAGCTGTCTCTGCCCTGTCTCCCCCCCTTAATCTCACAGCAGCCATTAACAGGGGCGACTCTGCGGCTCCGGCCTTGCATGGCGGCACTGCTGTCTCTCTCTGCTGCTCCGAGGGATGAACCTCCGACTGCCGACACACGGAGAGGAAGAGGACGCTGCACCTTCAGGGGAAAAAAGAGGAGAATAGATGCTTTTCTTTGTTTGCTCTTTAATAAAAAACTTATTTTGGATGCACACTTAGCGATAATGGCGCCGCTGCTGCTGTGATTCTGCTGAGCTTCACGTCAGACTTTTACCGGAGCCTCAAACTTCTGAGGACTCAAATTACAGAGCATAAGCAGAAATAATGGCTTTGATAAGACGTCTATTTCAGATTTCTTCCTGAATGCTAAACACATCTTCGTCCCCTTTGGCGTCTTGCTGCAGGTCAGAAAAAAACAAAAAATAGAAATCCAATCCTTGAAATGTCAAAACAGTCGCCCCCACATAAGTGAATATTTGACAGAGTTTTTGAAAGCTGTGTACAGTGTGCACGGTCAGTGTGTGTCTGTGGGTTTACAGCATGGCTAAGCCCCCCCTAATCGGATTATTACACAAAAGCAAGCCGATGGAAACAGAGCAGAGTAATTAGCAGAAATTCAGCAGAAATCATTGCTCTATTAATTATTCCACTCCGTCTCCCTGTGTGGCGTCCGGAGATAGCTGAGAGGGAAACGGCTCGAGATGGTCGGCGAGCAAAAAAACGGAAAGTGTTTTCATTTGTTATTGTCATTGTCGCTTAATCTCTCTCCTTTTGTTTGGTTTTCTTCCGATTCAGTTTCGATTCAAGAGAGATTGGTGGTCGTTGTCTTGTGACAAGTGCGTCTGCAATTAGGCGCCAAGTCATCAAAAGTACATTCAGCAGAGAAATGCTGATATGAATCTTTGAATCAGACGCATCTCCAGTTTCTCCCAGTGTCCAGAAATGAAGCCAAAATATCCCGGATAGGAACGCTGCCATTTTGACCGATGACATCATTTGAAGACCGCACAGTGTTTTTATGGCATCGAATATTAATAAAGTGAAACTAACCAGGAAAGTGTGGGAGGAACAATAACCTAAAATGACAGAAATTACATGTACTTTGATTTTTTTTCGTCTATCCCATCCATTAACATGGAAGAGGCAGAGTTCATGACATGTACTGCAGCCAGCCACCAGGGGGCGATTGAGATGCTTTGGCTTGATTTTTGAGGAGCTGTCATGGCGTCCATCTTTATTTACAGACTGTGAACTCTCTGCTTTTCAGACTCAAACAAATTCAGATCAATTCAATAATTTATAATATTTATTTGAATATAGTAGTACCAACATAGTACCTTTAAAAACAGACACAGGATATAAAAATGCATTCACGCCGTTAAAAACAATTAAGAAATAAAAACGATAAGAAGACACAAAGATAACACAAATAAAAAGAATAGGAAGAGTGAGTGCATAAACCTAATTAAATATAGTTAAAAAGAATAAAAGCATTAAAAGAGATTATAAGATAAAAAGACAACACTACATAAAGGGTGAAACATTTTTATCTCTTCAGGCAGATTGTTGCTGGTTTTGAACTGGTTCGGATTCTTTTTTCAGAACTTTTTAATTATCTTTGTGAAACTTTGTCTTGGACTAGTTTCTGAATTCTTAGAGTTTGGACTTGCTAGTTTATTTATTTAGGTTTTATTATTATTATTATTTTAGGGCCCTTCAGCTCTTTGTTTTGGTTTCCTCTCTCTTTGTCCCTGCAGAACATTTTGTTCCTGACTCAAGATGTTTCTGTGTCTCCTGCAGAAAGGAGACGTTTACAGGGGTGAGTCACATCCTCCCTGGTTGTTTTTAGTTTTTAGCAGCTCTGCGACACAACATCCTGGTCATCATGTCAGAAGATGGTGAAAAAAGACTATAATCAGATCCCAGAAGCCATGGTGACGTCTGAACTCCAAAAGAACTCAATTTAGAAAGAAATAAAACAGAGAAATAGGGCAAATCCTCACATCTTCGCCCTGTAAATGACTTGAAATCCTAAAAAATGAATGTTCAATTCTCTTATCAAATAATTAGCCGGTTGTTTCATTTGAAAAAAGTTTAATTTTAATATGAAAATCACCATATTTTATGACGCTAAACGAATTGTTGTGCTGCCGTGTGTGTCTGGATATCAGTGTGTGGCCACTGGGAAGCACGCGGAGCCACTTTTAATCAGCGGGCCTCCCAAAACAAGACGCGACGTGTTTAATTGCTCTCTCTGGAAAAATTAAGAATCTGCAGGATGTCAGGGAGGTGCGGGGCGCTCGTTTTCTTTCCTACGAGGGAACGACACGCTCGCTCCTGTGGGTTTGTTACTCCAACTGTTAATTATTCATGGTTAATAACCACCTGCAGAGGCTTAAATCTGTCCCCGACACTTCATTAGCTGATATCAGATGCCTTCATTTGTTTTCCTGCAATCACAGCTCAGGGTATTGAGTTAACTTCACGTGTACTTTCAGGAGCCGGGTTTGCATTGCTCTGCGCGTCTCTCTCTCGTTCTGGGATGTTTTTGTGAATTTGCTGAGAGCTCTTTTTGTGCTCGGGACTGTTATCACGGGGCCCCAGATGCACTGAGGGTCCCTGAGGGCTCGTGTGGAGAAGAGACAGAATTAGAGTAAAGACGAGAAGAGAAACGTGTGAAAAGTGTTGCTCAGCGTGAGACGACTGCCGCATCTCCCAGTTGATCTCTCGCACTGAATTCTCCTCCAACCTTTCGGGTGCTGAGCTCTTTGGTCGGGAAAGATCGACGTCTCTGTATCAAGAGAATCTTTTAGATTGTAGTTGCGTAACGACGAAGTTAATATCAGTCTTTTCCACTTTAAATCTAAAAGTTCAGTTAGCATAAGAAGACAGATCAGATATATTTGTTGACCTTGATTCTTGACTGGTCTGCTCCAGAGGTCAATCATCTGTCTTTACATGTCGACTGTGACAGAGGAGCATTAGGAAGAGAAACCGTCTGAATCACCTCTGAAGGTGGTTCAAGATTCCTCTCTGCTGCACCATGATGAAAATCTGGAAATGGATCTGCAGGAAAGCTGCGCCAGGGATTGAACTTGTGGTCAAACTAAAGTATATGTGATGTGTTGTTGTAGGCTTTGTGTTTCCCCCGATGGGTGCAACCGCTGGAATGGTCAGTGGGCTGATTTGTATGTAGCGTGGGAAAAGCAAGATGAACGCAAGCAGATCCGTGATGGAAAACATGTGAATAACTTTTACTGTCGAGATTATTGACTTTAATGAGACTCTTGAAATGCTGCCCTGCATCTCTGGGAGTTTCTCTCCTATACTGGATGAATCCTTACTTCATTATTTATGTTAAATACCGAAGTGCAATGCCCCCTAACCCATAACTGCCATCTTTCTCTTAGCCCTGCAAAGTAATTTAGTGAGCTAACCCATAACCGTAGTCCCTCTGCCATAACCTCAACCCTTCTCCAACCTGAACCATACCAGGGTTTCTAGTGGAGATATCATAGAAAGACAGAATTATAGAAACATTCCCACAGACATTAAAAACCCTGCAGCCTTTGAATTGAATCCAGGTGTTTGCAGCATCATTTAATATTCTTTTTCTCCGGCAAATTGTGCCGTGAAATTACACCAAACTGGGCCTTTTGATAATGATGATTTGACGACAGAATGAAACGATGGATTAAACTGCCTGTCCGAGATGATTCAGGTCTGTTTTCTCAGCATCAAGAGGAGACGTAGCGGTCGGAGTGGAACCGAACACCTCTGTGGCGCCGCGTCTCTGTTCCCGTCCTCTGTTCTGACACTAACAGTCAATATCAACCGCTCCAGCTGAACAAACATCATCATTGGTGCGAGTATCGGATCAATCAGCCCCCCCCACAGTCCGATGGAGCTTCTGCTCCAGTGAAGTCGTCCTCGCCGTGCGTCTCCGTTCGTGCACAACAACAACAACAACAACACACACTGAGCGCAGGGGGAGGAAAGCGTGTCTCTGATTAAAGTAGGCTCCTTCTGAGTTGTGACCCAGCCTGACCGTGGCAGCGCTCCAAAGATCTGCTGATGAGGATGCTTCACTGAGGCCTGCTCTCTCTCTCTCTCTCTCTCTCTTTCTCTCTTTCCTCTTCCCTCTCTCTGTCTCTCTGGGCTGACACGGGGGTTTTCTGTTTGAAGGCGTAGCCCCCGCGTCTCTAAACATTTTTCCCCATCAAGTGCCGGCCCTCTAATTCACCGGGCAGCTCACGCGGCATTATATAAGACGTCCCAGTGTTTTTACTGTAAAAGTGAAAGTCATAACCCGGCGAGCTGCAGGCTCCTCTGACTCGAGCTGCAAAAAAAGGATCAGCAGAACTTGTAAGTGCTCAGGACACAAAGATCCTCAAATCAAGTTCTGTGTAAACTCGTGAAAAATAAACCTCTTTAACCACGATGACTCAACGAGATGGCAAACTGCATTTGACTTGGAAGGAAAACAAAATATTTTTTTAAATTAGCAAATGAATTAATACACGATTTCCACAGTGTCCTTGTCCACTAATGTAATGACATGCGTCGCTACCTGCCAAACCATTTGCGCAGGCTAATTTGGGTTTGGCATTGAGGGGAGAGATGAAACGCAGTTTAAAGACTTCACTCAAGCTCCGAGGCTCAAACTCTGTCGGGCTTTAATTCCCCTACGTGTGCTGAGAGCGGGTTTATGGTCTCGTGGCTTCTAACCTGTAACGTTAGGAGGATATTTAGGAATGTTAGAACATGTGACCTGGTTCTGTCACTAAGTTGTAGGCAAAAGAAAATGAGTCAGGGCTGATTAGAGGAAGAAGAAACGTGTAAATCTGCGGAAACATTTGAAAAATAAGGTGAAACACTATTTGTACTATTTCATACATCAGGCCCATACACACAAATCATTTAAGATATACTACATATGTCATGAGGGACAAAAAAAACAGGCAAGTTCAGTTCATCTATTATTACTATGGTTACCTTTGAATCTGATGAATGGACCTCGTGCACAGACGACTAGTGAGAATGTCACCAGCGTGAAAATCTCTTTGTTTAATCATCAGGCCAAATAATAGATCTGGTTCTCAGATGAAAAGAAGCTTGTGGACAATTCCCAAGATGCATTTCGGTGATGAACGTCCAGTTACAGAGCCGAATGAATGACTGAATGTGGATATTTCCAAGGTGTCGACCTGCGTTTCACCCCAGTGCCTTTCAGGATGTCTTCACATGTCTTCCACGTGTCGTCGGTTTACTGTAGAGCCTGGGCAGCGGCTGTGTGGCTGCAGCGGTTTGATCTGCCGTTATCTGTTTGGACAGGAAGACGCTCTCAGGTCAGAGGTGGGAGATAACAAAGTCTTTCTGAGGAAGACGTCCATCCTGTGATCAGACTCCCTCTCTCTCGTTTTCTTTTTTGGCAAGCTGGTCGTCCTGTGATGGAGCCGCGGTGGCATCAGGCCCCTCCGGCTGCTTTTTCACTTCAGTGCAGCCAATTTTATTTGGAGTGTGCAGATGTAAACCTCTGCTGTCGCCGTCATTAGGGAGGAAACACGATAGCCTGTTTGGGACTTGAGGCTGCAACCTCCGCAAAACCTTGACCAACTTTAATTCAGCCATATTTTCTGGGATTAACTTTTTATTCTGGGAATCTATGGACCGGTTCAAAGGCTTTAACCCAACACCACAGCATACGACTAGTTTCAGTGGGATTATAAATGTATATTCAACAGCGTCAGGGAATGCCGGGTAGTAAATCTTACACTGACGCTGCCTAAAGGAGCTGCCAGTGCATTTAGAAGAAGTTAGTTTGGTTTCAGTGTTGCATTAATGCTGTTTCAGGGGATTTTTTTTTCTCCACTTCTCCGAAAAAGTAAAGTTCCGTGGAAACACTGAATCTTTTCAGCCCCGAGCGGAGTCACGTGGCTCATCGCTCTCCATTCAACAGTTTGATGGATTTACACATTCGACATCGATAAATTATAAGTTCTCATGACTCGGCTGATCCCCCTGACACCTAAGAAACGTCTGGAAGCCCCTGATGCGTAGGATGCCCCCCCCCGAATGGAGACACAGATCAGATGCGTCGCTCCATTCGCGAGCAACAAAGGAATCAACAGGTGGATCCTTGGTGCATGAAGAGCACTAGATCTTCTCGGTGACGCCAGCTTGCTCATTAGCTTATTGGAAAAATTCAAATGTGAAGATACTGATCATAAAAAACAACAACTTATTGGCGGCTCGTCGTGTTTTCTGTTCCAGGAGGAAAGTTTGTCTCAAAGCCTCTTTGTGTCTCACATGAAAAACAGATTCTACATGATTCATATGAATATATTTACACATCTAGGCCCCTATATATGTGTTCCCCCCGCCCACACGGACAAACCATGTGTATATATACACAGAATACATTGTTTATAAATAGGCTTAGTGCTTATTTTAGCCTGATATGGTAAAAGTGACAAAAACCCTGTATTGGCAGCGATTTGAGGATCTGTCAAACTTTAGTTAAGAAATGTTGCTCAGCATCTATAAAAATAAATATTTCGCAGCCCACAGGAGAAACGAAGAATCAGGTTTTACTGATTGATTAATATTATATTCTATATGCAATATTGTGTTTATATATATGTATAAAATTATAATTCAGTCTATTTGATATCCTCAGAACTCTTCGCTCTTTAATCGACTTTATATAATATCGTTTCCAGCAGCTCTTGTCAGAAGTGCTCTTCTGATGTTTTGATGATTGCATCGGAAGGTACGAAGCCAGAAAGATTACATTTCACTTCACCTGTGCAAAATGATTCACTTTACAAAGTCATCTTCATTTATATTTACTGTTATATTCACAAGGAAGCATTTATTTCTTTATTTGAGTCCAGAGTCACAGGAGCTCCGATGTAAAGGATCCGTCTTTATATCCTTTTCCACTTTGCAGTGATGTTCTTCAGCCGACTCGGTTCCTAACAGCTTGAAGAGTTTTCTCAACCTACTCTCCTCGTCCTCCTCCTCCGACAGAAGCTGTTTGATTACTCCGGCCAATTTAATCAAGTACATGCTAATCTGAATTGATTTTGACTTTAAAGGAAGGCAATGAGTGTCTGTTTAGGCCGTTCCACCGACGTTCAACTTGGCAGGAGGCTAAAAACACATTTACTGTTAAGTTCCATGAGGTTGGATTTGTTCACCTGCCACTTTCTCTTCCCGCCCGGCCTCCTGGAGTCTCCTCGTGTCCGAGGGATCCAGTAAATCCAACTGAGACCACCTCTCGTGTTCTGTTGGTCCGAGGCACCTTTCACAGGTCCATCGTCCATCCCTCCATTATCTCTACCTCTTATTGTTTTGAGGGTTGCAAATCTCCACTGACATTGAGTGAGTTCCTGATTTCCTGAAAGCAATTAGTCGCCTCGAAACTGCTTCATCTCATATTTCCTGCTACACGACTACAAAGGGACCATCGAAGAAAACGTCCTCCTGAGAGATACAATGCTGAAATAATAGGATATCTTTTCAATTCATGAGCAAACATACAGCAAATCTCGAGGGTCTTTTTTATTCCTCCCGGGGGGTTTAGGCTGCCGCAAAACCAGCGCGGCGACAAATTGGATTAGCGCGGCTTTTAGAGAATTAAAACACGTTCTCCGGAAAATTGATCAGGATGAGACGAGATACTTGAAAGAGCCCAAACTGTGCACCGACGCTCCTCTTTTCATCTGCGTGCACGCACAAGATGCACCGTGAGATAATTCACCCCCTGGAGGGAGAAGAGGATCTGCGTCTGAAAAACAATATCTCCTCCCGACTGTTTAATAACTGGGCACGTTTACATGAAACAGCACGGTGCGCCCTCGCGAACAGGGTTTACCTCAAAAACAACCTTTTTGTCGCTGTAAATAGCTCGAACCCGACTGCTCGTTCTCCTCCAGACTGATTAATGACCCCTGGAAATACACTCTTCTTTGTAACCGGGATTATTTGAGCCAGCTGTGGCACGAGCTGCTCTCTGGCTCCACTGTGTTTCTGCACAGGGAGCGGGTGTTATGTAAAAAGGGCCTCCACCCATTCGGGGTATGTCGGGGCAGATCCGTAATTCCAACGGATCCAGGACAGGAGTGTGCACGATGCAGGGTAATGTCCCCCCCGTGCTGCAAAGATGTAAAAACCTTCAAAGTGAAATATTTACACTCTGCGCTCCAGGAAAGTGTTGCACCATTTGTTTTCATTTCCTGCCTGCGGTTCCGAGCCAAGCGGCGACGTGTGTGCGGCATCATTTTCTGAATGGAGCATGTGCGATGCAGATGACTGCAGCCTGTACTCTCACAGACTTTGGGGTCGCGTACGAAACATGACGGGGGCCTCGTTCCGCAGCAGGCGGTGGCGAAACACTTCAACGCCTCCTGCAAATTAACAGAAGAAAAGTTCCCTTTTCTGTCACATCTGAGACAAAGTTTAATCTGCGCACAGAGCCGGAGCGGAGCGGCGCCTCATTAACAGACGTACCTGTCTGCGGCTTCCACCAGCGACTCTGTGTTTGTGAATAATGAGGCGATTCTTTGGCAGTAAATTCATCCGGCGTGCAGCACACAGCAACTCGAATGGAGCTTTTTTTGTTTCTCACTGACCTCAATAAGAAGAACTCGTCAAAAACAAAGAAAAGCAGTGGTTTTGTGTTTTTTGAAGTCAAAGTGAAGAAAAACACCCGAGAAGTTCCTCTCATCTACTGCAGAGATACGTCGTCTTATCTTTGCCTTATTGACTTTCAATGATTTATTCAGCAGGTTCTCCATTGAATCAGTGTAAGGCCGCAACTGATGATTGGCTCTTTGATTTATTTTGGAGTGAATATAATGTCAGAAAGTGGTGAAAAAAGGGAAATTACAATAAAGTGCCGGCTGGTGTCCTGAGATTACTTTGAACCAAGCAACAGAACAAAGATGAATTGGCTGATAACCACATTTGAGAGGCTGGACCCAGATTGTTTTGGGCAAATATATGTAGTTACTGATAAGTTTTAAAGTAGTTAATAATATATAACTACCTTAAGATAACTGGACTTGATGTTTCACCCCCTTCCAAAATGTTACTACAAGATTATATATATACTGTATTTCATTGTGGGTGAATATGTCTCACTGGGTCAGAACATTCCCTCGACTCTGGGTTTTCTACTGTGCCGATGATGCTGCTGCTATATTTACCCAAACCGGGTCATTTTTAACCCGGTGATGTTCAGTGTGCTCAGTGTTTGTGGTGTTCTCAGGACCTTAGCTGCACTTCCACAGACGTAATAATAGAAATTGGAGCTTGCTGCAGATTTCTAATCCCGATTTTCACTCTCCAAAGGCCACATCCTTGGCTTCCTCGCCGTGTATTTACGGTTCATCTATGTATATCTTATATTTATGCAGTGGGAGAGGTCAGGCGTGCGATGCCAGAGCAGTGAGCCAGACGGGCCTTTCCTGTCCTCTGCCTTCTGCCTGACCAGTGCCAGACGCTCCATGTGGGGAAAAAGGAAAAGGGGGCAGAAGAATGACCACGCCCGTGGAAGAGAGCGGCAGCGTATGGCCGACTGGTTCTCCGGCTGACCCAGCTCTCTAATTGGATGTCATTACGTAAGCTGGACTCCTTCAGAGCGCTGGAGGGAAAACACAAGGATGCACAGTGTGTGGAGTGGTGTGCAGTTTGTCTTCAGGGCTCAAAATGGAAATTTCTCTCAGAGAAAACAGTGTTTTTTTCAAAGCGACTGCACGAATCCACAAAGTGACTGAAAACACTGAGTCTTTCTGCTGTTTTCCTGCGTCAGGCCTGATTGCGTTTCACTTGTAATTGGCAGCGCTGGTTCGGTGGATGTTGTCCAAGAGCGTCACGCTGCTCTCCTGTGTGCAGCGTTTCAAAGGATTTCACAGATACAGTATATAGTTGCAATAAATTCTCACCCTCCTGTTGTCTTTGATATCGGTTAATTAGTTTCACCAGAGCCCGGCGGCCTTCGAGCCACGCGCTTCCCAGAGAGCAACGCCGCTTCCCTGCGTTTCATCTGTTGAGAAGCTATCAGGAGGAGGCATCGCACGGCTAATTTTAGCACAAGGTGGGGTGTACTTAGTGGGATGGAGATGGTGCGGCACAAACCAGTTGGAGCGACCGTGGCCCAGGAGGTACAGAGTTTCGGGCACTAACCAAAACAGCAGTGGTTCGATCCCTGGCTCCAGTAGTCTGCATTTCGAAATGTCTTTGGGGAAGATACTGAACCCCAAGTTGCTCCTGTGTGGATTTGTACTTTAAAGTGCTTTAAGTGATTGACAAGACTAGAAAGGTGCTATATATACAGTTACTTTACCATTTACTGTTGAAATTAGTAATTTGTATGTATTTGAACACAGTATTTCAACTTTTAACTGTATATTTTTGCGTCTCCTTCATCATTACTGACTAATTCTGAGCAGGTTTTAACCCCAGACTGTAAATAATGTGGCCCTGAACGTCCCGACAGGCACAGGTCGGTCTCAGGCCCGTGTTCACATTGAGAAAAGTGCCTCTAAACTGTGAGAAGACAGTATTCAGAATCAACAAGGTCGTTTTTTCGATCGTGCCGTTGACAGACATGTGGTGAGACGGCTCCAGAAAGACCTCGGGAAATAAAGAAAAACATTCAGTCTCAAACCGCTGATGTTTTTGGCCGTCGGGGAAGAAAAACTGGGAGAAAAAAGCCTTAAATACAGTTCTGACATCTACCTTTTTTAAAGTAATACGCCGAGATTTCCTCGGAAACACTTCACTGGAGTCATGTTTCTGGGCACCTGGTGAATGAAAGTCAAATATTTGGCTCTATTTTCAGTCTCCGTCAACTCTGGAGGGAAATATCTCTCTGTTTAGCAGCTAAATGCTCCAGTAAATAATGAATAACTCGTCTGACATTAGCTGACGGGCAGTCTACCGCGGGTTTACACTGATTTTTTTTTTTTGTTGCTGTAAACCATTGGCCTCTGTGGGCGAAAAACGATGCTGGTGAGAGTGAAGCTCGGGGTCAGAACTGTACAATATACAACAACAGAATAATAAAAACAGATAAAAAGCTGAGAGTATATGCGACTACTTTCAAATGCAAGTATTTATTTGCTCTATTAATAATATATAAAAAGATATTTATCCTAAATAAATGGGTGAGGTCACGTTTGATTGCTCATAACTTTTATTCCAGGACTATTTACTATGTACTGCTTAGAATTAAACACAGTAATTATTCTTTGCCTCATTCTAGATCATTGTTTGTTGATCACATTAACAGACCAGACGCAATAAAAGCTGTTGAATATTCTCTTGTTAATATGACTTACAGCTTGTTCAGCGCACGGACGTTAGGTTGTTAAACACAGATCCTCGTAAAACCCACTTTCCTCAAATAACGAGACCTCAGGGTGGAACTTCATTTAATCATCTGTAGACTTTCCTGTTCTGCTCGACAACGGAGGAGACGTCAGACAATGAACAGCAACAAGCAGGAAATGACAATGTTGTTCTCGTATTGTCCGAAATTGTCCATTGCTGTGTTTCGTTTGTTATTTGCAGTGGAAGGATTTAAAAAAAAAAATGAAATGTGGCAGATTCAGGAAACTGGCGGAGGATTAGAGGCTTTTTAGGTTTTATGCCTTTTGTGGCTAAGTACTCTCTTTGAAAGGATGATGATGTATAGTGTTGCAAACGTTTCCCCATTCCTCCCACAGCTAGTCTTCGTCTAATTTGGTCCAAGTACCAACTGCTAACATGGAGGAGGCTGGGGTTTATGACCTATACTGCAGCCAACCACCAGGGGGCCATTGAGATTCTTTAGCCTCACAAACAAATTCCAAACAATTTAAGACATAGACTCTAAAGATGTGAAACTATAACATAACTACATCATAAAATGTATTCAAAGTGTCCTTGGACTTTTTAGTTTGGTCCATGTCCCATCCACTACCATGGAGGAGGCAGGGTTTTACCATTAAGGGGTGTTTGAGCCACTTTCCATCTTCTCACACAGTTTTTGGTTGGTGTCATGAATAAATAACAAAACAAGGAAGTAGCCCGAAGGATTCGGTGTAAAAATATGCAATATGATAATCTCACAAAAATCTGTACGTGTAGTTATTATTCCTGATTCTGGTCCAAAGTGTCCACAGCGAGGGAAACACTTCACTTAATCACGACTGTGCAGAAAGATGAAGAAAGGAGGGAAAGTATATGAATATCACAAAAGGAGACGGTGCCTTTCACACGGAATGAGGGATGGATTCATGTCTTTAAGGGCTGAACAGAAACCCTCAGTAAACGACAACAAAGGTGAGGAAACATGGCGTTAGGGTTGAGGAGAGAGAAAGCAAGGCCTTGGAAACGAAGCATATTCAGGCTCGGCAGTGAAAGGGAGATTATCCCTGATTGTTCCTTTCAGCTCGTCTGAGCCGTTTCTCATTTACTTTCAAATCAGATCATTCAGTTTGCAGCTTCGCCTTCGATAGCAGGAGCAGAGCGGTGAGTCTTCACTGGGTTTCTCATGTTGCAGCGTTAGAGGCAGATTGTTATTGTACAGTTCAGGTGCCGTAGATTCGAGCTCTGCCTTTTTTTAGCCTCGAGTCGCCTCTGCCAGGCTCATTTATTAGAGCTGGACCTCTTGTGGAATTACGGCGGATGAAAAAGGTCATCAATTTTCATGCTCTGTAAGCTCCTTTCATCTCGGGGCCACCGAGAGAAAAAAAGAAAACCACAATGATGTGCATCGGAGGTGCACGGCTGCCAAAGGGCGTCTTTATTAATGACGGGGAAAAACCAAAGTGCCACCTTGATGCGTGTGAGTGATGGACGGAGGCCAAAGCCCGAGTCGGGTCTGATCCCACGACTCAGAGGGACATGCTGGACAAATCAATCCAGATTCAAAAAAGGCAACGGCATAATTTCCTCTCACGTTTGCCAAATGTTCACCTCAGTCTGAGACATATCGTGGAGGATGGTGTTATTTCCAACATTGTATATTTCCAACTTAATTCAGGCGCCGCTTCCTTCTGAGGCTTCATTTGAAGACTAATTGCATCACAGTGGCGTGACTGGTCCCATTTCTAGAGCTCTTTCATTACCAGTCCAACATATCCCAGAATTCATTGCACTTCAGCCACAAACCGTTTTTCAAAGAGGTCACGACGCGACAAGACGTCCAGTGCTCAAGTATCACGCTTCAACCCAACCGAACAGTTAAACATGTTCAGTCAAGGGGCGTTTAAACGTTCTCGTCGTGTCCAACTAGGCAACAGCGATAGCGGCGGTGACGAGCCGGTGTCGCCAATCAGGGGAAAAACTTATCTTTGCCATCGACGCGGCCAACGAAGAATGCAGCCCCTCAATTAACACTCAGCTTAGGCTTGTACATCCAGAGTGGAAGCATTTAAATACCCCCAGCCTCCCGATGGAGAAAACGAATTTCCGCCGCTTGTATTTGCGACGTCGTTCTTTTAGTCCCACGTAGCCTCCGTCCAAAAGTAACCCGGCCGTGAAGTCGTCTACGCCGTAACCCCCTTCCTGAACACTGCTATCCATTTCTCACGTTTTGGCAGGGAAGCCGGTGAGCAGCATATTACTCCAACTGTCAAACTGTCTCGCAAACATCTGCATTGTCGCTGTCAAACCAACAGGAAGACAGAGAATCTGACACACGGATAATTTACTTTCACCGGAGAAATCTGACCTTTTGTCTGGCATCGTTTTTGTTTTTGTGTCAACTGAACAAATCGGGACTTGTTTTTTTTTTCTTGTTATTTCTTATTATCTCGCTTCCTTTTGACTTTTTCCTGGAGACGTAAAAAACACTTGAGTGTAATTAGTGACAGTTGTTGTTTGGCCGTTCGTGTTGTACCTGCTTGTGCTGCACGAAATAAATATTAATAACGCTCATTAGTTTCAAATTTAGTGATGGAGTACGGTCATTATTTAAAATCCTGTCAGTCTGGTGCGAGCAGGATAATTAATAGGAACACGCCACTGATCATAAACACTCAGGAACGGATCTAATGGAGGAATGAGACGTTTTCTAAATGCTAAGTCGACCTTTGTGTGTGTGTGTGTGTGTGTGTGTGTGTGTGTGTGTGTGTGTTTGTGTTTGTGTGGTAATCAAGCCGGGGTAAAGTGGGAGGTGTTGCAATCTTCCCAAACCGTGAAATCAATCTTTGGTCACATTGGCTGGATCCACGTCATGTTTGAAATCATGTTCAGAGCAATCGAAACCTATTTCACGTTGAAGTGGATCCACGGTGGGAGACGCCTGAGAAGATGATCCCGTCGAGGGGCTGAGACACGAGTGAGCCTCCGACTGCAGCGAAGATTAAACGTGAAGCGGAATCATCGCGCAACGACTGAGTCGAGGGATTCAAATCTCCCTCTAGAGGCGTCTGGTTGGATCCGATAAAATGCTGCATGTTTTGTTAATGGCGGCTCTTTGGTTCAGCGCTGCAGTCGTTGTGTTTGATTCCCCCACAGAGACCCTGAGTGACTCTGGGTCAGTTCCACACCGACCTGATGAAACAGCACTTTCCTTTACTCCTCCTCTCACTGTTACGACCTTTCTGCTTTGCTTTCTGCATCAGTCACATCAATCACATGTGATGCATTACGCTGCAGATGTGCCAAAGATGAAGTGTCTAACAGCAACAGTTAATATCTTGGTCACAATTCGTACAAAACCTGCATTATTTGACTCTTTGACATATAAAATCAAGTTTTTAAAAGCTGTTTCATGGATATGATCAACATTCGCAGTCCCAGCGGACACAGCTCGACACAGAACCTCTTCTTTTTGTTCTGACTTTAGTCTCCATCTCCTGAGGAAAATGTCTAGAGCCTTTTTTCCTCGCTGTAAGAGAAGTGACACAGTTAAGCTGGCTCTCACTGTAAGAGATGAGAAGATATATCTGAAATGCAAAACACTGCACAAGTGGTTGAGATGGAGAAGATGAAGAAAAGCCAGTTTTTGCGATGCCAGCTTCCTCTTCCTCTGTAGAGACAGAGTCATGCGGGGGAATACTCGTCTTCACTTTTAGCAGCGAGGCCGAAGAGTAGAGGAGAAGAGCCGGAGGATCAGTGGCGTCGGTGACCTCAGCGTCCCCAGTTCAAATCCAAGCAGTCTCTCTTGTTGCCATGGCAATATTTCATTAATCATGAACTATCAGGCGTATTAAGGGGACTGATATTTATGAGTTTGTCCAATTTGGTGCTAATCAGGATGTGGTTTGTTTCAATGCGATTTCATAAGGGGGCTGTTTTATATTATATTGCAGAGTTAATTGATTTGTCTTTTAACACAAAACAGTTTTTATATTGAAGGAAATGCTGTTTTCAGCCTTCAGCCAACAATACAAGATAAAATGTATTATATCTTTGAGGATTAAACTCTTTTATGACATTTTATGGTCTAAACACTTAATTGAGTAAATAGGCAGATTGATTTGGTGATGAAAATAAACGATAGTTCCAGGCTTAGTTTTAATCTTCACAAGTGAAACCACTTTCACTTTCAGTCTCATTACCATAGCGTGGATTTCAGCCATGTGACATAACGTCGTCTGTTGTAATTTCTGCCTCCTGCTGTAAAACTCCTTGACACACTTGTCTCCCTCGTGGTATCGCAGTCGGTGCAGGTAGTGGAGTCGTCGTCCCCCCCCCCCCGTGATGCTTCACTGCTCTTCTGCAGAGCCAGGTAACTAGGCAACAGCTCTGCCGGGCCGCCGCCGACGGAGGTGGGTTTTTCTTTTGCAGAGGATGCTGCGAGGAGGCCGTGACTTTTGAGATCCTCCTCTTGCGTCAGTGGAAGACGAGGGGCTTTCGCTCACAGCAGGGTCAGAGAGCCGGGGATTTCATATATATATATATACTGTGTGTGTGTGTGTGTGTGTGTGTGCGTGGGGAAGGAATCTCCTCTCATGCAGTCGTATCAGTAAACGCAGAGGCAGTACGGAGGCTTGTCGTTTTCTTGGCTCTCCCAAAACTCCCAACTCCCACCGAGTCGGGCTGCCTGCCACACGGTGCAGGACACGGCCTAATGTGCTGAGGGAGTTTCTGCCCAGAACTGGGTCACTAACATTGTTGGCTTGTGATCAGCGGTGATAAAAAAAACTGAAACCCTCCAGGCCTCCAAACTCCCTCACCTCTCCTCATCCCACCTTCTCCCACTCTGTGATAAACGATTTAAGCTCATAAGAGGCTGTAAACATTTGTTATGCAACATGCAGATATGGTATTGGAACGGCGTTAATGCCTTTTCTGAATAAATAATTGATTCGCGTTACCTCTGGGGATTATTTACCATATGATGATTGCAGAGTGGGCGCAGCAGACTCACCTTTATTTACCTCCGACGGTACAGACTGTGCCGGGCTGCGTTCCCTCGGCGCCGCGACCATCCATCTGTGTTGTTTACCTGTTTGTTTGTTGGTTTTAATGAAACTTAAGGGAATGATTCACACGTCAGCGCCACACTGCAGCGTTTACTGATTGGGTGTGTCACAACTCCAGAGTTATGAATTTTAATAAGCAGCCGCGTCGCCCCCACACGCTGGAATAACTGATGCAGCCGTCCTTACTCTGCAGATTCACCCATGTACTGTACGTCACCAGAGGCTTTTCTCTTGTTCAGACCCACCGGGGGGGCTGCATCACGCGTGGGATGGATGACAGGTTTTTATTTCTGCCTCACAGTTGCCTCGGTGCAGGCTCATGCAGGCCCCCCCCCCCCTCGTCTTGTTTGTGTTTCAGAAGGTGTGCGCTCCGAGTTCCTGGAGTGGTGTGCATGTTTAATTCATGGAGTTCATGTAGCAACCAGACTGTGTTTGTCAGGTCGACTCTTCCTCTTCCTGCGGCAGTAACCGCGGCAGGAAACCGGGGCCGGGGCGCGGCAGCAGCCGGGTCTCAGACTTGCATCCAGTTTCCACAGCTGGGGAGGACAGCTTACAGGAGACAGACCTGTCACTCACGTCTCGTCAGTTGAGATCTGATGTCTCCACCCACTGAAAGATAGATGCATCGTGGCTTTAAAAGCTCGAGTTCTGCCTCGAAGTTCTAGCAACAAGCAAACTTTTGCACTTTTGTGGCCTGAGGTGATTCTGACAGGAAACAGATATTTTGATTTCTGAAGGTGAATGACTTCATGGAAGGTGAAGAACACTTTTGAGTCCAGGTTATCGATATTTTTCATTTCACTTCCTTTCCTTTTTCTTTCCACTATGGATTAATCAACTTCTTCTTTTTTGAGAGTTAACAGTGAGACACGTGAGACCGTTTAACGTTTTCATCCCATTGATTTTCAGTATCGCTTTAGGAGGATCCGTATCGCATGAAATTATGACACTGAAATCAGATTCGCCCCGTTTCACAGTCTCGTTCCCCGCGGCCTCCGCACGTGAGCAGACACTGTATCCAAACCCCGACACAGATGAAGACAAATGAAGTCACGTTGCCCTTTTCTGATTGTTTTCTCTTTGTCAATTTGGAGATCCCACGCTCGGCGGCAGACACACCTGCCCCTGTGCGGTCACGCTCGGCCCTTTCTGCACAGTAATTGTCTCATTTTGTCGTAATGCCAGCGAGCTAATCAGGGCTGAGAGCAGCAGGACGCCGACACAGAAAAAAGCTTTGGCAAGAGGAGAGGTGGAGGATTTGCTGCCCTGCGGAGCTTGTGTGACCCCCCTCCCCTCTATTTGTCGGACATGTGGCGTGATTTCATCAGAGCGTGTCACACGTGTGCTGTAACGGAGCTTCAGAGGCAGCGACGGCTCTCTCTTAACTGACACCTCCATTAAAAGGTGACAGCGGAGGGCAAAGGTGACACATCTGCTTTTCTCCGGGCCGCGCGGTCACGGCTGACAGCGTGCCCCGTCACCCACAATCCCCCCTGGCCTGGCAGAGTGGTGACAGTTGGTGGCAGACGGAGACGGTGCCCTGATGTGACACCCGCTGCCGCTCTGACCCAGGTTTCTTGGGTGGCCCCTGGCCCCTCCGCGAGTCAGCTCCACCTGTCACCGGCTGCTGTCAGCAGAGCTCCCGACAGGCGGGTCGGCTCGCTGCCGCTCTCTGACTCGCTGCCGCTCTCTGACTCCTCGCTCAGATTCTTATCCCGAGTTAGACCGTGACCCCTGAAGCTCACACGGGAGCGTGAGTCGAAGATTTACTGTCCAGATTCATTCATTTCAAAAAGGTGATATGATTCTAAATACTTCAAAAAGAAAAGGTCTTTCTTTTGGTTTGTAACATGGATGTCAATCAAGATCAGTGTATTTATGTCGTATTTATATATAAATATATAAAAACACGTTCATAAATGAAATCATCTGATGTTTAAAGTAGTACTTTTATCCTCTAAATTCATGTACTTTGTCATTTTGGCTACTATTATGATACTATTGACATTTTAACAAGTGAATTTATCACTACGAAGCTTTATTCATTCATTTTATTGATATAATATCACCAAGTTATTATGGAAAATGTGTCATAAAAGAGATTCTTTATTCAAAACATGAGCATGTCTGTGTCCCTTTGGGTCCAATATCCCCCTCAGTTCACTTCTCTATTGGTCATTTCACATTTTTATGAATATCTGACTCTTTAGTTTCATATCTGTGCTGAACTCACCGTCTAATTACAGTTGATTTATTCAAGCTTTGTCTTTTTAATATCCAGGATGTGAGGGCAGAGTGTTTCAGGCCTGAAACAATGAGCTGATATGAAAACTCTGTGTTGAGCTGCAGAGAAACTTTTTCTTACTGCAAATGTTTTTTCCTGTTGGTTTTTAATTTATTTTTCCAATAAAAAATTATAATTAGTGCAGCATTAAAGTGGACAAAGGACAATATTGAGTTATGGCAGAGCCCTGAAGCTCATCTTGGCTCGATGATGTATTTTCATACAAGTTTCTTCCTCTCTGTTGTTTTTGAGAATTGCTGCTCGATATAGAAACACCTCGGCTTCCTGCTCGCCCTCAGCCGGGAGGGGACAGGCAGCGAGTCGGTGACCGTGTAACTCCACTCCTCCCGTCCTGTTCATGAAGAGCCGATCCCCGGCTTCAAGGCTCCGTCAGAGCCCGACACTAAGCTCCTCATCTCGCCTTCTTCTGAGGATTTATCTGCCTTCAGGCCGCGAGCGACACGCCAGCGCCGCAAAGTCATGCAAGGGCGGCTGTCGCAGGAGTGACAGGGAGCCAGTGAAGTCTGATTTCAGATTTCAAAGCACAATATTTATGCCAAATCATCCCCCCCCCCGCCGCCTCCTCCTACCTCACTAATCTGACATGTGATACACGCACGGGGAGGATTTTTTTTTTGCTTTTTCTTATGATAAATTCCCAAACCTTCCCTGTGATCCTCCTGTGAGGGAACGAACTGATTCACCTCCAGGGAGAAGTTGTAAGAGACGGACCAGACGCACTTCCAGCCTCCCTGAGGTGTAATTACAGCAGCGGAGCTCGACCTCTGCAGCAGCCGGTCGTTCTGTGTGTGTCGGGTCTCACCGGGCTCCTGCTTTCATGATGTTACGTATAAGTCAAAGTGAGGAACAGATCCACCGACGCGTCGCTCTGCATCTGAGTGAGTTTCATTAAAGTTCAGCAACTTTAGACGGATCTCTACTTCCTCCCACTACCTGGAAAATGAAGCCCAAATATCCCAGATTCAAACGCTGCTGGCGGATGGAACCTCGGTGTCAAGGTCCCGCTGATGAATGTGCTCGACCAATCACGAGTCAGCCTCAGCTGTCAATCATGACGTTAGACTCCTTTTTTAAACTACCAAAAAGCAAATTAAACCCAAATTTACCGGAAAAAAGTTGTGATTACGATTTTCAACCCGAACATGAGCAGAATACGTCTCCAGTAGGTTTCTAAAACACACACGTCAGAAATCACAATTACACAAAAAGATGCCTCATTAGTTTTGATGCTTTGATAAATTGAAAAGTTATTGTACAAAGTGCATTTGTAGATTGTGACACACACACTGTAAAAATACATGAAGGCCACAAATCACAACCTTCTCCAAAGCAGAAGCAACAAAACCCCGACTGCCTGTGAGCTCCGGTTGAGAATAATTGGACGTAATTGAATCTGGAAAACAAAGCACATCAGCGACTGAATGAAACTTTACAGCAATATCCCCGTGTTCTTCACTGAGGCGCAATAACACGACCACACCTGAGTCCCTGAAGACACATCAGCCGTAACGGGTGTAATGGGGACGAGGCTGCTGCTGCTGCTGCTGCTGTGGTTTGGTGATTTGTAACCGGAGCCTGGAATGAAACCCACAGACGAAGACATTTCCCTTTTCCTTTTTGGCAGAATGTGCAGAAGTCGTTTATACGGATTTAATCATATTTTCCAACAAATCTCAATTGCATTATTTCCTTGTTTCTCTATGAAGCTGAGAATAGTTTCTTCAGACTAAATAACTTGTTGTCTGATCCTCGATAATCCTGACGTCACAGTAACTACAGGTTGTGGCCGAAAACTAGGAAGTTCCATCTCTTTTCAGAATAAAAGCAGCTCCCAGTGTCCAAGTTTCAGTAGCTTCTGCAGAATCCTGCTGGAAAAGCAAACAACCCGGACGGAGGTTAGAAGACGGAGACGTTCCTCTTTGTGATCGTTTGTTTAATCTTCTACTCTCGTTTAGCTCGTTAGCTGTTTAATGAATTCACTTTTATTTCACCCTGTGATTAATGAATAAGTTCACTCACTGATTAGATTGTCGAGCGTAGAGAGTGCGAAACCTCGGTGTAATTAGTAGATGCTAAATTAAGTTATTTATCGGATGCATATTTGAGTCTTTGTAGTGTGACCTCTGCACATTGGTGTGTGTGTGTCTGTGTGTGTCTGTGTGTGTGTCTGACATGCTGCGACTCTTCCTCAGGTGTCGGTGTCTCTTTGTGGTTTCAACCTGTTTGAATCAGTGCCACCGAGACGGTAATTGCAGTAAATTCAGCCGGCTCATATTCTTACACTGAGACGTGCTTTGTCACGTCCGTCTGACACCTCAAGAAGAATGAAAGCATCTTCTATCTGAATTCATCCTCCTGTCTCTGAAGTCCACATCATTTTTTTAAACTTGTGCTTTAAACTCACATTTAGATTTTTCTGCTGCGACCTGTTGCAGACGGTTCAGCTCCTCTCACCTCCTCTTTGCGAGATGACCTCACCGCGTCGTCTCCCCCCGATAAACTTCACATCCCCGTCTCTGCTGCCCACCTCTTATCTTGATATGCAGAGTTCTCCAGCATGTGTTGCTGTCTGCAGATGCAACACAATCCCTGGTAATGAGAAGTGGCTGCTTGCGTCTTAATGGATTAATAGTTTGAGTATTTTTCCACTGGAGATGTTTTCGACGCGTCACAGTAGAGCAGGTGCACGTAATAAAATTCAATATGGTGGAATTTAGCTGGTTTTTGTGGCTCGTGCTGTCACCACTTACTGAGCCGACATTAACTTTATTAGTAACATCTGCAGTTTTCCCAGAACGACAAGTTAAACTGTTTAGTTTATGAAATATCAGAGAACAATAATAACGTCCAGCACAAGGTGTATAAAGATATAAGAAGCCAAAGATAGTAATTGTTTGATAATAGTCGTAAACAATTCAAAATGTACGTATTAGTTATATATTATAACAATTTATAACATTTACTTCAAAGGTTTGATAACTAAGATATATTGATTAGCCGATGATTTAACAATCTTCTTGCTTTATTAAATCAACATGTTTCTGTCCTTGTTTGAAAAATGCAGATTTATTTTGCTTCTTCAAACAAGTTTTTTTAAACTCATGATAATTATGGATTATTCCTAATTATTCAGATGTAGAAAAACACATTTTACAACAGTTAATCCGAAAAGTAAAGTTGTAAACGATTCCCAAATGTTGTCCTACCTAATTTTCAGTTTGACCTCCTATTTAAATTTTGACCTTCTATACTTATATATTTAAATATATACATGAATAAATTAAAAAGCATAAATGCATTGTGCAATGAAAGAGTATTTCTACATTCATTTCTTTCTGCTTTTATTGATTCGTTTATTTTACACATGTTTTTCGTCCTTTATAATTTTTTTTTTTGTACTTGTGTATTAAATAATTTAGTTTTCTCTTCAGAATAGTTTTCATTATGGATGTGAGCTCTCATGGACTCATCAGCTCACTGTTGTGAAACCGGTGTTGTAGCCATAGTCCCAAATTTCACCAAAACATCAATTATTCTCAAACTGTGATTATTCTCATTTTCTAATAACGGAAAAAACTCCTTAGAGTAGAAACTGGTTGAATAGAGAACTGATCATTTTCAGGTAAAATCCAGTTTTCATCGGTTAATTTACCGTTGAAGTAAAGAACAACAGACGCCTCGTTTGTTTTTAAACACGTAGCCACTGTTGCTTTGCTGTTTTGGTTCTTCGTGAGTTATTTGCACAGTGTGTGAGATGTTGTCGCTGCAGATGCTCGGTCAGACGGACTCATAACAAACACCAGAGGCGGCACACGGGTAAACAAACCTGGCAAAAGGGTGCATTCCTCGTGCCCCTGTCTGCTCTCACGTGTACGCGGTGCTCGGACATATGGCGACCATCTGGGATGTCAGAACATGGTGACTGGGTGATATTCGTGGGGCCCCGCAGGTTGCCCCCCCCCCTGGCGGTGAGCGAGAGAAGAGAGGACAGACGGCCGACTGTTATTACGAGCTAACGCCGGGACAGTCGGCCTGGGAATGGCAACGTGAGAAGAGCCCGATGCACACGAGCCCTCTCTGCCCATCAGCTTTTATCACACACACACACACACACACACACACACACACACACACACACACACACACACACACACACACACACACACACTGACACACACACACTTCTAAGAGCAGACGTCTCTTTTGTCAGCAGCTTTACATTATTGAAACAAGAACAGAAGTCCAGGATCTCGACATTTTTAGTCACAGTGATTCGTATGTGCGTCATTGTCTTTCTCTCACCTGGGGGGGGGGGCGCTTGTTTATAGGACCAGCATCTCCCCACTCACTCTAACACCTTACATAATGAGCACATGGCATTTTGGGAAATACGTGTATTTGTTTTTCTTGCAGGGAGTCACATGAGACGATGTGATCAACCTTCTCATTTCCCAAAATAGAAAACATCATCATCAGCATAGAAACATAGAACCCTCCTAATCATCCATTGCGATGATCTGTAGGTATTCTTGTAAAGTATTCTTGTAAACAGTGCACTGGTGAATTATATTGTATTTCCCTTCTGTGGAAGTCAAGTCACATGACAACAGTTTTCTATTTTGTATTATTTGAGGCAGAGCTGGTCACTTCCCCTCAGGGCAGGAAGAGAGGATGAGTCGTCAGAGGGACGATCACTGTGAAGCTGAAAGATAAAAAACGTGACTTCCCCTCGTTCTGTCTCTTTCCTCTTTACAGTCTCCACACATCAATCACTTGAACTTTCCCTCCTTCGCTCTGCACATCTGCCTCCGTGGTCAGGTCCATTGTCGTCCGTCCCTGTTGTTCTCTCACGCTCTCGTGGTCATTTCACGCTCTCTCTCTCTCTCTCGCTGTGCGCCCGGCCCTCTGCAGCGCTGCTGGGACGTGTGAAATCAGTGGAGGTTGGCCCCTGGGCCTCGGCCAGTCACAGCTGCGTAACCTCAGCCACTTCCCAACCTTCCACGACTGGCCGCGATGCCCCGCGGCCCAGTGACCTGTGTGCACGTTGCGTGGCCACATCACCCGATGTCGCCAACCTTAACATCAAGACCAGGTCATATCGCCCCCAAATATAGAGCTGCCAGTCCCGATCTGCGTGCAGCTTTTGACTTGCCTTTGTTCAAAGTGGATTTTCATGCCTCGTTTTTTATAAATATCACCAGAAGAGAGGGGACTGCTGTGTTTTTCACTAACCAGCGGCACAAAATGACCACGTACAGGACTTTCCCTCCAATTGTAGATTTCTATCTGTAATTGTTGCAGCTGGCTCTCGCCCAATGTCAGCTGGGATTTGCTCCAGCTCCCCCATGACCCTCGGAGGATAAGCAGCACAGATAACGGAGTAGTGCGACTACCTGGGTACATAAAAGTGTGTGTGTTTGTCGTGTCGTTTTGTCGGATCATTACTTTGGACCCTCTTCCACAGTTTTTCCTTCTCGGCCTCGTTACACACAGGCTAATATTTGTGTTGCGTCTGATTGCGTCGTCCTCCCTGTCTCCTCGCTGCTGACGATCGGGATGAGTCAGACTGAATCTCACACGGCATCTCAACCGGGGGACCACTTTTAAATATGTAATATCTGCATAATGAACACAACAGACTGACTGACTGACAGTCCAATGCACAAAGAAGGTTGTGTGCTGATTTAATTTGTGTCCTGATATAGAGATTGTAAATATACGAAGGCATCTGGCGGGCACCTGCAATCCATCTGGCTCCGCACGATACAGGTGACGGATTAGGTTTCTTATCGGGCTGATGAAGATTGAACAACCAAACAAAAACAACGTGCAAAGACAGACACAACACGCTCACGTTGTTTTTACAGAGCGCTTCGTGTAAATGAAGACACAGGACATATGGATGTGCTTCTTTAATTGCCAGGACTTGTATTCACACCTTTTTCGTGTCTCTTGATTTGGAAATCCCTGCAGACACGTGTGTAGCTGTGCAGGCGAAGTAAAGTTCTAAAGGTGTTAGAGATAATATTTATCAAGGGAACCTGTCAAATATCAGCTTGGTTTTTTACGTTGCATTCATGTGCAGAGATTTTTCCTGCAATCACAGCAAGAGGAGGACAGTGATTTACATTTATCTGACTTGTAGAGAAGATCTACTCACGTCTCCACTTCCTCCCGTCGGACAAAGATAAAGCAAAAAAATGACGTCCTGCCAATAGATGCTCAGCTGTCAATCATGACGTCTTTACATCGTCAAATTACTAATTAAAACTAAACTTATCGGAAACATGAACACGACAGAAACCATCTCAGAGGAAAACGTATTAAACGTGTATTACTGCAGTGCTGCATTTCAGAAAGTCTGCAAACATGTTGAATGGGTCATAGGAGGAAAAAAACTAAGTGCTAATGACAGCGAGAATCTGCCAGTTTGTAGCAGATGCTGCAAAATCAGTCCAAGTAAACACATCTGCATGTGTTTGTATTTCAGGACCAGAGACATGATTTATTCACGAGGACTCGACGTGTTGGACGATGTTTCACTGACGTGGTTTTTATCTCCAAGCTCTGACGGCGCTGATGGGACCTGAAGGCCCTTTTCAGATAGAACGCCGCGACAGCACCGCCATTGTTTCCCGATGCCCTGCGCCGCACAGTGTCTCAATGTGCCGAGCAAATTGAAAGACTGTGACAAGCACTCTCACACCCAATGGGAACAACGCTTCCAGTCAGGCAGGAAATGCACAATGGAGGGAAAGATAATATTGTGTTAGTCTGAGACCGGGGGGAGTACAACTTTGAAATGGCAATAGATGATAAAGATGATGAAAATGTTACCTGTTCACATTAAGCTCATTGTAGAATCCACCATCCTCAGGGACTTGCTGCAGTTTTGAGTCACTGATCGTTTCCCATCAGGGTCCAGGAGAATGAGACTGACTCTCGTCTCAGTCTGGAGGAGAGACAGCGAGTTTGTCCCTCACGTCTGATTCAGAAGAATCTCTGTGCTGCTGTTTGTTTTGGACGAGCTCTGTCTCACCATTGATCCTCAATGAGCTCTGTTTAATGGTATAATAACTGTCGGACCCTCCCCGTCTCACCCCTTTTAGTTGAAGGAGAGCGGCGGCGTTTACCGAGAGCTGCTTGCGCTCTGTGTGAGGAAGATAATAGAGGTTCTCTGTCGGAGCCTTTGTGTGATGTCCGTCTGCAGAAGCCCGGCACCGAAATCCAGTGAAACACATGTTTATAAGGGCATGAGTGTCCACATCAAGCTGAGTGCTTATTCATGAAGGAGTGGGTGATTCCTGCAGGGCTGCACACCGGAGCTGCAAATATCAGCAGATCCCTGTGTCCATACACCTTCTACCTGTGTAACTAGACTTTCTCTCATGCTAGGTTACAAAGTAGTGTTTAATAATTATTCATTTTACTAAACCGATTTAACAATTCTGTGCAATGGACGTTATTTATAAGTGTGAACGCATCTTGCACTTCTTTAAATAAACCCTAAACTTTCAGATCACTTCTTGTTATATTTGTGTCGAACCTCATGATTATTTTAAATGAGAAAATGTCAACGCACACTTTAAACACAAGGTTTAAACATAGAACAACTTAAAAGAGTGATCACAAGATTCTACTTGTTTTATATACATATTAAATCATGTGTACAGTCATAATAATCAACTTATTAATGTTGCTTATGCAGTGTTTAGTGGTAAAGGTTTAAAAAGTACTTTCTTTAAGGTTACTCTGTTCATGCCTCTGATTAGAATAAAGTTAATTGAGGCCTAATTGATTGAAGATTGAATAGTGGAGTGAGTAAATAAGTATTATCTAAGTAACACAACCTTGTGCTTAGAATATTTATCATCCACAGAACATGAGACTAAGTGTGAATCTCAATCCTCAGAGGAACAATTTAACACTTTTATTTATTCTCTTTATTTTGAGGTGGCTCAAAAATGAAATTTAAAAATCTTACTTGGGAAATGAAAACCCCCTTCGGCTTTAAATTTGCCATCAACTGTCGCGATGCTCCTTTAACGATCAAACAGGTTTTCACACAAACCTCGTGTTGCCATGTGGTGTCAGACAAGCACAGTTTGCATAGTGAGTAACTCCTCTTTACAGGGATGAGATCACGAAGCTGAAATCACATTTCAAACCCAGCTAACCAGATTCAGCGTCACAAAGGATGCACCATGGGACTTTAAATAGGAATCTGCATGGGGTTTGTCCCCTCCGATCATTTCCCAGCTCGCTCTGTCGCGGCCGTGGGGCCTCGACCAACAGCTGGGTCATGGATCTACGCCCTGACATTTGCAGTCAGCCAGTTGGGTCGGCTGTTTAATCATTTTGGCCGTTTCCCCCCGCTAATGTGGTCGGAGTCCCGAGTACATTCATTCATTATTGATGAGAGAATAAATGTCTCTGTGGTGCACTAAACGCCGCAATTACCCAACTGTATCATCCCCCTGTGATGAGACGCTGTTTGTGAGACGGGTGTGTGTGTGTGTGTGTGTGTGTGTGTGTGTGTGTGTGTGTGTGTGTGTGTGTGTGTGTGTGTGTGTGTGTGTGTGTGTGTGTGTGTGTGTGTGTGTGTGTGTGTGTGTGTGTGTGTGTGTGTTGGGGGCGCTCTGGGGCTGTTGTCTGGCGTGTGTGCGCTTTTCCTTCTTACAGTACAAAAGGAAAAGAAATGCATGAGTCGCCACGCCGTGAGGCAGCAGCAGCCGCCTGTTGCCATGGTAACTACCTGTTAATATTCCGGCAGAGTTTTCTCACTGACGGGGGGGAAAGAGAGAGAGAGAGAGAGAGAGAGAGAGAGAGAGAGAGAGAGAGAGAGAGAGAGAGAGAGAGCGCCACTTTCTCACTACAGAGAAATCGATTGGACATTCCTGCAGAGAAATAAGCGAGTGGAGCCATGTGGTCAGGAGGGGGGGGCGCTGCAGCAGCACCTGCACATGTTTGAGTGGTTCTCAGCTTCAGTCACCTCGCTGACCTTGACTTGTCGTTCCTGAGGCTTAATGCATGCGGCATTCGTTGCGAGATCCAAATGTCGTCGTCGCGGTCGAAGCCTCGGTTCTCCGCTCGTGTCCGTTAGAAGCGTTCCCTTCTTCTGCGGAGGTCTCCCTTGAGGAGAGCGTTCAGAGGTCAGGCTTTAAGGGACCGAGCTCCTCTTCGCTCCTGAGTGGTAAAGCCAGTCAGAGGGGATTGGTTGTCTATCATATAAAAGGATGGCACTGGTCACGAATCCCATTATGCCCCTGGGCTTGATCTCAAAGAGCCCAGACAATCCCCTCTTCATTCCTCCTCTGGAAAGACCTTTCTCTAAATGGTTTCTTTTCTCATGCACGAGGCAGGAGACCCCGCATGTTGAGCTATTAATTACACACACACACACACACACGCATTGATTTTACTGTCACATCCGTGCGTGCACGTAGAGCCATGCATTTAATTTCTCAGAGACGTATATGTATGCAGCTGAATCAATTGGTTTAACAGTTGACGCCACTTTTAAAGAAACAAATCCCAAAATACTTTTCTCATTAGTGGGGATTCCCTCCCACTGTTTGTCTCAGAACTCAGTCTCTTTGGGGTTTTGACTGTTTTAAAGAGCAAATAAGCAAATCTGAAGAAGTCAAATTGGCTTTTAGGAAAATTATGATTTTTGCTATTTTGAAGACCAAACGATGAATAAAGAAATGAATTCAGATTTTGATTAATCAATCGTTATTAGTATTCAGTGGTCACCTTGCTTTTGCAGAATAAAGTCACTTAATGTAAATCTATGAGCCTTTTTATCAAATCTGTAGTAAAGACAAGAACAAGACCTTTCTTTATGCACAAATATATAAATGTGTTTATATTTCAGGCAATAACTGTCGCTGAATTCAAAATGTCACGCTGTTCCATCAGACCTGCCGTGTTTTCCTCGAAGCCGCGTGCAGAACACATTTGTTCTGTCACCTGAGGAACTGGTGGATGTGCAGTGCACCTGATGCTGGAATGAAAAGTGTTTGTCTCTTCATTTATTTCATATTCACTTCTCATTCTGGACACTTGAGATCTGTCCTATGTTCTGTGAAGCTGCGAAGATGTTCACTCGTCATATTAAAGTGCCCGTATTCTGCTTTTCAGTAGCGTGAACCTGAACTAATGGAAACTTCTGGATAACGTTGAAACTCTGTCACAGACGGATTCCTTCAGTTCCTTGGATGTCGAGACTGTGACGATACAAGAATCCCAAAAGCCCGTCAGGTCATGTTTGCCTTCACCTCCATCAGGGTTCAGTAAACAGTGATGGTTCCACTGTTTGCTGAACTCCTCTCACTGAACATCTCACGCTGGACAGAGACGGATCAAATAGAAGATGAAGCTCGATCCATGTTCGACACCCGGTTCTCCAACGTCACAGCTTTAACTTTCAGGTCCAGATGCACCATGATGCACGAAATTTATTTTCCCGCAAACTTCATCTTTTAAAATCCATTTTAAAGTATCAAGTTGAGCTTAACTCAGTATTAACAAAACAAATAAACCACAATAGTGTCTTCCATTTCAGATTCTCCAGTTCTCAAATGTTGGAAAGCTCAAAATCGTGTGCACATGGCATTAACCTGTAGGTCAAGATGCACCATGGTCCCACTGTAATTTATGTATTTTGTCTTTTTAACATTCTGTAAATAACGTGAAGCCTTGGCACTTTCACTTCATACTTTTGTGAATATTCAGAAAAAGGAACTTCAGTTTCTTTGTCTCTGAACCATTGTCTGAGTTTTTACACCCTTAAAACACCCTTTGTTTCCGTTTCATCCGACTCATGCAAACATCAAAACTGTGGTTTAACAAGTTCTTTCATTAGCGCAGCAGCAGCAGCAGCAGCAGCAGCAGCAGCAGCTCTGGGCTTTAACATGGATACTATCAAACGGTGGCATCTTTGTTTTTACACTTTCAAGCTGTGCGAGTGATATCAGACGCCTTGTGAATTTCTTCAAAGTTCCGTTTGTTCCCAATTTCCCCGAACCTGATTCTCGACTGATCACATCCAGCTCTTGTGTATCAACCTCTTGCCCGTAGAGCTCGATATTCCCCGGCGTAATTTATGACGACTTGCGTGAGCTGCGGTGTTTCTGCGGCGATGACTCAGGGGAGTCCGGTGCTTCGGCCTGGAGCTCCAAAGTGTCGTCTTGTCCCCGTGACCCAGTCTCCGTCTTCATTTGCCCGACAGCAATAGGAGGCCCTGGAATAGAATATCCAGGTCAGGTCTGTTTATCTGGTATTAGACCATTTCTCAAGTCTACGTGTACATGTATACCGCTGAGCTCATGCGATTGCCTCGGGGGGGGGTCACGGGGAAGATGTGGCTGAAGTGACACAGAAAAATGAGCTTATAGAAAAACACGCCTGTGACGCTGAGGAGTCTCGTGTTGTTTGTCATTTTTTAAAATCCGAAGTTTACGTCCCCTCTTCCTCTTTCTTCTCCGTCTCCGAGGGGCCAGGCCGGCTTCATTCTCACCTCTGATGTTTATTACACAAACAGCACCTGGGATCAAATATTCCTATTTCTTTCAGCGTGGGGGGGGGGAAGCCAAGTGTTAGAGAGAGATAACATGCAGAGGGAGTGGGAGGTGGGGACCGAGAGAGCTGCAGACTTGTTTATATGTCTTCATCTGACAGCATGAATAATTCAGCAAAGGGCTCCCTGGCACCCCGGAATTATATTAAGAGAATAGTTTGGGCAGTCGGTAAAAAAATAGAAGCTGGGGGGGAGATGAGGTTTTGGGCCGTGGCTAAGATGGGAGGCCCTGATTACTGTGAATTATTCAAACCTTCTTCACAAACACATACAAGGGCAGAGAATCTCCAGCAGAGGAGGCCGTGATTTCCCAACGAAGTTCTGGTGATTTCTGAGCTTCCTCTCTCCAGGACGGGAGATGGAGAGCGAGCGACAGCGAGGTTTGAGGAATCCCTGCTTTGAAGTCTTCTTTCAGATTCTCTTTTTGCTTTTGCCCTTTGGAGCTTTGCTTTCCCCAAAACATTTGCAGTGCAGAAGGGGGGAGAAAAGATGTTTAATCTTGTTTGGGGAAACACGCATCGCTCTCTGGATCCTGCAATCGTGTTTATTTCATATTTATCAAACAGATTGGGTCGATGTCATCACTGCTAGAGACGTGTTTTCAGACGTGCTTTTTCCTTGAAGGCCTCCGGGATCACAAGCTCAATCACCGAGGGCTTCAGATGGAAAAGAGTAAATTCACATTGGAGGTTTAAGTGATTTTCATGTCTCTGACCACTTAGTCCGACTCACTGACCTGAAAAACAACTGAACGCTGGATATTACCCACGATGCCCAGCTTTTAACAGTTTCCTGCTGAATATTGGAGATAAACGTCGGGTTTTAATGACTTCTAAGTCTTTTTAGCTGATCTACAGTTGAAGCTGTGACTCTCAGTCAGTTCCACACTTCTCACAGGGGATCGAACCCACTCCCCAGGGACGGACTGGGACTAAATGGCCCACGTGTTGCATAGTGTCAGTCACATATTTAACTGATCATCATGTCCCCTGTTTATCGGAGCTTGCTTTTCACTCTGCCCTGAGTGTGGCTCTTCTGAACAGCCACGACCCTCCTGATATGATCGGACGACACGATGCGCACACCAATTAATTTCAGGTAAACCCGAGACGACCCCTCCACCTCATGATGAGCGAGTCCTAATCCAAAGTCTGTAAAACCAATAACCTGACACTTTCAAGAACTGAGTAAATATTCACTTTGGGAAATAAGGGCTCGGGCTCTGACTGTAAATCAGCTGCAGTCTGATGTCGTGCACATCTCTCTCCCCCCCGGCCCCCTTGTTTCTATGGTAATTCACGGGTCAAGATTCAGCTGTGACGGATAATTAATTAATGGAGGTGAATGTGTGGAGGTTACGTAAATGACTGCATGTCAGCGTGAGGCAGCTCCCTGACGACACCTGGAATCAAATCAAATAATGTCTAAATAATCTAAATAAAGACTGGACCTCTCAATTCCCAGTCGCCGGGTTTTCATCTTCCACTCAAACCAGCGCGTCTTCTCTCTGGAAAAAAAACGAAATGCTGCAAAGCGTCACATCAGCACCACACATTTCACTGAATCATTCCATCGGAGACACACCCTAATACCAGCTGCTCCATCAATACTGCTCGGCGGTTGAACGGCGATGGAAAAAAGCTGTTAGAATAATTTCTGGTGGTGGCTTTAAAAAACCGAACGAGAAAGAAAGAAGCCGACCTCCCCGGAAAAGGCTGTGGGAAGAAGAGGGAGCAGGACTCCTGGCTGGGGAATACTGGAATTCTTGGGCTGGACACTGTGGGAAGACGTGGTGGGAGGAATCTGCAGCTGAACTCCCTGCCCTTCTCTCCACAGACGCAAAAACTCCTACAAAATAAGACTCACGAGCCGGTGTCTGCTGTGTGTGTGGCTCTTTGTTCCATGTGCTGGCATCAACGGACTTAAGTTCCTCCGTGTTGTAATTACTGTTTGTTTAGAAGCGGCGTATCCCCCTGCGCCGCGTCATTAGGATTAGCACGCGGCGGGGTGGTGCTCTCCATTCTCCTGCAGCAAACTCAATATCCCATTTGTCACAAGCCATTCGCTGCAGCTAAACAAAGCCCCGGCCGCAGTAACAGCACCTACATGGATTAATCCTCTCCAGCCGACATTAGCCGCTGCGCCTCCTTTTGCCAGGTCTGGGGAAAAAAAGAAATGTCGAACACACCTGTGATCAAAACAAGACGAGATGTAAAGAGGCAAATGTGCATCCAGACGTCGCCCGTGATCAAGGTCGTGCTTTGAATTTACGGCTTTGAAGTAACGAATGTGCCTCTCAGCCTCATTGGTTTAATTAGAGTGCACGTAATGAATTGAGGGAGTGATGTTGAGCCACAAGAGGCCTTGGATTTCACCAAAGAGACGATTTATTTCACAGACAATGAGCAATTCTGCCAAAATCGTGCACTGATTACGCAAAAAACAGACTTAATTCAATCGACGGCGGTAGCGGGGGGTGCACATGCAGAGAGGTCACTCTCACGCTACAGTGTCCGAGTGACAGGTGCACAAACTAAAGAGTGAACGAGACCTGCGTTGCATTGCCACTTGCAGGTCGATACACACCTGAAACTATGAGGGCTGACTGTCTGCGTGGACGGCAAAAACTTTATGGACAATAGCACGAGCGGCAGACAGCGCCGTGCACAGTGTGAATCTGCCACTTCGTCTCCTTTCTAATCATTTAAATCAATGTTGGCTCTTTCGTTGCTTCATGTGGAATAAATGTGGGTTTTCAAAATCTCCGCTTTGAATATATTTCTCTGAAAATGCTTTCCCCCCACAGAGTCGGTGATTCACTCTAAATCAGCATAAAGTGAGAAGTAGTAGAAAATGTGCCTGCAGAGAAAAACTTTTAGTGCTTTGAATCGTATAGTCCTGTTTCTGACCTTTTCTCTCTCTGACGTCCGCAGGTGCACTGAGCCTGCCGGAGAGTCTGAACCTGCACCGGGACCAGCAGCGCTCCGGGAGGGGCGGGGAGGGCCAGGGCTACTCTCAGGCCGAGCTCCGCACGCTGGAGCAGTCGCTCCTCGCCACCCGAGTGGGCAGCATCGCCGAGCTGAGTGAGTGAAGTTCCCGACGTCATTACACAGTGTCAGAGGAGTTTTGGAGGGTTTTAACACAGCCGGAGTGAAGCAGGAACTGAATACGATCGTCCCAATTTATTTCTCCTCAGGCGAGCAATGAGCAGGAAATATGCTCTCAGGATTCCCCATCAGTGCATTTGAAAAATACAAATTCTGACTCAAGGTTAACTGTGTAGATTTTCCCAGAGCTTTCAGCCATCGAGACGATATGACCACATAACCAGCTGTAATCTAGTGATAACATGTGAGTTTATTGGGGGGCAGATTTTCTTTTGCCAGCAACAAAACAACACTATAAAAATACTCTCGGACATAATTATCCATCATTAAAATGTCCATCGACACAAGTTTTGGCTTCAAACCTACTTAAATGATAAAAAAGTCCAATTGCTCGTTAAGCAGAACGGCTCCTGTCAGTGTTTCATTTTATTATTGGCTTGTTCCCTGAGAAATGTACATTTAAGATGATCTTTAACTTTGCAGTCGTTGGAATTGGAGGTGATTTGTTTCGGGCAGTTTAATCTGTCCCATTTTACAAACTTCCTGTTTTGAATGTGAAATATTTTACCTGCAACATTTGTTTGCAAGTACAGTACTTGAGTAAATATACGTTATTACTAATATTCGTATTCCTTTATACAAGGATGTAGAAAAATCGAGTGTCTACATTTCTATCTACATTATCTGATATATGTATAATTTCAACTCCACATATCTGAGCTTGTTGGGGAGACAACGAGAAGTTTGCAGAATAAAGTTTGCATTGGAGAAGAGTGTTTTAACTCGGTTGAGCGTCATCGCACAAAATGACCTTTGGATTAGATTCATGGAGGAGAAACAATATGTTGGAGCTGCTCTCGAGACCTGTGACAGTCTGCGGTGGTAACTCATGACATCTCACTGCTCCCTGTGGGATCTACTGTACGCAAAGCACCTCTAACTGATCACATTCTGTTGTTCTTAATGCTCTGATAGTTGCATAAAGAGCTGCATTTTATTCACTTGATACAAAAACTGTTTGTTGAGCCGTTTCCTTCTTGGTAAATATGCATCAGGGTCATTTATTTCAGCCTCAAACACATTTTATTGATCATCTGTTCTTGGAACATGTCGTTTAAAGGTCAATTATCAATTCAAATTATGCTTCTGAAGCTTTTCTACCCCGGCTGACATTAAATTTCAAGTTCTATTAAATTTAAAAACGATCTGATTCAAAGATATTAAATGGTGACATAAAGTGCCGGCACCTTCCGGCTGCAGCCACCGTTTGATGATCACAGCGAGTGTAAAGCCTCAGAGACACGTTGTAAATGCAGCAGTAATTGTTATGCACATTAAACCTGATCCGCTAAAGGACCTTATTCCAACGGCCATTTGCCAAATAGTCCCATTAGTGTGAAGGGGACGCTCCCTCCCGATCCCCGCGGGCTGTCGCGGTGGTCCGAGTCCAACCCCCCCTCCCCCGCCTGCTACTCCACTGTCATCCCTCTTCCTCGTCCAGCTCTCCACTCACTCCCCCCCCACCCGCCCGCCCTCACCCACACTGACACACTGCAGCCAGGAACCGTTCTATTCCAGCTGTTCTAACACCTGTTTATGAGTCGCGTCCGGGGACCGTTTTAAATCCAAGGTCAGCGCCTCGGAGGCTTTTAACCTCGACTTGAAAGAAAGAGGCTGCACCTTTAACTCCGACACCCCCATCCTCGTCCACTCCCCAGCCACAGATTACCTCAACCCTGCACCCCCTCCAGACATTTGCTCTATGTGTGACTCTGTTAAACTCTCCCCGGATGACAGTTCAACCCTGTGGCCCTTTCATAAAGCAGGAGTCCTCGATGCATCATTGATTAAACTCAGGATTTATAGTCTGTTCTTGTAAATGTTCTCACCGGCACACGTTGCGTCAGAGCAGTGATTCAGTCTGTGGAGACAGTTTGGGAAACGGCCACGAGGGAAGAAGATGCATTTACATTTACGTCACTTAATAATAATAACGTTAGAATAATTACAGAAAAATGTGGAAAGCAGCAGTTTGAAGCTGCTGCCAGTGGTTTATTTGAGTACATTTTTGTCATTTATTAGTACTTTTACTTAAATAAAAGTATAATGTAACCGTGTGACTACTCTCACCACTGATCACTGACATGTTTTTCCAACTTGGACATAACTTCACTGTGATATTTCTTTCCATGAAGTAAATTCAACATAATGAGAAGACGACATCCACTTTCCCACTCGCCCAGTTTCCCCCTGACATCCATACGTTTGCTTCTGCTTACAGTAGCTGTTTCTGGGCAGTAATTACATCCATCCATTATCCATACTGCGCTCAGCCTGTGAGGGTCACGGGGGTCACGGGGGCCCGGGGCCGCCGAGCACAGCGTGGACAGGTCGCCTGCGTATCAGAGCGTCGACAGAGACCAACTATTATTTACACCTGCAGGCTATTAAACCAAGCTGCGTGCGTCTGGACTGTGGGAGGACGTTGGAGAAAACCAACTGAGAGAGCATGCGAAAGAACGTGCGTCTATACAGAAAGGCCCCGGGGGATTTGAACCAAGAACCTTACTGTGAGGAGACGGTGCTAACAACTTTACCACCATGCCGCCCCCCCATCAATGTCATGTGTACACAACAATATTATTCAGTAGCCGCTTGACGCACAGTATTATTAAAGTTTCAGTAACTACAACTCAAAATCTATTACACTTCCTCCCGAGTGGGAAAAATAAATGATTTTTTAAATGTTGTAGGTAAATGGATTTCTATTAAAACTATATTATTATTATTTTATAATAAAGCATAATTAGTATTTATTCTTACTTTGAGGCTTTTAGTAAGATAATGATAGTGATTTTCCTTCATTGCAAATCAATTCTCCTGCACGTCAGCAGCAGGAAATGCACCAGTGACACACACATTAAGCATCAAAGCCAGTAAGTGAGTGCGCCTCCTCTAATAGCTGCTGGGATGCATGTGTGCATTATAAAGCAGCTCTCATGCGTTTGCTGTTTGCTAATGTGAATAATACACAGGGCAAAACATGGAAGAACATTCTGTTCACGTCCTCGCATCAGAGGACAGGAAAAAAGCTGCAGCGGCTGCAGTTTGCTTCCTGTTTAATGCACCGCGTGTTCGACTCCCTCCGCCGCGCTGCCTCAGCTGGGCCTCCTCACCTCCCGGGGTCGTCCAGTCAAACGCTGCCCGAGGTGGACATGTGGCGGCCAACCGCTCGCAGTCATGTCGGGGGTTTCAGTGGATTCGGTGGCGTCATGGGAACAGATTGAGGACGAGATTGAGAATTTGCTTGTGATTGCGTTGAAGGTGCGACTTTTTGCATGTTTCCATCTGTCTCTGCAAGAAACGTAAAGGAGCAGATTTGCTGCCACTCTCGTGTGAAGCCTCTGAAGTATCTAATCAGCCGCCTGTGATATTCTCTAATTTTCTAATCGTCAAATTACTCCCATCAAATCCAAACCTAACTGTCAGTTGATCCTGAAAAACAAGTATTAACCCTTGTATCCCAAACGTGATGTATTCCTCTGTGGTTTTAATCATAGAGCTGCGTGATTAAAAACACACCAATCAGCTGCTCTGCTCTCATCTTCCATACACACCGACCTGCTGCCAGAAATAATCACCAGCTGAACATAGTCCCCAACAAATTCCTCCTATTTGAGTCAAATTTACCAAAAAACTAAAGCAAACAACTCCCTCTTTTACCCCCAAACTAGCAAGTGTAGTTTTTTAAGTGCAGGTAAATACAAACCCACCAGAGACTGAGAAGCTCTCTCACCTCGCTGTTACATGTTGTTCCCAAGATGTGAAAAACGAAAAAAGTACACAAACGTTCACGGCTGTTCACGCCTGGAAGTTCAATGCTCGCCACGAAGTCGCAAAAAATGTGCAGCGTCAGCTTCTAGATGGCCAAAGTAAAGAGGAAGGAGGAATCGGCACGTTCAGCCCGGTGTCATGTTTCCATCACTGCCAATAAAAACCTGTTTCTACAGCGGAGCCATTTAACCTGAGTGAATTCTGATTGAATCCGTTCACATTGCAGATAAAAGCCAGATGTCATTGGGTCAGTGGAAAAGAGGCTCGAGTGTTTCGGGAAATCTGACATATCCCAGAAATGTCAACTCAAAAATTAGATGTTTTTTTTAACTTTTCTGGTCTTGACTTCCTGAAAACCTGAGTAAGTATGAGTCAGAGCTGTACAGGTGAGATATAACCTCAGTTCTCCAACAAGGGCGTCGTAGATAAATAAACAGCGCTGGTTATTACATGTCAGACAGATGTAGTGCTGTTGTCTGTTTTATGTCGGAATCTGTCGCACGCGTATTAAAAAAAGACAGGTGGTCCTAAAGTCAATATAATAAAAATCAAAGATAAATTTCAAGATAAAGTCTGACGGTGAAACGAAATCATTCTCACTCACTCGAAGATAAAAAGATTTTTACGGTTGCTAAGAATAAAGAGAACACACACGGTGAAGTGATAATCCGCTCTGGTGATTTTCCTGATGAGACATTTAAGTCGTCATTAGGCTGCAATGACCCAGAGGATCATATCACTGACGAGCATCATGCTCCACCGGCTCGACAGCAATGCGTTGTGGGTCCAGACGGAAATATCACAATGTGTTTTTACAAGATGCACAGAGGACGAAGCCTGACAACATGCAGACCATGAGAGCTCCATGAAATCGACGTAAACAGACGTTCACGGTGCCCAGCGGAGGAATCACAATGAATTTGGTGATATCCTGATGTTCCAAACACCATCACGCCATCATCAGGTCAAACTTTTACCTGCAGAACTATTAGCATTGTGGTTTGGGCACCTGACGCCCTGCTGGAACCTCGAGGTCCCATGTAATGAGAGTAGATTGTATTATTTGAATGGCCGTCATGAGCAATTTGGGGCTCGGTATCTGGACCAAGGACACTGCAGGTGCCGGGGATCGAACCATCAACCTTCTGGTTAGTCACCGACCCTCTCCTTCCTCCCACAGTCCAAAGCCATGCAGCTGAGATTAGATGAAGACACTAAAGGTGGGATTATTGGAGTGAATTCTTGTTTGTCCCTGCGATGTTTTGGCGACCCCTGCCGAGTGGACGCCGCCTCTCGCCCTGTCTCAGCTGGGATTGGCTCCAGCTCACCTGTGACAAACAAATCAACCATAACCAGCGTTTGTTTTCATTCCTGAGGGGCTTCCTGTTTAATATCGCTGCGAGTTATGTCCCATTAACTGAGGTCATTAACTTTCATGTCAGTGCTGCAGATCCGGACCCTTTAGAGTGTAAATCGATGCTGCAGAACTCCTGCAGGAAACCAGGGGACACCAGATTTCCCGCTTTTGTTCCACGACGGAAATCAGGTTACTGTCAAAATGTAGGAATACGCCGATTTTTCAGTGTGTGAGAAATGATGCAGAGCAGAAGCTGATAGAGGATGTCAGTCATCTCAGTGGGTTGATTTACGGTGATTACTCTAATTCTCATATAGAGAAATAATGCGATAATGATGCATCACCTCTGGTATCACAGCAGAAACAGGAGTCTGTGTCTCAGAGTGAATCTGCACGATATCAACACGTTCAAACGGGTGAAATAAAAAATCTATTTTAACCTGAACAATAACCAGGAGCAGTTGAAAAGTAGGAGCGGTCACACACAAGGCCACATGTCGGGGGAATTTCACACCCGACTTGTTCCCTAATTAACGAATGATAGAGGATGTTAAAGAGAAACATTCATCACTGTATCTGTAATTTCATTCTCTGGAGGTGGAGAGGTAAGAGGGCTGTTTAATTTCTGAGGTCACCATTATCTCCCCGTCCTCATATCTCATGTCTGTGTCCGAGCGAGGGGGAGCAGAGCGCCGGCGGCAGGTTTGGACGCTTGGCGCTCCGGGTGTTTGCGCTCTTTCCTCGTCTCTCACGACGCTCGACCGTGAAGGATGACTTATTTAAAGTTTCCCTTCATGGGCCGTGTCAGACTTATGGGATCTATAGGCGGCGAGCTGACATCTTGTGAGCAGGTGTGACGGGGGGGAAAGGCGTTCATCTGTCGGCACAGCGGCTGCCCCGTGGGTCAGAGAGCAAATAAACTGCGTAATGTAATACAGAGCAGGTTTCCAACAATGGGGCCCTCCATTCCTGCAGCTGGGTGTGCCTCCACCGCAGAGGAGGTGCCCAAATATTCAAAGCATGAACTGTGTTGAAGCTGAAACCCTTAAGATTTCATATTTGAAGTTATTAATGGTTTTTACTGCATAAAACAGAATTCTCTCACACGCTCAGGAGAGAAGTGGAGCGTGCATGTAACCAAACAAACACCAACGTAACCTCCTTGGCCAAGGTAATGAAAACAACAGCTGATCCAATCTGCTGCTGCCATGTCGGCCTTTTGTCTGCCGGCTCACAATGAGAACCTGTCACCTTTTGTATTGCTCTTTAATAAAAAACTGGATAAGAGGAGATACAAGATAGGATTTGAAAAGGGAATCGTTAGAATCTGGTTGTTTGTTTGTCGCACCAGATGCAAAATGAAACCAGCCATCGCCAGTAGCTGTTGAAGGAGACTTTGCTGTAGAATTAACCTGCACCATAGTTACCATAGTAACCTCAGGTGCCGCCACATTAACTGGTGATCGTGACCTCAACATACAAACGACTAAATCATCAACTTGTCTTTTTAATTTGACAGCTAAACACATAATTATCACTTCGACTGTCAGGATGACGTGTTTTTTGATCTCGGGGCTTTAAAGATTCCGGCGGTTTCGCTCGCTCCGTGTTTTTTTCTCCCCAGGTTGACAGAAGCCAGATTGAGGCGTGAGTCATCGTGAGTCCTGCTGTGAACAGTCAGGAGAGGAAAAGTTTTCTTTTTCAGGGTTCCACAAACAAGAGGAATCCCTCTCCTCCCTGTGAGAAGGTGTCAGAAAACCGCACAGTGATTCTTCCCAGGAAGCGATTTGTTTACTGGAGCCAGTGATGAAATATGATTTGTGCCGGGGCGGACGTGAGCTTCTGTTTGCACTTGTCTTTTTTACGACCGCGTGCTTCAAACTTCTCCCCACAAACAGACGTTATTCTCACGATTAACGAGTATTTAAAAAACACACTCGCTTCCCTTTTCTTTTCTAACAACCTACATTTCAACAAGATGTCATTTATATCCCTGCGTATTAAAAAAAAAAAGCCGAGACTCAGACCGCTCTCCCATTGTCTCTGCTCCATTATCCCACGCTCAGTATCCGGGATAATGGAATCGCTTCAGATGCGGAGAATCTCGGGGAGGTGTTACGTTTCATCTGGAGGCCGACCGCTCTCTCTTCTCATTTTTCATTATATTAGTGCTAAAACACTTCTCCTGCTTCGCCATGCATCATTTTTCCTAATCTCATCGTCTGACCCATTTCTCGGCGGTCGGCTGACGGAGGAGAAAAAAGGAAAAATGAGACACATTTACTCTATTTTCTCTTAATTTGATAAAAGCTCCATTATCTAGTCAGTAAATGGCACAAAGACGTCTGAGCTATCAGGTTGTGTTTCTCTTTTTTAAAGCACATTTCACCCACTTCAGCTGCTGAAGATAATGTCTCTCCATGTCCTTTGCAGCGTCTCGATAATTGACATGTCAAAGCAAAGGGAAAGGTTCCTGCTGTCACTTTTGTCCTTTCTATACTCCGCCTCCTCCGTCCTCTGTGAGGTCACAGCGTCACTCGCTTCCTCCTGTCGGTCCATCGTAGAGTCTCCGGGATTTGAGCTGTTAAATAAAAGTGGCCGAGCGGATTGTTGTGCAGGGTCTAAGGAGGAGTTTACTGTCACAAGAAAGGGTAGAAGGTTTGCATCTATTTTCAGAGTAAACACTAAGTTGAGTGTGAGCAAAACACTGCGTGAAATCCTGTGAATGATGAGTCGGCATATATTTGAAAAAGAGAGGAGCTGGGGATGGCTGTCAAAGACGACTCCATGTCAGCTTGGGCCTTGGAAAGTTCAGGATGATTTTCAAACTATATGAAATGTGAATTCTTTTGTAAAAAATGGGAAGGAATGTGTCGAGAGTAACATCAGCATTAATTTGATATCATTTTTCAAAGATGAGGTCGACTCATTCAGTTTCGAGACTGGTAGAAGAACTGGGTGCGGCCATTTTCCTTATCTGTCTCCCAGCACCTTTAAGAAGACAGCGAGGACATGCTGACACAACAACCCTCCTCACATACACACACACGCGCGCGCTGGAAAAGCTTGTAGTCTGTTGCTGCAGTAATTACATGAGGCTGGATTCATTATTGTATAATGGCTTAATGTCCCCTGGTACCTGTCACGGGATCCCGCTCGCACATCACGGCTCAGCGCTGCCGAGATTCCAATAGAGATGAAAGAGCTGCGTGAGGAATAAGGGGAGTATGTTTCCAGAAGGAAGATGTAAGACCATGTTTGTTTTCAGGGTAAATTAGAACGACACGTTGGTTGTTTCTCACTTTGTTCTCGTTTGTGATATTTAGCGGCTGAAGTATCACAAGCTTGAGTTTGGTCATTTCAAGGTCAAATGAAATCGAGTTTCTTTTTAGAAAAGTAATTTGGGTTTGTTCATACACAAGTTTGTATCTTTGACTTTCTTTTACATTCAGCCACAGTCATATAATGTTTATGCTGTTGATACAGCAATACCATGCAGTGTTACTTCAAAAATAAAAGACTTTAGGATGGAGGATTAGATCTTAAAGTAAATATCAGCTCTTTTCCTCCAGTTTCTTCCTGCTCATCAGGTGGTGTCATTGTCAGGAAACTTTCAAGTTGGGACACTTTCTCTTCACTGTTTGCATCCACTCGTTTACTTTGTGTTCCGCCTCAGCGCACCACGGACTCTGTGCTACTAAATGTCTCCAACAAGAATACAAGTAACGTATTGTGTTCCTGGATTGGAAACTCACCTTGGGACTCTATTCAGAAAGATCGCAGTGTGTTCCTTTGTGCTCTCTAATCCACTGACAACATTTCTAAAGGCTGGAATACAAACACAGAACACAAAGGAAGAACAAGGACGGAGGGTGGAGGGTGGATGGAGGAGAACGATTTCTGCAGTTTACTTGCCAAATGTAATCACATGAGGACTTGGACGGCAGCAGCGAATGGAAACAAGCCAAAGATTTGTTTTAAAGAATGACCGGTCACGCCCTAAAAACAGCCGGGAAAAATTTAAATACAATATCAGAGACAATTAAAAAAAACTGTAATGATGCTTTTTTGTGTCTCGTCCTTTTTAGAGGTTTGTTCCACAAGGACACAAAGTTTGACAACAGAGCTGATTTCCACGGGATGTGGTGGAAGGATGTGTTGTGGGTGAAGGGAGAACTGCTTATGTAACGGGGCGTTTTTCAACCTTTTCACAGATTTCCCAGGGAATCACTCGTGGATCCTGATTAAAAAAAAACAAACAGGCACATTTGGGGAATTGGTATCTATGAGTGTGTTGGTGCAGCTTGATTGGATGTAAGGGGACTGCTGGGCCTTCGTGGTGGTATGTGCTCTTCTGTCTATTCTCACGTCACATTTGATTACTTTGGTTTCCGTGAGTTCCCGTGTCTCTAGAATCCTTCAAACGCAAAGTGTGTCATCTCACACTGGGTCAACTGGTGTGTGTGTGTGTATCCTCACAAGTAAAACATCAGTGGACTCCCGTGTTTTTATAATCAGTTAAGATTTGACAATCCTCTCGGGTGCAGGAGGGAATTTTTCCCTGATCACGTATGAGGTCAGCAGCCTCAGTTTACGTCTCTCGTCAATGTCGACGTTCAATCGCGCCGTCGATGTGTTTCTCCAAGTGTTGGACCCTGATTAAACTCTACTGAATATTTTTGCGATGAGGTGGATGCGCGCGCTCGACTGGACCAGCATGTGTGAGCAGTGAAGTGTGCGACACCCCTCTGGAGACAGCCAGATGTTCTTCATTAATAATTATTACCCATCAACCTGACACCCTGGAGCCCGCCTCTCCCCGCTCCTCCACCGCAACTGGTGACTGCGGCGGCTGAAGTCGTCCGTGCTAAAACATCCACTTTACATTCTTGTCGTGCCGCGGTGAGACGGACATTACACCGTGGCCTTTACAGCGGTGCCGGGGAGAGATAATGCAGACTCACTAATAGAGTGTTTTTGGAGGAAAGCCCAGAGGCCTAATGGAAGTTTTGAGGTAATAAGGCGGTGAATTGAACAGGCTGCTCTTACTTCTCACCTCACTGTTTCCAGCAACGAGGAAAAAGACGGGGCAGCTGTTTGGAGACAAATAGCAGCAGCTGTTTGCAGCAGTGCACCGATGAGAGGGGACTTCACAGGACGCTCTAATCACTGTTGGTGTTGTGACTGAGCCTTTGTCATCAGGAGCTGCGTCATTCATCAGCTCCTCCGGCAGTTCATCACCGAGTCATGATTCATTTACTGTAAGAAGGTGTTTTGTTTAGACGAGCCCGAGTGAAGAGCAGCTTTGTCACAAGGTCACAGAAAGAGTTGAGTTGAGATCTGATGTGTATCAGTGGGTTTTAAGTAGCTGTGCAGTTTAAGACAGTTCAGGTTTGAGTTTGATGCTTCAACAATATATTATTTTAAGAGTTTTGACGGACAGTAAAGGACGTTGCATGAATTATAAAATAAAAAATTGGCTTTCTTATGGCTAGTAACAACTTTCCTGGAAAATGCTTTAGTTGAGCCTCACATTTCTTTCTATCTTTAGTTGCAAGAACATGACAACAACCATCTTTGAGTGAACAACTGAAGCATCTATTTGCTGGATTTCCATGAACATTGTTATAAATGTTCATATGAGCCAGAGGATAAAAGCTGATGAACTTTAGAGACCCTCTGATATTCATCTTCTAGTGCCACCTGCAGGTCAAAGTTTATTATTTCCTTTTCTTATATTAAGTTCGCACCAATGATAGTAAAACTTCAACAAAAATAAGACCTCAATTGAAATATTAACGGTGCAGTGCTATTTAAGGACATTTGACACAGTGGATAATGGAGCTCACACATAAGTGAGTGTGAGGGAAGTACCACTGCAGACTGCTGCAGTGGTACTTCCCTCACATCTTCACAAAAGAGCAATTAAAGTCCCTAAAAGAGCCATTAGACAGAGTAAAGTAGCATCCATTTAGAAGTCCGTCCCCCCCCCCCTTCCTGTGAGCTGCAGGAAGGATGACGACAATAGAACGAGGGAGATAGAACGTGTAATCTCCCGCTTCATTTCCACCACCGACTGGAAATATCTGGAAAAAGCTAAGATCTGATGATGAGAGACAATGAAACTACACTTCAGAAATGTCTTTGGACTGAGAGACGTCATTATGGAGGAAATGGGCCTGATTTTGTTTCCCCCCCCCCCACTCTCAAGGGCCAAAGTGAAGTGACCGTGATGGCTCCGGCAGCAGCAGCTGTGTCATCAGATTGCCAAACAGATATGACTTTACAAAACTGACATTTCATAACAGTTTGCAGCGTCTTGCATCATCGGACCCTCATTTTTCATTCGGATGAAAAACGAGTGTGGACATTTGACTCCCGCTGGAAAGACGAGTAGATAGAGAGATTGATCGGTAGGTAGATTGATACTAAAGGTGTAGATAGATGGAGTCGGTAGATGCTTATGGATTTAATAGATAAATAGATGGACGGATGAATTGGTAGGTGGGTGGGTGGGATGATGGATGGATGGATGGATTGAATTGGGGGACAGATAGATGGATGGATGAGTGGACGGACAGATGATGAATAGATGGATGATGGATAGGTGGGGACGGTTCTATGGGTTGGTAGGTAGGTAGTTGGATGGATGTTTAATTGGTAGGTCGGTTGGTCAGTGGATAGGTGGATAGGTAGGAAGGAAGGAAGGAAGGAAGGAAGGAAGGAAGGAAGGAAGCTCAGGACAGATTCTCTTGTTTTCAATAACAAAGAAGAAAATAGAGCCGAGGTCTCAGAAGATCTAAACTCTGTAAAAAAAACATTTAGTCTGTTTGGAAATGGGTCGATCATTTATAATTCAAAAACAAACTATTTCAATGAATTCTTCTGTGCCCCATCATCACTGGATCCTGGGGGTGAAACAGATGGTTTCATGTCGTTCTTTTTAAACTCTCCTGCCTCCAGATATCCAGAGAGAAGTGATGCGGTGGCTGGAGAGACACTGACTGTACATTACCTCAGTTTTAATTAGTTTTCTACTGAAGTTACACTTATCTGCAAAGAGGCTGACAAACACACACACACTGCCACTGTGAGCGATGCAGTGAGTCTGTGGAAGTAATGACAAGCTTTATAACAACATCAGTGACTGTAAACTTATTTATGTAGTAAAATTAAAAAGATCGATTCAAAGGTAACTTCAGAGTTCATGTAATAACAGTCTGTGTTGTTCCCTCGACATAATGCTATCACGTTTTTCATTAATTAAGCATTATAGCAGCTTAATGGACACATTTACAGTGTAATGAATTTATTTTTGGACATTAGAAGAAAGACAAACCCTGAAACTGGCAAACAAATATATTAGGAAGTAGGAAAAAATGGGGATGAAAGATAATACACTGAGATAAAAGAGGCTAAAAAGCTTTGTGGTGTTTTCCCGTTTATTCAGCCTTTCAATTAATACAAATATTGATTCATTGATTACTGGAGCTTTAGCATTATGAGTTGTTTGTGCAGGATTCAAAGATAATAGACGTTATTTCCAGCATCTTCCTCCTCATTGTGCGCTTGAACTCTTCTGTTTAAAAAAAAAAACGAAATCTCCTTTATTATATCGTTGCTATTTTTACACTCGCTGCTTTGGCCGTCCATGTGAGCTTTTCCAGAAGAGGCTCAAGGCAGCTTAATAGCTGGAACATCACTGGTGCTGCACTGATGTCTGCTGCCTCCAAAATGAATGAATCATTGTGTAGCATTTGTGTCCCGGCACATTATTTGCTCTCTCTTCTCTCAGCCTCCACATTCGCAGTCGGTGCCCCACTGCTTTTCCAATGTGTAAAAATGGGAAAATAGAAAAATGAATGACCAGCGCTGTCTCTCTTGGCCCTGGAGCCTCTTTCCTGATTGAACAGATGAGGGGTGTAGAAGAAAAAAATCACATTTGGATATAGCGCTACGCTTTTGTTTCATTTAGCCCAGCAGGTGAACTCCCAGTTCTCCAGATGGTCCCTCCGCCTCCGACTGCATCACAGCCAGGTTACTATAAAAGTGTGATTCTGTGCTTATTAAACCATCACACTGAGCGTTAGCATCTTTAGAAAGAAGCGACTCTATTCAAACACAGGTGACCCTCCTTCACGTGTCCTTTATTAATGCGTCTGTGGAGATTAGTCTCCACTTGAGCACTGCTGGTCAAAGTGTCCACGAGTTCTGCGTTGACGATGACATGTCCCATAATTGACTGTGATTAATTGTTGCCATGGAATTGCTAATGTGCCCCGAAGGCCGAGCTCTGAGTCGGTCATATTACCGAGTGGTGATTAAATGTCCTCGGCTCGGCCCGCGGGGGGGAAACCAGGGGCCATGACAGTGTGTCAGAGGACAGCAGAGGAATCTTCCATCTCAGGCCTCCATTAGTGAACACACACACACACACACACACACACACACACACACACACACACACACACACACACACACACACACACCGGGATAATCTCAGGTCACGTTAGATCAGAACTTGTTTCACATCATGTGCTCATTGTTGCAGTGCGTTGAAAACACTTCAATCACATCTGGGAAATTTAGTTTTAATGTATTTCCACATTACTTTGGACGTGTTCCAGTTAAAGTTGATTATCTTTTTATCTATAGAGCGTTAACCTGTGTCCGTAGCGAATGCCCCATCTCTCCATGTTAAAGGAGATGATATACATGCTCATACTTTTATTTATAAAAGGTTTACATGCTCTAATTTTCAGAGAACACATCACTTACCTCAGACTGTCCAATGCTGCAGCTCCTCTGTTCAGCCTCTGACTGAAACACTTAGATTTTTCTCCTTTATCTTTAAAGGAAAATTAATGGAAGTCGGTTCAGTATTTTTTGAGTAATCCTGCTTAATAACAAACCAGTTGCAAAGAAAATGTAAATTTCCATATCCATTTTTTTACAGCTCTTTTCAGGACGTAGGAATTAAACTTAAAATACTTACCCTCAAATCTGCTGTTCTCAGCTTTAGTGTTGAAAGCGGAAACGGATTCGTTTCTCCCTCCCAGACGGAGCCTCCGTGCCAAGTAGCAGCAGGAGATGAACCTCCAGAGCTGTTATCATCTGAACCACTATTAATATTTTCCTCTGCATCCTCCCTGATTCTGCACCGAGTCCAGGAGGAAAAAACTTTCCAAAATTTGAATAATGTCAAAAAAATGATCTATTTTGTGCAAAATGCGAAAATAACAAAACTTGTAGCAGTCGAGGTGGTAAATCCTTGTTAATCTTTCAGTAGCATTGACCCCCCCCTCACATCGACAGACAGGAAAATGTGCTCAGTAGACTCAAGGAGAAATGCATAATTCACCGGTGCAGTACATGACTGCTGGGTATTGGAGGTCTGGGAAGAATTCAAACTTTGTAATACAAATGTGCATAAATTCCCCATGAAGCCAGACAGGAGCTCTGCTGGTGTTCGTGCCCATGGAGATCGCACAAACACATTCACATTAACATGCAGCCTGGTAACGTATAGTAGAGAACATGTGAACTTCACTCGATACGAACAGGAGTCAATGTAAATACAGTTATCGAAGAGAAAATAGAATTGAAATAGGTTATTGAACATTTTTCTTTTATACTGCAGCCTCATTCATATATTTAATTACTTTCCCAGAACATTATTGAACTGATTTTGTTATGAAATTCCTTCTAGGTTTTATAAACTCGATCCCAGTTGAATTAGTTCTCCGTCAAAGTAAAAACACCATAACTCAAACCACGCTCCCTGTGGCATCTCGTTATGACCACATAATTGCATCGTGCTTTATTGTCCCTGTACCTTTTGGAGATTAAAAAGAAAATTGAATTAGTCATTTTACCATCCGCTCTAAATAGTAGCTTCTAATGCTTTTTTCCCGCAAATGTGGCCAGTTTATTACTTCCTGTCCATCTCCCACAAGCACCGAACACCAGTTTTCAGACAATACAGCAGCTTTGTGATTAACCTGCACATTTTAAATGATCTGTCGCTCTCGACCCTTTTTCTTTGGCCCTCGTTATGATGCAAATATTGGGAAATGGTTGTTGTTTGAATGCTCGAAACACATTTTGCTCAAAGTAAACATCATGCTGTACTGAAGAAGACTTGAAACTAGAGGTTGAGATGTTGAACTCTTTTGGGTTTTGACTTTTCATTTCACCAGCGCTTCTGTGCAGTTTCCCCATTTTTCCTTCGGAGAAATAGCGAAGAAAGTTTTGCTCCGTCCTTCCGAGCGGGAAGGACTTGGCTGGGAGACGAGGAAGACACTAAGCCGCCTGTCCCCGATGATTAATTCAGATGAGATGAAGCATGAACCCCACAGGAGTGTTGCTTAGATAATTACAGCGAAGGAGACAGGAGCAAATGTTGTCCTGCTGACAAAACCAAAGTCACAAGAACAATTAATGAAGGCACAGAAAGCTTCAGCGGAGAGAGAGGGACAGCGGCGGTTCAACCGTTTGTGCGGTGGTTGTGTTTAATCTTTAATCTAGACACTCCATTATTTATGTAACGTCGCTATGTAGAGTTCTGTTCTTGCTCAGGGGTGCGCTGTCAGTTAGTGGATCTCTGTCGTCTCTTTCATTTGAGGCGTTCCTTCATGTAAATGCGTATTTCAGCCCTTTCCTCTGTTTTGTCTCCTTTATCTTTATTAATGTCGCACTCGTGTTAATATTCAGCTCAGTGGCAAACTGTGTACGCACACACTGAGCAGCACGGGGACTTCCTGATTACGCGGAGTGGAAAGATTGTCTATGCTCAGTTTATTACGCCTGCTTGAGGGATCGGGCTAAATGCTACCGAGCACCGAACATGCATAGGGAACAGTGTGCGAGCTGCAGAGTGAAGCTCAGGGAACTAAGTTAACATCCTATTTGGACCTTGCAGAGCTGTAAGGAAAGTTTGATGCTTGTTATGGTTCATGTACAAGTTGGAAATGAATCAAATTAATAGCCGTATCATGTTCGTTTAGTCTCGTTAAACATTTCAAACCCTGAAGTTATTAAATTTAAAGTTGTCCCAGCGAATAAAATCATCAAATTCTCTCATTTCAGAGGTTGGAACAAGGGAATGTTTGTTTTCATTGTTTGCTAAATGACTTGCAGGATGAATAAATTATATAATCTTGTTGATTAACTTCAATCTGATTCATTGAGCGTTTTATTACACTCATGGTTACAAGCGAGAGTTTTCTGATCTGACACCATTAGTGGCAGAACAACATTGTCTGCAGCGACTTCCAAGAACTAGAATATTGCTCATTAGAAATTAATTTGTAAGGTTTGACCTTCACATGTCAAGTGCCTTCAGCTATGTTTGGTGCTATCTACAGAAAATACTATAATATTGAATTGAAGTAGAGCGTGTCCCTCAAACCAAGGCTGAACAATCCTACACATGAAGTTCTTATAGTAGAAATCTGTTATCCTAGCATTAAACAAACTGGTGTTAAGATGGATCTATAGTTGTGAATGCATCTCCTCCAATCTGCGGGAGCTGCAGTGGATACTTGGATATCTGAAGAGTTTCATGTGTCCAGCCTCGGCTGCTTGACAACAGAGTTACTCACTCGTCTTTTCCTTTTAATGGCTGAACCATGGAGAGTTATTTATAACTCTAATCAAAGTGCATGAGTCAATCGGCATCGTTTAGCAAAATCAAAGAGTGGAAACACAATCGGTGTGTTGAGTGAAGCACAATACATCTGTCGGGTACTGTAATGTACACTGTGTGTGTGTGTGTGTGTGTGTGTGTGTGTGTGTGTGTGTGTGTGTGTGTGTGTGTGTGTGTGTGTGTGTGTGTGTGTGGCAGAACTCCAGTTATAACAGAGTGAATCCAGCTTCAGTTCAGTGTTAATAATAAATTAGATTCTAACTGTAACGCAGAGAAATGTATATTTATACGAGCTGCTCCAATTGTGATTCTGTCTAATACGTCTGGAGCCTTTTCTCAGCACACGTCTTCAACCAGTTCAACACAATCATGGAAACAGATGATTACTTATTGATATGTTTAATTCTCTGTCAGTCTCTGTCTGTGTGTGGCTCTCTGGAGCCGCAGTGCAAACTGTGGTGTGTCTGCGTGTGAGTGGCTGTGAACCCTGTCAGGGCGCTTTACTCTGACAGATGGAGAACCTTGGGCTTCCACTCATCGTGTCAGTGTCCAAGGAATGAGCTTTTCAACACGGGCCAACTTTCCCGACACTGGGTATATTTGGAGCAAACAATCAGCCCAGATCTGTGTGTGTGTGTGTGTGTGTGTGTCTGTGTGTGTGGTGCAGTGATGTGTTTGTTGTTGCACTGCCGCTCAGAGCTCCAGACTTTCACAGACATTGTTTTATCCACACACAGCTCATGAGTCCAGTGTGTGCAAGAGAATCCGGGCTGTGGTGTCGGCTGCTGTCCAAGTGTCAGACTCCAAGTCCGAGTGCTCATGTTACACGACTGAAACCTGCACAGCTCCAATAAACCCAGTAGATAATTAGATCCGTCCATCCGTTATCTGCACCAGCACCAGGTCGCACTCTGCATACTGATTTTTCACTATTTTAACATCATCAAATTATGTCTTTGGATTCTAGTGTACTGAACCTTGCATTGTCCTGCCCTTACTAGTTAATGAGCTGCAGTTGGACGTTGCAAACTCTGGAAGGCCCCCGGTCATCTGTCAGGTTCAAACCTAGAACCTTCCTGCTGTGAATTGACAGTGATAACCCCCTTTACCACCGTGCCGCCCTAAATTAGTAGATTTTTCTGAGAAACCAACCCTGACGGCTCACGCTGCAGTATTTTCCCTCTCAGAGCGACATCATTAGTCTTAAATGCATCACTAACGACCTCGTCGATAAACTGCTGTGAAGCTGCCACAATCCGAGAATTACGACTTATTCTCGCTAAATGTCAGCGCTGACGATCGTCCTCTGTCGTACAGACTGAACATCAGACTTTAGAACTCCTACCTCCTCCTGTAAAAGTCCTGTTCCTGCTGTGCACCGACACTTAAAATAGGTTTAAAAGCAACGAACAACATTTAACAAGGAAGAAACATACAATGAACTTTATGTTGCCTAGAAATAAGGTTTACTTAACCACTGCAGAGAAGATTTTAGTGTTGAGTTATTGCATTTACTTTCATTTATTGTCAGGACACTAAGTTTATTCATATGCCTTTTTAAAACTTTTAGTTTTAAGTTGCTTTACAAGATAACCAATGAAGAATTCAAGGCAAATCAAAGATCCCACAGCATTAGACAACAATAAATATGTAACACAGGAGAAAAGAGATATTAAAACATTCTAAAATTATTAAAACAGTCAAATTAAAGATACGATTAAAAACAATAACTGGTTAAAAAGCTGAAGGTAAAAAGGATCTTGCCAATGACGTAACTCTACAATAAGTAATAATAATAATTAAAATAACCTTTATTTCTAAAGCACCTTTCAAAACCAGCTGCAAGGTGCTTGACAAAATATAATACAAGTGCAAAGAGAGCAAATCACAGAGGAGGCGAATCATTACTCAGCCAGGAAACAACCCTCATGTGCACACACATGCTCAGCGACACAGGTGATGCGGTTTCCTCGTGGCTCTTGAGGTGTTGATGTCAGAAAACAGGGGGAATAAGAGCTAATGATAGGACGAGGAGGGAATACGAGCCCACACTGTGAATTAGGTGTGTGAGGTTTGATTTCACAGCAGCACTCAAAGGACTGTGTTCGACTGAATGTACGGTGAGTCAGGGGGAGAGCACATCAGCACAGGAGTGCAGGAAATGGATTTGTGCTCTGAGAGTAATGTGCAGACTTTGTTATAAAACACTTCCCTCTGTGTGCTACACAACGTGATTGTGTGTCACTCTGTGTCATGTTTGTAAAACAATCCACGTGCTCCTCTCATGCATGTGTATGACTTGTCCTCCAGGTGACTTGGTTTCCCGGGCCATGCACCACCTGCAGCCGCTGCACATCAAAAACCCCAGCAATGGCACTCCGGTCCACCAGAAGACCAGCAGCACGGTGCACTGGGAGCCCGAGGCGCTCTACACCCTGTGCTACTTCATGCACTGCCCACAGATGGAATGGGAGAACCCGAACGTGGAGCCGTCCAAGGTCACGCTGCAGACTGAGAGGTGAGGAACCCTGCAAATAACAGGCTGTTTTTACATTGGTTTGGTTCCCTTCAGTCATGCTCAAGTGTTTCCTCCCACCTGTTCTGTATGTCTCTCTCTGCATAACGGCTCTCCGGTCTCCCTTTGAATGTAAAAATTAGCAATTTTCTTATCAAGGAGAGCAGACAGAGAGGAAGCGTTTAGAAACAAGCTGGTTTGCTGAGCTGAAACAACCGTGTGTGAGGAGCGCGGTGGTCCAGAGCTGTTAGAACCGCTGGCGTAGTCTCAGCCAGCGGTTCAAACAGTGTGTGTGTGTGTGAAGCTGCCATGTTTGAGGACATGCAGGGTCAGGAGAAGATGGGGGACGTCTCTGACTGTCTGACGATGGTTTAAGAGTTTAGTTTCAGCATAGATTTGAAAATGAGCGTGAGGGTGTTTACTTTAAATGTGATTTTAAAACCAGAATTCATGTTTTCTCATCAAAGAAAAGTCATGTTGTTTAGTTTACCCCTCGTAAACACACTCAAAGAGAGATTAGAGATTAGTCTGATCTAGTTTTTGGACTCACTGAGCTGCTCAGAAATTATCTTCATAGTCGAGTTCAGCCTCAAAAGTAGAGAAAAGGTTTGTCGCTCTGTCTCCTCCCAAAACGAGACGGTCTAACCTTGAGGACGCCGACGCTACTGATGCACTCAGTCCAAACAATGTTCTAGTTCATCACCAGACAGTTGAAGCTAAATAGGCTAATTTAATAATATCCAAGTTTGAAGTAGACATGTCGACGGTTCACTTCTGTAAAAACTGGCAGAAGGTGCAAGATAAAAATATCTCTTACTCCCTCTTTCTGACATTCCTTGTGATGAACCACGCTACGAATCAGAAGAACCTGGGCCTTTTATTTCTGGACACTGTGACTATTCATTTTGCAGGATAACACCTGAGCAATGTGACCTTGTAAACGTTCAAATCGTGTAGAAGATAACATCAGGAAGCTGTGAAGTGGATCAATGGATATTCAGGTTTCAAGACAAATGAAAAGAGCAACAAAAAGAAAATTTCATTCTTCATCCTCTGGTATTTCTGCAGTGGGTTGGGGCCACATGCAGCCTTTTGTACACACATCCCGACTTTCTTGCACAAGTTTTCCCGGCCCACAAGCGACCGGGTAAGATGCTGCGTGGGCTCGGCCGTCACTGACACTTCCCCAGGCGTGGGGCAGATTGATGGGAACCGGGGGGACTTCACTTGGACGGACGGACGGACGGATATTCCAACATCTTCCTCAACTCTGCAGAGATAAAAACTCCATCCTGGAAACCCCGGGGAGCGAGAGGAATGTCAGGCGGAGTGACATGTCAGCAGGCCCACGGGTCCCCGGAGAGAAGACTCTCTATTTAGCATTCTGCTGAAAGGTTGGAGGCGAGTAGAAAGGGCCCGAGTAACAGTGGGATAGGGCTTGTTTTGTGAAGCTTCGGATAGAAGTCTCTCTCAGGAGCTAAATTATTGAGCAGCAGCGAACTGAAATTACTTTTACACCTGAGATTTAATCTATTTGCTGTTAAATTACCCGCAGAAGAAAATTGGTTTATCACTTAAGCTGATTTCAGACGTTTTTTCTTGCCAGCGCCCAAAGTTAAAACTCAGACAAACTACAACTATCTCAGGATGAAAAAGAGGAGCCATGAAAGACAAAGACGTCAACTTGGAAAGACGACAAGATGCGAGAGCCTTTAGTGACCAGGGTCAGTACCGGTGAACAAAAACACATGATCTCCACAGCTGATTTTATTACATCACGTCCTGCTTCCTGCTGCTCTCCCCAGACGCCACCTCTAGGTGGATGGAAGACGTGTCTCCACTTCCTCCCACTATCCAGGAAACGAGCTATGCAGTCCATTTCCCATCTGCTAACATGGAGGAGGCAGGATTTATAACCTCCACTGCGGCCACCAGGTGACAATCGAGATACCAGACCTATCAGGAAGGGTTCAGACAAAGATTTGGACATGATATTTGGGTTCAGGTCGGGTTCCCACACATTGGATGGGCTGTGTGCTTCACTGTAATTGGATAAAACATCGACTCAGACAATTCGTTTCCATGTCATCCGTCTCTATAATGACTCTAGGGTTTACCCCACCATTTTTTAAAAATCTATAGGAAAGATGAAAACAGCAGAGAAGATATTTGTCTCATGATTTATTCAGTATTTTGGCCCAGACGTTTACTTCAGAGGAGGAATTTTCACCCTGGCAGTGCTGGGTTAGTTAGCTGTCGCTGCAGGCCTGCTGTCTGCACCGATGGGGAACATTACCCTCGGCCTTTTTCAAACCTCCAACTGTAAATATGTCTTTTCGGGAAGCAGACATCAGTCGGTGCAAAACCACTGAGATAAAAGGGAGGAGGCCTGCAGTGTCCCATTAGTCAGCGGTTTTTTAAAAGGACTCTAATTCCTGACAGACTGTAGGTGTAGAGACTTTGCATTTGGAATAAAAAAACACACACATACACAGATATGAAAACTGGTCAAACACATAAAAATCAATATCTAAAAGCTGCTGCCTTGATTAAACATGTGCTCGCAGCAAATTGACAGAAGTAGCAGGCAGCTGTATCCACAGTAAACACACCAGTCCCAAATGGTCTCTCTCTCTCTCTCTCTCTCCCTCTCAGCTGGGTACGAGGTTCTGTTTGAAATCACTTTTTGAGGAATTATCTTTGCTCGAGGGTCACGGGGGAAGAATAAACCTCCACAGGGAACTTCGCTGATGGATCCATAATGTAATTATCTGACTATAACATGGAATTAGCTCATTTAATTTCATGTCTCGGAGGTTTCTATCGTGCATCCGAGGCCACTTCATGGTTTTTAAAAGCCTTCACAGACGAAAAATTATGTTTTATTATCATCCCAACTGAGATTGGTCGAGTCGGGATTTACTGCATCTCTACTGTAATTAATGTTCCTTGTAGAATAAGTGTATCTGTGAATTAAATATATGAGGTCGTTAAAGGACCTATTCACAATGTCTAACTGCTAATGCTAACTGCTCATGTGTAATGTGCCACATCCCAAGGTTGTTGTGTTTGTCATTAGTTCACTAATGTAGAGAAGAGAAAGAGCCATTTGAATGAGCCTGAGAGGATCATTATGATGAGTGAGTGGGAGGCTGCACTCCCAGTAGATGAACTTCATCCACTGCCATTTCTGATTCGGGAGTTTGGATGTATTTAAATCAGAGTTTTGGCCAAATAAAAGAAGAGCACAGCATTTAATGAAACTTTTAAAGGAAAGATATGAGGCTGTTCAATGTTTCGTTCCTGTTTTAGAGAATGTAAAGTTATGAACCTGAATATGAGAATAACTTTATAATCACCAACCTGAGAATAATAATCTCAGATGTTGAAATAAATGTCTGATAATAACTTTCACTTTTAATGCAGGTAGATCTGGGATTAAAAGTACAGACAGGAGGGAATCCCATGTTTAGAAGATGTGAGCGACATCAGAAGATGTTCAATTTCTATAAAATACAGCTTGTCCTCAATAGATGATAGAGACTATCTTTCTTTTAAAGAACATAATGAGAGGAAATCACAAATGTTCTGAACGGTATTACACCTGCTAAGAGGCGAGTGTCCACACTGTGGCGTTGAGATGACGAAACGAATGACTGGACTGGATATCTGATATCGTGTCACTTTGAGGAGAGATTTCTCAGAAGTGTATTTTTTTTTTTGCGGAGATAAAACTGTCCCCTTGCACTTAGCATAAATACCTGAGCGACATTTTTCCCAACAGTAACTCAGTTAGTCCCAGAGGAGCTTGGTGCTGATTTCTGAGCGATGTGAGACGTGGTCATTTTACTGTCTGAGGATGAAATAAGAGACTGGAAAGCATAACACAGTGGAACTAAAGTACCAAATCAGCCCCTGTGTACCTGCTGTACTTCACTGTACTGTATTGTACTGTAGCTACTCTGCAGTTTAACCTCCCCCAATCTTTGAATATTTGCTGTATTTGTAAACTTTATGTTTTCATGGACACTAATATTCCGATTATTGACCTAATTCAGAATAAGACATTGTTTTGATTACGGTGTTGACCTGAGAATATTATAGTTTATATTCCTCTTGAGTGAAAGCATCACAGAATCTGAACGTGGAAATCAATAAGTCCTTCTCTGAAAGACCAAGTACTTGATTTCAGATTGGGGGGATAACCCATATGTTTTGTGTGTGTATTATGAAACATGAGGAATCTCTCTCTCTCACACACACACTGGAAACAAATGATGAAATATGAACATGTCATCCAGGCGAGAGCTGCTGCTGATTTTGATTAAATAAGATAATAACATCGTTTAGGGAGTTTTTAACTTCGAGATCTCTTTCTGTTCTGGATGATGAAAACTGATTTGGTGCAGCTGGGTTTTTTTCCCGTTATCTCTCAGAGGATCTTTAATTAGAAAATATGTGTCTGTCGATGTCGGACCGGAGTCTGTATTAAGTGTTTTTATTTGAAAGGTCCATAGAGCACACTGGGCTTTATGAAACTCATTTCACCAGAGGAAGACTGTGAGTCAATTCAATTTATCTGTATAGCACCGAATCACAACATGCATTATCTCAAGGTACTTTACAGAATAAGGTCGAGACCTGACGATGTCCCAGAATGACGATGTGAAACGGGAAGAAAACAGACTGGAGGGCGGCCATGTGCCTCGAATGGTTTGGTTTAGAGGAGAGGAAATGGGAAGGCAGGAGAAACCTAATCCCCTTTAATTAGAACATTAAACACAAATCTGTTTTTCCTCTGCAGGCCGTTCCTGGTGCTGCCGCCGCTGATGGAGTGGATCCGGGTGGCGGTCGCCCACACCGAGCACCGGCGAAGCTTCTCCGTGGACAGCGACGACGTGAGGCAGGCGGCCCGGCTGCTGCTGCCCGGTGTGGACTGTGAACCCCGGCAGATAAAGTAAGAAAAACCTCACTGCTTCAGTTAAACCTCAGCGACACCAAACGGTATAATGACAACATGTCAAATTAAAGCCTCAGTCAGCGTTTTCCTTGTTGTTTCAACATAAACCTTCACCCATGAGCCCATTATCTCCGAAATCAGAGGTCCAACTATGCAATCTTCAGGAACGTCTATGAATCTATAAATCAGCAGATCTCCTTACTCGCTGTAAACGATGGATGTTTGTTCCATCTGCAGAGCGGAGGATTGTTTCTGTGCCACCAGGAAGTTGGACGCAGCCTCCACCGAGGCCAAGTTCCTGCAGGACCTGGGCTTCAGGATGCTCAACTGCGGGAGGACGGACCTGGTCAAGCAGGCGGTGAACCTGCTGGGGCCTGATGGCATCAACAGCATGAGCGAGCAGGTCTGGCACTCACACACACACACACACACACACACACACACACACACTCCTACACACATACTGTACACTGCATTAACACACCTACACAGGCAGGTGGAGCGGAATACACAATGAATTGTGCATTTCTAACAAGTATCACCTGGCAACTCATCCCAGTTCTCACACACGCTGGGCACAGACTGCTCCCTGTGAGTCATGCAATGTGATTATTAATATTCCGTGATGCAGATTTTTTAACTACACATGATTTACACTGGTGTAAGAATCTCTAATGTGCATCTTAATTCCATTTAGGATTTATATTTCTAAATTTCTTATTGCTTCTGACCCTGGCTCATATTTTAAGCTGCAGGAAATTATCATTTTCATTATCAATTAATAAACAAATGTGTTTGTAAAGGGATAAAACTCAGATTGTTCCCCTTTAATCTACTCTCCAAAAACTTTATATAACCCTAACCCCCCTTCAATTTGTCATTATATGATAATTAGGTGAGACTGATGTAGTTTTAACACAATAAAAAGTGTTTGATTGCAATTCAGAGATTGATCATAGTTTATAGCTTTACTGTAATAACAGAGGAACGTGATCTACTGTTCCATTAGTATCTGCTCCTGCTCCTGCTCCTGCTCTGAGCTCTGATTGGTTTTCTTTGACCATCGGGTCGATATCTCACTGCCTCTAAGTCATTTGGGATTTTCTGATTTCCCAGCTCATATTGGTTGTTCCTTGCTCTGCTAAGTGGAGGCTAATGGTGCAGTCTGATTTTTTTTCCGCAGTCAGAAAGATGAGCCTGGTTAAGTTCAATTCAGAAACTATTTGCACGTCGCTACTGAAATATTCTAAAACCTCGAGATAGGAGGAATTTGTGGATGTGAAACCCAGAACAGCCCTGATTTACTTTTCAGTCTTCACACGTCCTCAGTATAAGAGATTTTATTGACTGACATTTCCCTCCTCCTCACTCCACATGTACGAGCGGCCACGGTGACATACTGGCTTTTATCTCCTTGTAAAAAAAAAAAACTAAACGGCGCGAGGGGACCAGACGGGAGCGATAAAGTCAAACCAGCTGTTTGTCACCATCGCTGAGCGGCATAATCGTGATCGTCCTCAGGGTCCATCGCCCCCTTCAGCTGATTAAATAGATCGGTGTCCAGGAAATATTTAAGAATGAATCACCACAAAGGGATGGCGGTCTTCATCGTTAAGTGCGGCGGCGGCGGCGTGCTGTCAGCTCGTCGTAAAAAAGGCGTAACATCCCAGATCAGACATATAATTGAAGTCTGCTTCATGGAGGCTCACATGAAACCCTGTGAAATGTGTAGGGTCGTCTGACTAATGTGCAGAAGTTGAGTTCTCTTATATATTTTCCTCTTCACACTGCAACACTTGAGCGAGGCCGTCGGCGTGCAGCTTCGCAGTATAATGTGTGTGGGCGTGTCGGGCTCAGGAGACTGCTTCGTGGATATGGCGTCCTGCAGAGACGTAAGATGTTAAATTAGGAGTTCCACGGCCCACTTATGCTGTCGCTCTCCCCGGAAGAGACGTGGTTATTCTGAGGCAGGAGTGATTATGTGTGGAGAATCAGAAGTCGCAAAGCAACAGCTGGAAATGTCTCGTGTCCACATTGTATATAAGTGTATTTCAGCGCATGTCTTTGTAGACGGAGCTGAACCTCTGAGCGTCCGTTTGATGAAACTGTGACTTAAATAACATTATATAAAGAGAGACTGAAGGATATTTCACCGGTTTCCTGGAAAAGTAACGAGCACAGCTGTTGCTGTAGAAGTGCTAATGGGTCTTAAGAGCTGATGATGGCTCTTTTCTCCTCCTTCCTGAACTCTCTCGACATGTTTCCTCCAACTCTCACCGTGTTACCCTCTCCTCCTCCTCCTCCTCCTCCTCCCTCCTGCAGGGGATGACCCCTCTCATGTACGCCTGCGTCCGCGGCGACGAGGCCATGGTCCAGATGCTGCTGGACGCCGGGGCCGACATCAACAGCGAGGTCAGTGTTTCTCCGTCAGGCCTGCAACAACGTTGTCTGCACATTTTTGTATTTTGTTCCATTCTGTTCCTTTGACACGTGTTGTACCTCTGAAAACCATGAACTGGCTGTTTTGTTGCTTCCTCTCCCTCCTGCTCTGTTTTTCATTGTCTCACCTGTTCTCCGCATGCTCCCTGTTCTCCTGGCAGCTCATTACATGAAGTGCACTGATAAGCAATAAACCAGGATCGTTTGCACGGTGACAACGGTGGTTGGTGTCTGTGCTGATACAGAATATTACTCCAGTGATGGTCTCTCAAGTGCAGCCATGTTACTTCATTACCTTTTCTCGCTGTCCAGCAGCAGTTTGCTTTTCGACCACATCAATAACGCATTAGTGTTGTACGAGATGTGTGCACTTGGTGTAACGTGCTGCCACAGGCTGAACTTCATTTGCACAGATTTCTTTAAGTGTGTTGGAGTGAAGCGATGTTTTTAATAAACCCTGCTTCTGTCTGTACTGCGACCCGTGTGTGTGTGTGTGTGTCTGTGCTTCGGCCTTCTCGGTCAATAGGAACATACGAGAGCAGAACAGCCCGTCGGACTCTCCTCCTCCACGCCGACTCCATCGTGCTTGTGTTTGGTGCTTGTGTGTTGACTCCGAAAAAAAACTAAAGTGCACTGAGTTTGTTTATTGAGAAATCGATAAAGAGACGGAGAATCCACATTTAGATTTGAAGTCTCGATGTTATGAAATCATTTATCTGGTTATCACAACACAGGCTGTGAATAAAGATGGACGACGCGTCTCCTCTTTCTCCCGTTGTACAAAAATGAAGCTGCCGCCTGCCTCTGTGACCCGATCCCGAAAAATGTATTTGACGTGTACTTTGACTTTTTAGTTTGACCCACGTCCCATCCAATAACATGGAGGTGGCTGGGTTTATGATCTATACTGCAGCCAGCCACCAGGGGCAATCCAGATGTTTAGGCTTCACTTTTGGGAGCTGTCCAAAGACTTTTTGAAAGTGAAGCCAGTTCATAAGTTCTGTAATTCTGTATGCCCAGCAGGGGGCGACTCCTCTGATCAGTTTCTATAGAAGTCAATGATAATATGACTCCAATCCTCCTAAAGAGTTAATGGTTTGAATCTCTAGTTTCAAGTCTTCTTCAATACAGCTGATGTTCATTTAGTAAATTATGGTCCCATTTATTGGGGCGTGGATACCGTGTGATTGACGGCGAGCACCGTCCAATGGGTGCAGCCCGCAGGACTTTGATTAAACCCTAAAAACTCACTCGTCCAAACAATCACCCACATTTGTTAAAATCATAATATTGCTTTGAAGTCGTCATATGTTTAACATTATTACCGTCAGAGTCTGTTTGTGCAGAAACGAGCTGACGTAAAAAAAGTCATTAATAATTCATCGTCATCTGCAAACACACAAACACAGATGTTCGGCACCGGAGCAGAAATGAAAAGTGACACTATAATAAACATGTGTTTGAAAGGAGGCTGACATCCACAGAGCAGGAATCACAGAACAACATCAGCTTGCACGTCTGTTTAATTTTACTCTGCCGCCGCTTTGTTGATGAGTCAGCACCCCCCCCGCCCTCTAGTCGTTTGCCGGTTGTTGTATTTTTCAATCCCCCTTTGAAATGAATCGCTGGTGAGAGACTCAGTCAGACAGTCGGAGATCGTTCAGACGCACAGTAACTGACTCACGTTTAGGTCCAACGCAACATTTTCTCTGAAACCCAAGAGGGAAAAAATCTCCCTCTGCCATCCTCCCCTTCCTCTGCTCACACTTCTCCTCCTGCACATACTGCTTCCTCCTCCTCCTCCTCCTCTTCCTCCCTGAGCTGTGAATGTTAACGGCTGTATATAAATAAACATATATATATATATATATCTCTCTCCCTGAACTTCACCTATATGACTTCCCAGGTGCCCACCACAGTAAACAAGCACCCCTCAGTTTATCCCGAAACGCGCCAGGGGACGCCACTCACTTTCGCTGTGTTGCACGGACACATCCCTGTCGTGCAGGTAGCTACGTTTCTGACCTGTAACCATTAACCTGTGGCCCTTTAGAGGATTATAATGATGATGATGATGATTATGGTGCAATCATGATAATAACAATATTAATGAAGCCATGTGTCTGTTTGATTTTGATCCTGTTTGTGCAGTAATTGTTTCTTAATGGAGACGACTCCTCTGCAGATTTTTTTTAATAATGTACGTTTTGAAGATGTGTAGTATGAGTCATAACTGAATCTGAGGCTTGGTCCTGCAGCAGCAGGGAGAAACAAGGCGAACTGAGCAGAACGAACCTCGGCCCGATGATCCGCAGCCTCACAGACGCCACATCTCTGTGTTTTCTGCTCCCTTTTAATCTATAATACATTCTGTCAGTTACTGTTTGAGCCGACGCCGGCCGACAGCCCCAGGAACAGTGTTGCCTTCAGTATTTTTTTCAATTATTAATCTGCACCAACACAATCATCAGAGTTTTTTTTTACTTTTTCTCAGCTCAACACCAACAAAGACAAACACACACATCTAATGAGGAAGTGTAGACAGGAGCTCGGACAGTCTTTGTGGTGGTCGAGACTCTTCCTGACTCTAACACATGGTCTCTTCTTCGCCTGTTTTCTTCCTCCCTCCCGGTTTGATCCCCCCCCCCATCCCTCCCTCGCCACTTCCACAGTTGTTGCTGGATAACAGAGCGAATGTGGAGGGCGCCCTGCAGGATGGGGCTGAGAACTACACGGAGACGCCGCTTCAGCTCGCCGCCGCTGCAGGTGGATTCATCTTATTTGACCAAAGTGTTCTTCCAGACAATGACTTGTTTGAGCAAGAGGAATTCTATCTCTGCGAAACTGTTAAACACTTATCTTAAAGGGTTTTTGAATCGTTACGTCCATGTAGAATTTGAAAAGACTACAAGTTCTTTTCTTTTTTGTTAAATTAGCAGTATTTTATATCTTATACATAAAATATTGTCATTAAACTGTCAAAGCAGAACCAAACGTTGATTGTTCGTTTGAAATAAAAATGTAGAAAGCTCAAACATCAGGAGTTAAAGAAGTATTTAGATCCTTTATATGAATAAAAGTACCAACACTACTCTATAACAAGTAAAAGTTCAGGTAAATGTGCAGGAGTATCATCAAAACAACTCCACCACAGTTTTATTTGAGTGTATTCACCCTTTTATCTGTGTGTTTTTTCCCCTCAGGGAACTTTGAGCTGGTGAGTTTGCTTTTGGAAAGAGGGGCCGACCCCATGATTGGGACCATGTGTCGAAACGGCATCTCGTCTGCTCCACTGGGCGACATGAACTCCTACAGCCTGGCAGCAGCACACGGCCACAGGTAACACACACACACACACCGCAGATATATCTATTACCACTGTATCGATCCCTTTACACACTCGGCGCTGCATCAGCCTCCCACAAAACCCTGCAGCACAAGAGAGGCAGATATCTCAGGTGTGTGTCGGACAGCAGGCAGCGATAAGAGCCGCAGTCTGCTCAGCGTCACGGACGACTCCGCTCTGACATCACTTCCCTGCAGCTGAGTGAGATAAACGCCCGTTAGGATTCAGGGAAAGCCGCGTGGACGTGGAGACACACGACCACAACACGAGCTTTAATAAGACAATTAATTACAGCGTGGTGGTGGTGGTGATGCTGCAGTGTGTTGGGAGCTGGTTCAAACTGGTTGAGAGATTGATGGAAGGAACTTTTTATGGAAAGTGATCGTCCGGAGGCTTGGGTGCAGTTAATAGGTAGAAAAGGATGACGGCTTTACTAGAGCCGGACTGAGTCACTTTTATTTTACAGTTTAGAAAATTAACCAAATATGTGCCTTTCACTCAAGTTCTATATATTTTGCTTTATTTGTGTTTTCTTTGTAGTTAATTATAATGAAGTTTATGATTAAATGATAAACTATCAAGCCCCAATTACATTTCTTTGTCATAAGGATTCAATAAAAACATCTTAGGAATCGCTGGACCCTTTTTTTCAAATATATATATATCGACCGATATGTTGGTATCTGCATCAGCCCCAAAAATCCTCCAGATATAAAGGTGTAAGGTTTATATTACGACTGTGCAGAGCGGTGACGCAGGTTCAGAGTTTGCAGTTGTGCTTCATTAAGTGCATGAGGACATTGTGAGTGTCATCAGAGCTGAGTGGCCTTAATGTGGAGTTAACTCAGTATGTGTAGGTCTAATTTTCTGCTCTGTGATCATCCACCTCACAGCTTCTCTTCCTGCTTCTCACCTCAGGCTCATTCTGTGTGTTTTTCAGTTTCTCCCCACGGATTTACTTCCTTCCCCTCAGCTTCAAAACAATCTGTCATTCTATCTCATCGCTCTCCTCTAATCTCCGTCAGCGTCTTTATCGTCTCCCGTCTTCCCCTCCTTCCAGGAATGTCTTTCGGAAGCTGCTGGCCCAGTCGGAGAAGGACAAGGGGGACGTGCTGTCCCTGGAGGAGATCCTGGCCGAGGGTTCGGATCCCGGGGAGAAGAGGTTGGCTCTGCAGGCCAACAGCGGCAGCGGGACCCTGCGAACAGGAAAGGCCAAACTGAGAGCCCTGAGAGAGGCCATGTACCATAGTGCAGAGCACGGCCATGTGGACATCACCATAGACATCCGCAGCTTAGGTCAGATTTACTAATGCATGCTTCACTGGCACACATGCTCTCTGCTGCCTCCAGCTGTCCTGGAGATGATGCTCATGCTGTGCCTGTCCCGTCCGTCCCGTCCTGTCCTGTCCTGTCCTTCGCTCACCCTTAGCACTTCTCATCCATATGAACCCGCCTCAGAAACAGGACTTTTTATATCTGAGGCGATAATAGCTCGAGCCAAAGGTGTGAGCTTGATGTTGAAACGTGTGTCCTGAAGCTCATCTTGTAGATGTCGCCGTCATCGGCTCTCACCCCCCCCCGACATCTTCCAGCTCATTGTGCACGAGACCTTTGGTTGGCGGTTGATCTGGACAATCTCAAAACAAGGTCACGTTGTTCTGGTGCATATTCACTGTAGGTAAAGATGGACAAATGCAAACGCTGCCATCTTGCACCAGTGACGTCATTTGGAGTCTGTGCAGTAACGAAAACAAACCACAAAGCTCCAGAACAGTTACTTCACTTGTGGGTGAGACTGTTTTTATCAACCACCGCCTCCAAGGTCGAGAGTCGCTCTTTTAAGATGTTGGAAAAAGTAGTGACAAATGAGCATCAAACTGTCGCGGGGGGGGCGAGGTGACGTCTTTAATTTGCTTATTTCGTCCGAGCGACACTGTGAAGATTTACCACGAAACACAAAACATAAAAATCCTCACACGGGCCAATGTTTGCTTGATGAGTGATTTTCCGATGGAGTTTCCACTCAGTTAATGATCCGGTGTTTTCCGAGGTGCTTGTTGATGCAGAGCTTTCACTGTCATGTCATGGTTTACGATTCCTTCCTGCTCTCATCACATCGATGCTGAACATTGAAGTCATTTTCTTTTCAGAGGACATCTTTTAAATCGAAGTGCTGGTTTTTATTTCTCCACTAATCTAAACACTCCCTGAGGAAACTGCCCCTTCAACTCGCACTAACACCATGAAGTGATGGAAACATGGTCGACTCTCTCCCCCCCACACCCTGAAACTCCTCAGCTTCTCGTTGCTGTGCTCAAAGTGTCATATTTACCGTGTGTGTGTGTGTGTGGTCGTGTTCCCAGGCGTTCCCTGGACGCTGCACACCTGGCTCGAGTCCCTGCGCACCTGCTTCGTCCAGCACCGCCGGCCGCTGATCCAGGGCCTGCTCAAGGACTTCAGCTGCATCCAGGAGGACGAGTACACGGAGGAGCTGATCACGCACGGCCTGCCGCTCATGTTCCAGATCCTCCGCACCAGCAAGGTCAACCGGGGCTTTCCGTCACGTGCATGTCAACAAAACGCTTGTTAGAGAAACATCAGACAAAGTGTGGCTTGTTGTTTTGGGGGAATGCAAAGTGTCCTGTGACATTAACTCTCATAGTTGCATATATTTAGCTGCAAAAAAACACATTATCATACATTTGCATCTTGTCCCAAATAACAACCGAGGCTGGAAAAGTACAATCTAAAGTTTGTGTTGTGTTGTGTGTTTGCAGAACGAGGTGATAAGCCAGCAGCTGTCAGTGATTTTCACGCAGTGTTACGGGCCCTTCCCCATCCCCAAGCTGACGGAGATCAAGAGGAAACAGACCTCGCGCTTAGGTGAGAGAGAGCGAGGAGTTAAAAATAGTGTCTGTGTTGCTCTGCGTGCGTTTCTGTGATTTCTGCATCAAATGCAGCTGAGTGACAGCAGCGGGAAGAGGAAACGCCAGGGGGAGACACTTTATTTTGTAGGGGGAGTGGATTTGTCTCTAACTTTAGGTCAGAGATCACATGTCAATCAAACTGTGAACAACTTGCTCCTCACTCGGGCTGTCAGTGGGAGTTTGTTTGTCTATGAACTCTCTTTAGGTTGAGTCACTTTTGCAATAAATCATTTGGTGCTCGGGAGCCGTTGGCACCCGCCGGGCGAGCTCGTGCCAAGAAGTGATCTTCCACCAGAAAGGGATTTCTACAGAAAGGGTCACAAAGTTATTTTCAGAGACATTATTTTCAGAGACATTATTTTATCAACGTGATTCTTCGTGTTTATTAAACAAATCTCAAACTGACGACGTTCAGATACAGAAACGACTCATCGCTTCCTTTGTTTGGATTCACAAACGATCCCAGATTTCAAACACGGTTGATCATCTCCGCTCCACAGATGTTTTTCCTTTCTCCTGCATCTGTTTGTTTGTCTGTTAGTTATCAGCATTGTTTGGAAAAATAACTGACCTCAACATGTAGTGTGGTGATACTGGGGCCAGTCAACCTTAAGGGAAGATACTCGCTCTGCAGATAATGTATATTTCCTTATGCAGAGCCCATATAAAAGCACATTAATATTTCATTGTGTGGGGTCATAACAATGCTTAACATTCATTTCAGTTCTCTACCTTCAATAATTAAAAGCCCATTGAGTTTTAATAAGGGACATTTTAATTTTGCAATTCATATGATTGTTTTCCACATAAAGTAAAAACCATTAAACTAATTGACACAGAATTTATGATCTTTGTATCACGTGTCACTAATGTGGTGATTTATCAGTGTAACCATGGTGATAAAAGCTTATTTAAAGTTGAGACGGTCGTAAACATTTTTATATTTCCATTTTTCTCTTTAACTCAGTGACGGTGCTGCAGCGCCACCTAGTGTTCGGTTATTCAAATGAATACAATAAAATGGCAAATGGTTTGTTGTGGTTTTTTATTGTTTGAGGACAAAATGTTGACGTCTCATTAATTCATCAGAAGAAACGTCTTCAAGCTGCAGATTAGAGTTGAACACATGAAATGAGAATTGTGTTTTGACGGCGCGGCGCTGAAACCTCTGTGATGAGTCGTCCTCTGAGTAATGGACGACCATGATGCCTCAATATTCTGTCTGTTTGATATTCAGAGGATTTAAATAATGATGAATCATCAGGTTGTTCATGTTGAATCTTATTGTCATTGTATTTATTTAAATTTGTTCTCAGACCCTCTCTTCCTGAACAACAAGGACATCTCCGACGTCACGTTCCTGGTGGAGGGGAAACCGTTTTATGCACATAAAGTTTTGCTGTTTACAGCTTCACCCAGGTAAAAGAAATAATAATAATAATGTCTTCTTTCTAGTTTTCTTTTTGCTTAAACACGTGATATTGAAATACACAAACAGCTGTGACGTATCCACGACTTCCTCCGTCTCCTCCAGGTTCAAGTCGCTGCTTCAGAACCGACCAGCAGCAGAAAACACCTGTATTGAGATCAGTCACGTCAAGTACAATATATTTCACGTAAGACGTTTATCATCTTTATGTTAAAACCAGAAACCCAAACCAGCCTGATAATGATATTGATGGTTATTTGAAGCCAATACCGAATATCTATTGATAAATAATATATTTATTCTTTTAGTCTCAAATCAGTGGATGTGTAGAAATGGACTAGAAGTGATATAAACAGTGTAAACAGAATATAAAAGGAAAAATGGTTTAATGTAAAATCCCCATTAGAAACTGACTGTGGCCCGATGTGTTGTGTTTCAGCTGGTGATGCAGTATCTGTACTGTGGAGGCACTGAGTCTTTGCACATACGCAACACTGAAGTCATGGAGGTAAGTCGTTACCGAGCCAGAGTTAAACGTTTTCTAATCCGCGGCGCTGAGCCTCATTCTGTGCGGATGATCTGTTCCCTTGCAGCTCCTGTCTGCAGCCAAATTCTTCCAACTAGAGGGCCTTCAGAGACACTGTGAGATCATCTGCTCCAAGAACATCACCACGGAGACCTGCGTGGACCTCTACAAGCACGCCAAGGTGGGGAGTCCTCGTCCGGGAGGAGCGGTACTTTGTTTGTTTCACCTTGGAATTAATTATCACTTTTAATGGGGATTTGTTTTCTTGTTATTTTGACCTCGGTCCTCCTGAGCTGCAGTTTATTGTTTTTACACTTAATTTAGTTTTCAGACTTTGGTTTTGGATCAAATGCCACAAAGTCTTTATGCAAAGTGTCTTCAATCAATTCTCAAAACAATGATTCTAACTCTCCTCCTGTTTTCTGTCCCAGTTCCTTGGCGCGTCTGAGCTGACGGCTTTCATCGAGGGCTATTTCCTGAAGAACATGGTGCTGCTGATCGAGCTCGACGCCTTCAAGCAGCTCCTGTACGAGCCTCCTCCGGCCGAGAGCCCCGTGTCCAGCCCCGGCATCTGCTCCGACATCCTCCTGGACCTGGAGAAGACTCTGGCCACGCGCATCCACTCCATCCACCTCTCCACCTCCAAGGGCTCCGTGGTGTGACGCCGTCCTCTCCCGGGGGGGCCTTTCCGATCCGGCCGCAGCATCGATGTAACGCCACCGTTAACACACTGTCACCCCGTCCACCTGCCCTGGCCCCGCTGATGAAGAGGAGGAGGAGGAGGAGGAGGAGGAGGAGTTTTTTTATGTCAGGGATTCCCTTTAATTCTGCCTGTTGCAGCTAACTGAAGTTAAACGAGACAAAATCAGAGAGAGAACTTTCTCACTCGTCGTCCCACTGCTCCCACTTCACGTCCCCAAAAACTGAAAATAATAACAACAAATAAAAAAACCCACACAACCCAACAGTATAACTTAGACCAAATCACGATTATACAACTTTCTATCGTATTTCACATAGAAAAAGTGCATGAAATACAGACTATTTACCTTTTCTTATTTTTTGCTTAAAGAAAAAGGTAGAGTAGAATCTAAACTCAGTAAAAGCAGCTTTCTCTCGTCATCTCTATCAGGAGACTTTGGTTTACAGATGTCATCTCTTCATGGAAGTGGATGCCGTCGCCGTTTGAAGTTTCACACAAGCCAAACCGTGAACATAATCCGAGTATACACCCGATTTTAAAAAGTGATTAGTAGCAATGCCAGCAGACAGATTCTTAGGTGGACGTTTCCTTTCTGTCTCCTCTGTGTTGGTTTCTCACTGTGTTATCTCGACTGTGTGCAGAGGCCAAACCAATCACACAAACTTCCGCCGTCCGTGGCCGACGCCAGTGGAGAATCTATGCTTGAAACGCGGACGTCCACCTGGGAAAGGAACTTGTGATAACCACCGTGAACACACTGTCATCTTGGGATCTTTCTGCATGACACCTCCTGGAACTGAGCTGCCCCCATGTTGCTTTTTATGCAGAGCTTACTTCACGAAAAGGGGGACGCTCCTTATTGAACTTTCCATCCACTGCAGGACAGACAGGCCTGAGCGGGATGGAAGAGGGACTTTTTGATGGGCAGGGACTTTCCCCCTCTCCAAGCAAAGTGTAAATACGTCCTGAACATCATCGTGCTGGTTCTTTTTGTTACTTTCCTTTTTTTTTCTAAACTGATGTACAGTATTCTCCTACACTCGCTCGGCCGATGACAACCGGTCTCATTGAATTGAATGTTGCTCCCTGGACAGTTCGTTCCTGCTGTGTGTGTGCGTGTGTGCGTGTGTGTGTCTCTGTTTATGCAAAGTTGCATGTTTAATCTGTTTCAGTACGACTCCTGCGTTGCGCTGTAGCTGTGCTCTGTGTGTAGACGGGTCGGGACCGAGTCAGAGTGTGGGTCGTTCCAGCTGAAGCTCAGTCACAGGATGTTCCCTTTATTTCATTTTCAGATGTTTTTCCGATACATTCCAAACGATCAGGGTCGATCACGCGATGCATTTTTTCATCCTCATCTCCTCAGTAACATCAGCACTGAATTTATTAGTAGACGGTGTTTTATGACAGATGTATTTCTATCCACTTGTTTTTCTGGTCACGCCAGAAACTTTGCAAAAAAAAGTTTTTACAGTTGGAAAATAAGAAATGAAAACCAGTTCATCGTGAAGAGCAGGAAGCAGAAGATTTAAGTGTCCTCTGAAACGGCAGCAGATGAAAACATCGCATCACAGTTGATGGAAGAAACGTGTGTTGATCCGCATTTTCTTTTGCTTGTTTTCTGAAAATTAATTTAAGATTTGTTCTAAATTCAAATGTTAAGTTGGCTGAAGTTCAACAGCTCTGGGAAAAAATAACTAAATCATTAGTGCAAAACATGAACTGCTGCGTAAGAAAACATCTGTTTCTGATGAAATATCAAAAGTTTGTTCTATGTTCTAAACTAAAAACTTGACTGAGGAGGAAGTTTTCAGCAAGAAAAACTCAACTACTGATGTTAAAGTTCTGTTTTGTGTTGTATCTAGTGAAGGTGGAAGCTGAAGATTAACACAATATGAAGCTTTACATAATTTGCATTTTGCTTCTGAGTCAAATCCACATGAATTCGTTGACTGTGGCAACATTTTTTTATTCCCTGATTTTCCACAACAAAACCTTCTGAGTTCACCACATATCCGACTGGTTTCTTTCTCCATGGCAACAGCAGCCGAGGGTTGAATCATCCAACAGACAAAACCGGATTCTTCAGTGTGGAAACTGAAGTAAAGAAACAGGCGGTCACACAGTCACTTACACTAACAGGATTTTCAGAGTTTCTGGAAGAGTCACATGTTTGTGTGTTCAGCAGAATTGAGAATATATGTGTGAAGACAGAAGGGAAGGGAAATATTTCATTCTTAAGCTAAAGAAGGAGAAACTAGATCTCAGACACCTGAACCAGTTACCACATCAATGACTGAAACTAAAGGAGGAGCATTTTTACTTTGGAAAATAGATATAAATAATACAAATAATATGAATTGAGTAGTGCAACACGCCCAAAATAATGTTTTATTCCAAAAATGGCAGATTGGTGTTTATGTCAGTTATTGATCTGGTGATTGTTCCATGTGATGTGAGATCGTTTCCTCTTTTTTGTGGCTTCAGTTCAAAGTTGTTGTTTAGTGTTAATTTGATTCTGTGACGAAGCTCCATGAAGATCCTCGTACGTTGTGCTGGATGTTTCTGCATGAATCTGATTTCACCTTCAGATAAAACACAAAACTTATGGCTTCTAATATTGTAGCACACTCCAAAAAAAAACAATTACTCAAATATTTGTTTTGGACCGAAAACCATGCGAAACACCGAGGCACATACAAGTTGGTTTAAGTTCTGTAAATAGTTACAGAAAATGAAATATATATATATTATCCTACAACTTTATTTTCTTACCTACATACATAGCACTATATATTTTATTTTACATTCCACAGCTATTTTGTTTTACAAAAGAGATATAAGAAAAAAAGATGATATAAAAAGATGCTTTAAAGTTTCAAAATTAAGCAATATTTCCATCGGATTGTATTATTTTGACGAATATGTCACATGGATATGGAGCTACAGTATAAATGTGAATCAAAACACACATAACAGACAAATGAGTGACTGAGAACAACTGAATATATTATGTTTTGTTTATATTTTGTGAAATTAAATTGTCTATTTGCTTTTAAATGTATTTCAGCCATTTTAAGAGAATATAACTTTTTTTCCCTGAGAGCGTTAACGAAGCAGATAAGTTATTAACTCGACATTTTTCACCCTCGCACCATATTTGGCTTTCTGTTCACTCATCACACACGCCCATGTCATTTAAAACGGACGATTTAAATGTGCAATGTGACTTAAAGATGCAAAACCAGGGTAACAAGGTTCATAATGATGTCAAGCACCTTCGTGTGCCAGTGTCACTGTAGCCTCACAATCGAGAGCATTCGTTTTTCCAGACGTGAGCTTCAGTTCGAGTCGTATTGTGACGACAGCTGGATCCGGCTTTAACGTTTAACAAAAAGATGTTTCTATGAGTCTCAATGTTTGCGTCATTAGCAGAAGACTAACTTTCGCTTGCCCCTGCTCTGGAGCTTCTGATCCAGCCCCGGGGTCACGGGCTGTAACCGTCGGTTCGCATGGCTCTTCATGTTCGGTGTCGTCCAGAATGTGCTCTGTTCACCAGCTTTGTCCAAACGAGACTCTCTCCTCCAGTCGTCTGAGAGTTGTCTTTGCCTGCGTATTTGCTCCTGGTGATGAACAACATTTCTCCAATAGAAGCAGTGGAAACATGCATGGGACGTTCACTAGGTTTCTAATCCACAAGGAGGTGTGTGTGGGGGGGGGTGGGGACTTTTGCAAATTTTCTTTTATTCTTTTCCTTTGATGAGAACATGTATATTGTACAAAGTATGTATATGGAATATAAATTATACATGGTGTGAGGAGCAGGGATGTGGTGGAGTTTAACAACAAACAGGAATGTTACACTCGTGCTACAGGTTCTGTCGTTCCATGACATGCTTTTGTGGACAGCTAATAAACGACCACAGTTAAAAAGGATTTGTGCAGGATTTCTTATCGTGTTGAATGTTCATAATGTTTCAATTATTGCTGTTAGACTTTATACAGATACAGGTTCATGGTGCCCAGAGGATGAAGCCTGTTGACGTTGTGGATCCTCAGCTGGTAAGAATACGTTTTTCAATTCACTTCATTTACGGTGAAGACAACAGAGTTAAAACAATCAATTCATCAATAAGTCAGTCAGCAGAATTATTATTAATCTGCAACAATAATGATTATTTACAAAGTGTTAAAGCTATATTTAAGTAGAAATGACAAAATATTAGACCTCAAATGTAAGAATTTACTGTTTTGTTCTGGGCAAAAAAATTATGGAAAAATTATCTTATCTATTCTTATCTTATCGTGTCTATTCTTCTCTTGTTTGATCTTATATCATATCACCTATTCTTATCTTGTTTTATCTTATTGTATCTATTCTTATCTTATATTATCTTATCTAATCAATTCTTATCTTGTTTTATCTTATATTATCTCTTATCTTATATCTATTCTTCGCTTGTTTCATCTTATATTATATCATCCATTCTTATCTTATCTTATTGTATCTATTCTTATCTTTTTTTATGTTATATTATATTATCTATTCTTATCTTGTTTTATGTTATATTATATATTCTTGTCTTATCTAAAATATTGACATTGAATTCAATGTTTTGAGTCACTACCACAAACGGCCTCTGGGAGGCAGTAGACACCAAGACGACTTGATGTGACCCTGACACATCTCAGGAGAAGAAGAAGCATCTTCCCGTTACAGGAAGTCGTGAAGTTGTTAAAATTCCTCCACGAATCGCTTCTCTGGACTAAAATGGAGGAAAGCTCGCGTGTCGTCGGGTCGTGCGACTAGACTCGAACTCGCGACACGCCAGCAGCGTCCTCACCGCGCGGTTGGAAACGCGGACGGCCACTACGCCTGCGCAGTGCGCACCAGAACACCGAGCCGCCCTTCCTCCTCCCCGCCAACAAGCACCGCAGGGTCGAGCGGACGTCGACTCGCAACAACCCCGAGTTTCTCCCCGTCGCGGCCCGGCCTCTCCCCGGGGCCGAGATGGAGAGCCCGCGCTGCTGCGAACACGGTGAGGCGGAGATAATCCGGATTAACGACCCCCGCGGCGAGTTACGGGCTTTTCCGCGGGATTGAGTGCGCACGATTTGGAACATGGCGTACCCCGCTCTGACATGGCGGTGGCTTTGTGCCGCGCTGCAAGAGCTAAGCTAGTTAGCAAAACAGTGGGGGTTTTTGTGTTTATATGATCAGATCCCAGATGGGTTCGGTTGAGCTGCAGGTTGTTGTTGATCGAGTCCCGGGAGATGTTGTTAGCAGCGGGATTAGCATGGTAGCGGCTAACAGGTGATGCGTTTGCGGGCTCCAAGGAGCTACAGGCTAAAAACAAATCACAAACCGGCTCGTGCCTGGAAGTCGGACCGGCGTTAAAATGCACACACAGCAACGCGTCACCTTAAATAAAAAGCACAAAAGACACAACTCCTTAAAGAGGTGCATCGTCTTTATTTTTTTTACTGACAACTTGTGACTGTTGCTGCAGATGTGTGTGTCTGCCACTTTGTTAAAGTGCTCGTAATAACAACACAGCCGCGAGTCCCTGAAGGCATCGGGCTGCGGTGAAGTTGGTTCTGCACAAAACCAAAAAGCTCAAAAGCTTTTTTGGGGGGAATGTTAACAAATGCATAATTTAAATCCCTGTTGTCATGTCGCTGTTGTTTCAGATCAGCTGGTGCATGGTCCAGAATACATGTGCAATCACTTAAAGGTCCAGTGTGTAAGGTTTAGGTGAAAGGATCTAGTGGCAATAAAGGCCGCCATGTTTTTTTTTTACAGTAGCCCAAACTGGACAAACACCTTCTGAGATTTTATGACAACTGAAGCTGCCACAGGTTCTCTGCCATGTTTGGAAGGGGGTGGGGGGGTGAGGGGTATTCAGCTGCAACATGCAACTTCACCACTAGATGTCACTGAATTCTACACACTGAACCTTTAAGGTACCACAGGGTCATGTAGTCTTGGGGCACACGTTTAAGAGCAGTAGTTGGTTTGAAGTATTTTGAAATCATCCGTCACAGTCTAATCTATCAACTTGTTATCTAATTTGCACACATTGAAGTTTGTGCTAATAATCATGTTGTGACATATTTTCCAGAGCAACCTCTCCTGCTGCCGTCTCTGCGGCTCTTCATCCCGCCGCTGCGCCTGGTGTCTGCCGCCATGTGGCAGGTGGTCCAGAGGGGAAACGTGCACGACTACGGGATGGTGGAGGAGTTCATCAGCACCGTCACGGAAATCGTTCCCGATCTGTTGAACGCGGATCAGAAGGCTCAGCTCCTCCTGGGACTCAGAGCGCGGGTAAGACTGTGGCTGTGAAAACACATCGTCGTGAATTCAAACATTTTAGCTGCACTGTCAGTTCTATTTACCTCGAGGTGAAATCTTATGTTGCAGGTGGTTCTTGAATTGTGTCAAACTGAGGAGATCATCGACAGAGAAACCATCGAGCTGCACCTGGAGCGGATCAAGGCCCTCGTGTCCACGTGGGCAGCGCAGGTTAGGTTCTGAACATGCGACATACAGATCTGCAGTGTGGTTGTGTTATAAATCAAATGTTTAAAATGGTGTGTATTTGTTGTTGTTGCAGCCATGTTTTGCAGCGGTGGAGTTTCCAGAATCAAACTTTGTGGATCAAGTTGAACTGCTGTTGAAAGACCCTGAAGAGAGAGAGAAGTTTTTCCAGGTTTGTTAATTTGTGTATTTTTGCAAAAGAATCCCATAACTGCATATTATACGTATGTTCTGAAACTTTCAACTTGGTTTTCTCTCCAGGATGTTTTCCCCACGGACTTTGGGCCTGAGTATGACAGCGCTCTGCAGGTGCTGATGCTGGATTTCCTGTCCAGACTGGAGAAGCTTCTTCCGGTTCCAGACATCCAGCAGGTACTGCACATTAACCAGCAAAAACACACTTTAGAGGTATAAAGGGTAAACTGATTGTAGGCAGGCAGAGTTTTACATCCAGGTAGTTATAACCAGATGTTATTAGCACTACCTGGTTGTTTATCTCCTGTTAGGACTGAACCCTAAGATAGACGAAGCACAGCTTGTCCTCTACACGTCTGAACTTTCTCTGTCTCCTCTGCAGACTGCGTCCATGCTCTGTGCCGTCCCGTCTGCCCTGGAGGAGTGTGTCCACTCGGTTCCTGACCTGCAGCACCTGAAGACTGTTCTCCTTTACCACACGACTCTTGGACATTTTGATTTCTCTGGTAAGTCTCGTCTTGGTATCATGTCCGTAACATTAAAAACAAATTCACTACAGTTTAAAACAAGTCTTTTCACATCAGTCCTCTGGGAATTCGAACTGGGGAGATGCTCAAATTGCAAATTAACTTTCCATCGTGTCTTAAAATGACTAAAGACCTGTTTACTAATGTGCATGCAAAAATAAAAGATGTGAATTTAGTTTCTGTTCCAAGCTGCAACCGCAAAGCTAATGTGATTCCTCTTCTCACCCACAGAAGAAACTCAGACCATTCCATCTTCCTTTGGGAACTGCATCCTCTCCTCGTTGTCCCTGCCTCAGCTGGAGAAGGTGATAATCGACGCCGACCAAATACAGCTGCAGCCTTCGTCCGATCAGATGCAGGGTTGCGTGACCGTCCAGGTGGAGGGTGAGACTGTGACTCTGTTGGACTACATACACATTGAACAGCCGTCGGGTTTGGACGAGCCTGACGATCTGGAGGAAAATGACCTGAACGAGGAGGAGATTATGTCCGGAGACGCGATGGAGGAAGACGACGTCGGTGACACTTTAAAACCAGCAGCTTTTCAACCTCTGAAACAAAGCAAACGGCTGCAGTTAAAGAGAAAAGCTTTAAAAGACAAAGACTCAGCGGCGGCTAAGAGGCAAAGAAAAAAATACTCCAGCGATAAGACGTGTCCCGTGTGCAATAAGATTTTCCTCCGAGCCGCAGCCATGAGACGACACCAGGAAATTCACTCCACAAACCGGGATCTCAGGTACAAGTGCGCCAACTGTGACAAGCGATTCAGGGACCATTATGACATGAACCGACACAACATGCGCGTCCACGAGAAAGAGGACATGGGCGTGAATCCCCCAGAAGACGACCCGGGGGAACCTTGCACCTCTGAGATGTCGGATAACAAAAACTGCTCTCTGTGTGGGAAGTACTTCGCCCGCCACGTCGACATGGAGCGACACATGAATTCCCACTCGGAGGACCGCCCGTATAAATGTTGTTACTGCGAGAAGAAATTCAAGAATCCTTACGTGTTAAAGAGACACCAGAAGGAGATCTGTAAGAGCAGGGAGCTGAAAAAGACAAAGAGGAAAGAGGCGCAGCAGCCGAACCCGCCGCCGCTGCCGCCGCCTCCGGACGGGTCGACGGAGAGTAAAATCTGTCCCATCTGCAGCCGGGTCTTACCGTGCACGGCGGACATCGCAAAGCATCTGCGCTCTCACTCGGAGGAGCGTCCTTTCATTTGCATCACTTGCGAGAAGGGCTTCAAGTACAAGGACACGCTGAAGAAGCATCAGATCATTCACGGTCACGACGGGATCAGAGAGGAACAGAGCAAGTCGGTGGAGCAGATTCTGGCGGAAGCAGACACTCAGGCATGTGAGGATAATTGCAGCCTCGACAGAAAACAAAGTCATCTAGATTTATCAGCAGATATTTCTGAGGAGTCTCCTTCAGCACCGAAGGAAAAAGTCACCAAAAAGCCCCTGAAAGTGTGTCCGGTCTGTTCCAGGGCGTTCGACAGTGTGAAAACCCTGAACAGGCACATCCAGTGTCACACAGACGATCGTCCGTATCATTGCGTTCACTGCAAGAAGCGTTTCAAACACATGCACGGGCTGAAGAGACACCAGATCTACGCCATCTGCCACAAGAAAATCAACAGGTTCCTGTGGAAGAAGGAGCCGAGGGCGGGGTCCAGCCAGAGCGACGCGAACGGCACTGACCCCCCGCAGGGGCCCCCGCTGAAGATCCCTGTGTGGTGTTCCAACTGCGGCAAACACTTTGAGTTCCTGTCCGCCCTGAAGGAGCACCAGGAGAACGTGTGCAAGGTGGACGTGAGGGACGTCATGAAGTGCAACGAGTGCGGGAAGGAATTCAACAGTATGACGATGCTGAAGGTGCACCAGAGGATCCACGACCCGCTCTACTGCAACGAGTGCGGCAAGATACTCGCCAACGAGCCTGCGTTCGAGAGGCACAAGCTGATGCACCGGCCGATGCAGTGCACGATGTGCGACAAGACTTTTACTCTGCTGAGGCGCTTGAGGGAGCACTACGAGAAGCAGCACGACTTCACGGGCCCGTATCCCTGCGCACAATGTGACAAAACCTTCATCCAGCTGCCCTACCTCGCCATCCACCAGAGAATCCACAAAGGGGAGTTCCCTTACATCTGTACCCTGTGTCCGGAGAAGTTCAGGTCCTCCAACTGTCTCACGGTTCACCAGAGGAAACACACCGGGGAGAAGCCCTTCCTGTGTTGGCAGTGCGGAAAGTGTTACCGCTCGGCCTCAGAGCTCACGGTCCACATGGGGACGCACTCGGAGGAGAGGCCCTGGGCCTGCGCGCAGTGCGACATGGCGTATCGCACAAAGCTGCAGCTGACCAACCACGTGGAGCAGATCCACATGGGCGTGCGGTATCCCTGCAACAGCTGCGGGAAGCAGTTCATGAAGGAGACGTCGCTGAAGAGGCACGAGCTCATCCACACGGGCGAGAGGCCCCACCAGTGCACCGTGTGCGGGAAGACCTTCCTGACCGCCAACGAGCTGCGGCTGCACAACAGGTATCACACCGGGGAGCGGCCGTACAAGTGCGAGGTGTGCGGCAAAGCCTTCATCCAGTCGGGGTATCTGAAGTCGCACATGCGCATCCACACCGGGGAGAAGCCATTCAAGTGCGACCTGTGCAACAAAGGCTTCCGGTTGTCGTATCACATGAAGAAACACAGGCGGACTCACACCGGGAAGCCGAAGAGCTACATGTGCGAGGAGTGTGGGATTGCGTTCCTCCAGAAAAAATCCCTCTGGGAACATTCGCTCACTCACAACGTGAAACTGGAATCTGCGTTCACAGAGGAAGTGAGAATCGAGTTTCAGTAGAAATTTGATGACTTTTTTTTTTATACAATGTTCAGACAACAAACCAAAAAAAACACCTTATTTCTTGGGTCTTAATTCCTCCTTTGTTATTTGATTTTGACCAAATTATAAGTTGTATTTTTTTTTCCCCCTTGTTGCAAAAACTGTTGATTCACATATTCTGTGAAACATTGATGAACTACAAATATATAATTTCTGCTTACTTTGATTTTGAAATAAATCAAACTTGAATGTGTAATTCTCACTCCCTTCATTTAAAAAATATAAATCTCTGTAACGATTGACAAAAGTAACTGAAGTAGTTTTATTTAGTGTCAGGATTTGCTTCCTTTCTGTTTGTATCATTTTAAATTATATATTTTTTGGCATTTAACTTCCCTCTGGGCTTCGGGAATATAAAATAAATTAATGATGAAATTGCAATAACAATCTTATTAATCTTCGTGCCCAAGGTGACATCTTTCAATTTTTCAGTATAAAACTAAAATATGTTTAATTTTGTCATTAAGAAAACAATTCTGAGGTTTAAACACTAGTTCTTTGGTACATTTTATATATATATTTTATATAAAAAAATACAACTAATGTACTGTTGAACAACTGATTCATTTAATAACTAGCTTTAAAAAATGAATTAAAAAGAAAATATTTGTTAGCTGAAATGTTATTCAGTAATATACATGTAATATACAAATACTATTCAAAAATAAAAGTGTAATCTTTTAAGTTAATGTGTCGTAATGCAACATAAAAAGTTTTAAACATAAAGCAGATATTTGTAAGTAGAGTCAGTACAAAGTTCCAGTCCGATATATTAACTGTACATAGTTTAGTTACACACAAATCACACACCTCACTGTATTACATCAAATGAAACTATACATTATGGCTTTTAAAACTTCACAATTCTATATATTTTCTGTTTGAAAAAGATATTTCAACATTTGGTGTTTACCTGCACACTCGTATATCAAATGTTATTTTTATACAAAGAGACTTTCAGAGTATTTTGTACCTTTTTGTAGTGAACAAACTGAAACTTGCTTAGATTTACTTCAAGTTGTGCAGAAGGGAAACTGTGTGTTGTGTAGTCAGTTGTGTTGTTTGACCAGAAGGTGGCAGTATAGTAATACTAATGATGATCTGGGGCTCCTCAGCTGTGAATGTGCCAGTGTCGCCCCCTGCTGCCTCAGCTTGTGTAGGAGGATTCTGACCCTGAGCTTCCAAACACACAAACTGAGGTTACTCCTCATGTGAGAGCAGCTTTTCTTTATAAAACAATAGTTTACACAAACCAACATTTCTCCTCTGGGCTCGTGTCACCTGACGCGTTCCCCCCCCGGCCTGAGTGACAGTTGAACCCGCGGCAGCTCCAGCAGCATCCCTGCCTGTTTCCACTGCTCCCACCTCAGAGAAATCAAAAGGCCGGCTGAGTCAGAGTCTCTCCAGAGTGTTGGGAGCAGATCACTTTTTAACCCGAAGCATATTGATTTATATGGGGCTGTAATTGCTTCAGTGTGTCCTGGATGATTCCCCCCGTAATTGAGGCCTGGCAGAGGTCTCTTTCCTAGACATAGCCTCCCCGCTGCCAGGTGGTTGGCAGGGAGCAGCGCCGCACCCACTCCCCGGCCGACCGCTCGGCTGGAGGGAGCCAGGCAGCGGTGACCCTCACCTCACCCCCCCCACCTCCCCACACACACACACACAATTCCCCCGGTTGTCGTGGGGCACACTTCCCTGCAGGCTTTGAGGCATCCCACCCGGGCCCTCGTCCAGCTCTCGCTGCAGAAACCAGAGTCACAACCTGTGCATCCTTTCAGACGCTTCTCTCACATCTGCGCCTTGGCTCTCCAGGATTAGCCGTAGTTACCGAAACCAGCTTATGGCTGTAATTATACTGTATATACATGCTCTTGTTCAAGTATTTGTTGTGTGTTTGATTTCCTGACCCCGGCACATTCCCTTGGATTTTGCTCCAGATGGAACATTTGCAGGATTTAACACGTCTCGAGATCACCGTGGTGTCACAGGTTCAGCGGGGGGGGAACGAAATAATGGAGAACACCTGAGAATCGGCTTAAATGTCGATTAAAAGCACAACCAGGAGCATTTGTCTCATAGTCTGTGCCACATGTTGTTGTGGTTTCCCAGGATTTATATGATCAGTGCCCCTGTGGTTGATGTGGAGCTTTGAAGCTGCGGCTCCGAACCTGAACCTGAGGGCTTTCAAATCGCAGATATCATAATAATCAAAACAAATCACTGCTCATGTTCACAATAAGGTGGTAACTGTAATATAATAATTATCATTATATTGAATCACTCTGTTAAGCAACACAATCTTCAGACACATGTCGACAACTTTTCAAAGTAAACGTTCAGCAAGAAGTGATTCTGGGAATGATCCGAACCCGTCGCTGCTCCGTCTGATACGATCAAAATAATCAAATTATCAAAATGATCAGGTGGGGATTTTGTTGTTTATCAGAGACGTAGAGGAAGCACGCAGCACTGAGATCACTCGAGCCAAAGGGGAAGTCGACACGATGAGAGATACGTTCCACATACAGACACACGTTCGTGGAGTTAGCAGGTTTAATACAAGCAGCAGCTTTCAGATGACAGATTATTTAGTTAAAACAATATTGATTAAAGCAGCGTTAACTGATGTGTTGATGATTGAGATCCAGCGTTTATACTGAATTGGCTCCGGCTCCTGACCGAAAGAGCACAAAGATCACAAGTGTTGTGGTTTCGGTTTCACAGACATCAGCTGAGCCGAGAGGGAACAAAACAACAACCAGCTCCTTTGAGGAAAACGTCTCTATTGATTCCATTCCTCTGTGTTTTAACCTTTAAGCAGAATTTCCTGGAAGCCGATGTGAAAACAGTTTATTGACATTAAAGATGGCGCCTCACCAGTGGCAGCCCTGAACTTTTTTCCTCCTTTAATCTTTTTCATTCGTTTTTTTTTTTTTGTGCTTTGCTCTTTGAACATCTGTGCACTGTTGTTTTTTTTATTGGGAGACTTCCACCATTTTGGGGCTAATAAGGGATTATTAGCGCTGATCAAACAGTGAAACCGAGATATGATTTGGAAAATACTCGGTTCTGATCATCGCCAGGCTTTATGGAATTTCCTGACCTTTTTGCCAAAAGCCCGTGACCCCTGCGCGTTACTACGGAAACCTAGCGTGTCAAAACATGCTCCATGACTCACCTTTATTTCTTCCATGTGAAGAGAGTGTGGCACAGCACAGGGCCTCGATACCAATATCAGTTTATCACCTTCTGCAACGGGAAAGTAAAGCATTTTTTAAATATATATATATATATATCCCTTCAATCACTCGCTATAGATACTTCACTTTCATTGTTTTTGTTTCAGTCAATGGATGAAGGAGGGAATCTAACACGGAGAAACCACCGAGCTGGAAAAACCCTCCCGACTAATCAGGAGAATACAGAAGGATTGCTCTGCTAATCAAGTGTGTGTGTTTTTTCGTGTGTGCGCTTGCAAGTGTGTGTGTTTCCTCAAGTGAACCTGTGTGTGTGCCCAGACATATCCCCAGCCTCACACACACACACACACATAGCCCCCCCATCCTCCCTGTGTTCACGCAGTTTTTTCTTGTTCTCAAGCTTTATCTTGTTTTTCGTCCACTCTAACTCTCCCTCCGTCCTCTCACTTGTGTTCATTTGCATTCTGCGCTGCCGTCTGTATCTGTGGATCCGTCTGACTCGGACATTTGTTTGGCAGGAGACACCAGAGGGGATGCTGCTAACGCTGCAAGAAATGTCCGTCTGCCTGAAAGACTTTTTTCACTTTGCTCTTCGTTAGCACATTGTTCTAAATGCACGGGGATGCAAATTTAACTCTGCTTGTTTCAAGGAGCTTTCTCTTGCTCGTCTAACTTTGCAGATCACTTATTCGTCGTCGCTGAAATTACACTTTAACTCAAGGAAAGACTCTTTATAAAGTGAGGATGCACTGAAAATACGTGCATTTTCAGTTTGTAACCGTTCCTGGAGAGAATTCGTGTGAATTGTCGAGAGTCTCTTCCTCCACATGACTTGCAGACATGGACATTTTTTGCAGCGAACACTTTCTCCTTCCTGCACCAGAAGGGAGTGAAAACAAGCCTTTCCCTGGTCAATGAGTTCACTGTGGCGGACGTCTCCCTGAGACAAGGCTGTGAGAGGAGGGGTGGGTGTTGAGTTGAGGGAGGGGAGATGGCGATGGTGGTTGTGGTGGTGAGGGGGCTAAAAAAGTCTTGCAACCGAAGAGAAAAGAGACACGGGGCGAGGGAGGGAGGGAGGGAGGGATGGAGGGAGAGAAACCTGGCACCAAGACAGTTCAGAGCATTGGGCATTAGAGACGGTGAACAAGGGAAGGTCAGCAGCCCCATCCCCACACACACACACACCACCACCACCACCACCACCTCCACCCCTTTCTTCTCCTGCATCAGCAGATGTACTGCACAAGCCCATCATCAATACCAGTGCAGTCAGGCCACAGCTCCAGTGACAAGTGGAAAATGTGCCGTGAAGAAGCTCTTTTGTGTCGAGCGGCGGCGAGAGATGAGACACTAATTTCGCCCTCTAAGACAGAGAGGCTTACGGGCATCAGTGACCAGCCAGCGTCCCTGATCTCCAATACGATAACAGGGTCATCCTCCCTGGTCTGAAAGCAGCTTTGTTCCTCTAATCGGAGGAGCATCATCGCCGTCATATTCCACGTTGTACCAGCGGCTCCGGACGGTGACGCAATCCAATCAGAGGGATTCACAAAGAGACGCTGTCGGGCGCACGTCACGTCTCGCGGCGGCGGCGGCAGCAGCAGCCCTGAGAATAAGTCAGGTCACAGATTGAGGTCACGGAGCCGTGTGTGTGGCAGCAAACGTGGAGTCAGGAGGTGAAGGAAAAGCCACAGAGCACGGCCGATCGGGGATCTTTTCTAAAGAGACTTTAGAAATGTTCAATTCCACGTCACGCTGTGCAAGTAAATCATGTCGGCATATGGACTTTACATTTTGATTTGGGCTGTTTTGCAGAAAGAAATCAAACCTTGATGAGGCCACGATATTGTAAATTGATCAGAACCTGCACACACACACTGAAAAATCCCCTGTATCTCCGTTTTCTTTGCTTCCGACATGTCTCACTGTCGAGTTTTGCCATTTCGAGCAGATTGTTAGTAAGGGACTACTTTAATTACAATAATTCAAAAACAAAGACAACTGACAGGACAGGAGCACTTCAGGCGCCAATCAGATTTCAGCTGGGGCCCCCTTGTACCCACCCTTGGATCCGCCCCTGGAAAGCCATGAAAAAACAAACGTATTCAAACCAAAGTAAAGAGCAGAGATTTGAAACCTGCTTGAGTCAATCTCATTAGCTTGTTCCCTTTTCTTTCACGTTCTTTGACGAAGCAGCTGCTCAACAAGTGTTTCCCATCGTTACCTCGGCAACCAGCCACGCTGCCAGATCACAGATTACATCTTAAACTTTCTGTCCATCGAACTTAATCTCTGAATCGACTTATTGTTTTCACTCTCTAATGATAAGAGTCAGTGTCTCTCAGACCAGTGGATCCAGGCTCTCTTTGGCTCGTAGCTCATTAAAATGAATCAGTGATAAATCAGTTTTCATCAGCTTGTGATGTTCTGGATTCATCCTGCGACTCTTCCCTGGGCCCTGACGCTGCTGCTGGGAACCACACGCTCCAGTTTAAACCTGCGTGTGGCCTCTGTACCATGAGCGTGATTCAGTGTCATATGGGGACATATTTTTGATCGTGCTTCTGTTTTGACCCACTTTTACCCCTCGACAACCCTACAACTGTTGCGTGACTTTAGCCACGGTCCCCTTTGGATGCGACCTTGCTCGTGATGCACTTATACACTCACTGGCCCGAGCATGCTGGGAAGCGCGCTGGTGTCCCGTTTTGTGATTGGGTCGCAGCTCTGATCTCATGTTTAGAGATTGGATCAGTGTAGATATCCCACATGCCGGCTGAAAACCCATCTCTAAGCCGTCGCCTCGTGTGAAGCTTCACTCTGTCGCTGCAGCTTTTTTTTTTCATCTGTAACATCACTTTCTTTATACTGGAGGGGAGCCTGGTCCCAGTTTGTGCCGTCTAGCGGTTGTCTGGTTATTCTGCTATTGTTCTAAATGTGGTAATACAACTATAACTCTGCTCGCTCCCAAATATGTTGCAGGAATTTTCTTCTGCATGTTTATTATCACTCAAATAACACCTTAATATGGCAAGTGTCCCTTAAGAAGCAGGAATACTTTGAGAGTTAGTGAAATTATGCATATGCATGTGTTTTTAACAGCTCCTGGAAAGAATAAGTGTGACTTTGTGAGAGTGTGACTTGCAAAGATGGACATTTTGAGTTGTTGTCACACATTCTGGGTCGAAATTCCTCTTTAAGCCGTCGCCTCGTGTGAAGCTTCACTCTGTAATTGCTGCTTTCACCATCATTTTCTTGATATTGAAGGGGGTGGGGGGCGGTTGGTCCCAGTGGGTGCCATCTAGTGTTTGTTCGTGCACCAGGAAGAATCCAGCTCTGCAGCTCTGTCTCCAGAGTGGTGGTGGTGGCTGAAATATGAAATATGCAACTTTTCAAAAAAAAAAAAAAATCGAGGAAAAAAATGAAGTAATGTCCTCTTCACCGTAAATCCCCATGTGTTTTGTGTTTTTCCACTCCTGTCTTTTTTCACATCAGTCACTCAGTTCACAGAAGCATCAGATGTCATTTGCAGACAAACCTGCTTGTTATTGACTGGAAATCAGCGCGAGAGGAGGAAAAGAGAAAAGCAGCGACAGATTTACAGCAAGAAATTACACAGACAATGTGCAGAAAAGACTTTCTGGTTATCTCTGGCTCCTGGCATTAAAAAAAACAACTTTCCATATTCACTCCAGTGCACGTGAAAGGTTTTGTTCAATAACCTTTTTATTCATGTTGACTTAGTGGGAAAGTGTTTCTAATGATTTATTCTACCGCCTGATCGCACCAGACGTTGGATAGTGTGGCTGCTGAATTACGCAGTGCCAAATTACGCACGGGGAACAGTCGCATCGCAAACCTGCAGTTCTTCCTTTTAACTGAAACATTCAGCATGAAATGAAATAGTGTGTTGTGTGTATATATATATGAGCACGAGCTGCTGCTGCTGCTGCTGCTGCTGCTGCTGCTGCTGGTAGGACGGTTGCGTTTTTTTTATGTGTGTGTGTGTGTCTTTTCTATCTCGATCTGAACTACTAACCAAGTCTCAGAGAGAGAGAGAGAGAGATCAAAATTCAATCCCGTTCTGAGAAAAAAAAAAAAAAAAAAAGGAGAGAAATGACGTTATTTGAATATGTGCCCAAAATCCTTAATGAATAACTTAGGACGAGTAGGAGGCAAATGCTGCCCCAGCTGTTTCCTGTTGAAAATGTCTGTGTAATGTAGATAAATGTGAGGGATTTTCTCTCTAAATCCGTCTCCTGTTCGCTAAATCTCACTTCTCCAAAACGAGCCTGCGCAATGGAACAAAGTCGGAATATTGAGATGTGACATTGCCCGCATCTCATCCTCTTTCTCCCCGTTTTTTAATGACTTCAAACAAGTTCATTTTCGCCGGGCTTTGACTTGCCGAGACCCGTGGGGATGTCTAGCGCTCTTTCCTTTCAGTGGCATTTATGTGATGTCTTCAAGGTAACTTACCTGATTTCCTTTGACACTATACATTGTCACCTTGCTTCTCGCGCACTATTTTGCACACAGCATCCTCGCGTAGTTTAAAACCGCAGCAATAAAACAGGGAATATTGAAATTGCTTATTTATATTTTACAGCTTTTTTACACGCGCGATAAATGTTGGATTTGTGCAGATTTTTACGCGTTTTCTTGCAGTTGTTGTGCATGTGCATGTTTTTGGTGATATTAAGAGATCGCCCCCCTCTTTTATTTTGATTTAATTGACTTTTTCTTTCTGGAAACCCTGGCATGCATTGTGCATGACTTTCAGTGCTCGGTGGATGAATGGGTTTTTCATCCTCCGGGCGCCCTGCATGCGCTCCTTTTTTCACCAGAAAGCTTTAATGCAGGCGGCTCTGCAACTTTCAAAGTAATTACTGCTGAGTCTGCGTTATTATTATTAAGTGCTAAATGTTTAACCTGATGCTGCGGGGTGAGGAGAGAGAGGGGAGCTTAACACGAAATACTTACGGGCACTTGGAGTCGTGATGTAGATGGATAATGTCCTGTGTTTATTCTTTTTATTATGTATATTTGGCTCACTCCGCTTCCTCCGCTGGGTTTGGCGGGAGAGACGTTTTCCATCTCACACTTTGGATCGGAAAGATCCCTGGCGCTTTTCTTTTTTTTTGTTGCGTCTTTTTACTCTGCTTTTTCAATTTGAAGCTGTTGAGTTTGGTGCGTATCAATGCGCAGACCTTTGCGCCTTTTGGCACAGGTGAAACGCGGCATACAGACTGATCAATATTGATAGGTCTTTAAATGTCAGTGATCAGAATGGAGGGTTGTTAAATTATCAGGTCATATATATGGGGGGCGGGGGGGGGGTGATAAGCAGAGAAGTGTGGTTTCCAATTTTTACACGCTCTGCTCCGTTGCGCACAGGCGCTCCGGAGCATCAGAGCTGCTCAGCCTCCTGTTTGGCTCCTCCACGATGGCATGTAGTGGAAGTTTGGATTTAATACACTTTCCTCCAGAAGCTTTTATTCCTTCTTACAGAAGGAAATGTGCTGGATGATACAGAAAAAAAGCCTTAAGCCCCCTTAGATTTCAACCTTAGGTGGCACTTCGGTGCCATTACGCATGGCACAGAGCCCACAGCTGGCACAGCACAGACTCTAAAAGTGACTTTCTTTGCTTGAATGTGTGATTTGATGATGCTCTGCCTTTCAGCAGTGGGAATGTTAAAGCTCTCCCTCTCTCCCTGTGCGCAGAGTGCGATGTGCTGTATCTCCTGTAGCCACACCCTCTCACTACTGCTGTGTGTCCTCACCCTGACTCCGACGGCAACAGGGGCGGGACCGGAGACCCTGTGCGGGGCGGAGCTGGTCGACACGCTGCAGTTTGTGTGTGGAGAGAGAGGCTTTTATTTCAGTAAGTGCACCTTTTTATTTATTCATAAAGGTTGGCTGTATCCGTCCCAGAGCTCTCCACCTCCAGCGAGCTCATAAATAAAAGAGCAGCCAGTTTGACATCTCGCCTTGACTTTCCCTGCATCAATGTTCTCTTTCTCCCTCCATTCATTCCTCCTCCGCTCTCACATCTCCTCCTTTACATTCACAGCATTTGTTTCGATGCTCAAATGCACCGAAGCCCAAGGAACACAAATGCAACACAGAATAATGATGAAGTACTCGGTGGCAAATCCCAGTTTTGTCAGTGGGCTTCAAGTGGAATTTGGCTGACTTTATCTCTCAGAAAAGAGGAGGAGGTATTGCTGAGGAGTTTCTCTTTTTTTTCCACCCGAGAAGGGGAAAGCTACCCAAAGAAAACCCTCCACCATGAATCCAGGATTTAAATCTTTTCCATTAAGGGTACAACCCAGCCCAGAGCAGCACAGGATATATGGAGCTACCCGAGGTTTAGGTGCAATGTTCCACCGGCAGCCAGAGTTTCTCGGGACATGTTTCCTGATCTTTCCATCAGAGATGAGCAGCGTGACTGGACATTAGCAGCATATCTGGCCCAAACTCTGCAAAGCTGAAGTTTACAACCTCATTATTCCCATTTCCTCTGCTGACATTAATCAGTTAAGCCAATTTGCACCAAATGTCCTGACAGCGCTCCACCAAAAGTCTTTTGTTTTAACTTTTCTGAGAATTGATCATCCTTTCGAACCCCGTGCAGTTTAAACATAACAATCCGTTATTAATGGTTTGGTTCGGTCCCAGAGCTGTGAAAGATTTTCCACATGTGGCTGAGTTTGTCAGCTGCCAGTTTGAAACAGATATAAGATTTCTGTGGGAGATCAGCAGCATCTATAGTGCTTTCAGTTTCTCTCTTAATCGATTGCCGTGACCTTAACCCGAAACTGAAATGGTTTGTAGCTATGGACTCTGAAGAACTTGCTGATTGATGGAAGATTAGGAGGCAGGAGAAGTTCAGTCTTTGAATCAAAGGCTCAGTCTTTAGCATTTCAGTGCTAACGCTCAGCACTGAACAGACGGTACAGCTGAGGCACAGGGGAATTTCATTTGTTTGATCATAACGCTGGACATAGAAGTGTTGAAATAAAGGCTGCATACAATCCCAGCTTGATTTCATGGAGCTTAGACTAATATTTGTCGATCCAGTCACCAAAGATGTTAAGATTCATCCACTGGGGAACATGAATGTGTGAACCTAACAGATGTTGAGATATTTCAGCCTGAAGCAAAGTGGTGGATCAACCAACCAACTTGGGAGCGTCCCTGCCAACATGGCTAAGACTTGGACAATAGACCGGTTATTAGTTTTCACTGTTTACTCCATCGGGACCAAGTTGTCGTGCAACAACAAATTGCTCCTGCGAAGGTTCCTGAGCGGTTTCTATACGTGAGCACTTCACAAACCACCTCTACAAGAACCTAAAGGGTCGTTTTGCATAGACCTCTCGTGCTCTGATGAATCTTTGCTGTTCCTGCGAGATAAGAACCCTGACGTGGGGTTGATCTCTTATCACAGTGTTTCAATATCTGTGCATTGTTATGGCTAAAGATGGTGAAGGGACTGTGCTTAAAAGACGAGATCAGACAACAAGTTGGATCTACCTTCCCCTCCTCTGTATCACATTCACCTTCCTACACAGAGGACACACCACGTTTTGCCTTGTCAGTAAAGGAGATGTTGTACATGTGGTGCAGAATTGTCTAATATGTAATCCTGCATGTTTGCATCTTGTCCTTTGTGCAGCTCATTGTCAGAACTGCAGCTGTGGCTGATTGTGCAGCTCACAGTTCATGTCAACTGTTAATACCAATGAAGAAAGAGGCTTTAGTGTATGTGGCTGCACACTTGTATTCAATCTGACCCTACGTGTCGCAGTCGCATGACGTTAAGTACACGGTTCTAGCGGCAGGTTAAAAAGGGTCTTTGAGTGTAATAGGGATTTTGTTTTGCAGAATCATCCAGTATCAGCGTTGTGTCTGGCAGTAGGTTACCCCATGCACCTTGCTGCTGCTGCTCCCCACCGCCCCCGCTGCCAAATTCCTCCACCCCTGCATGCAGCTTTTCCAGGACCAGTCAACATCATTCTCTGCATCGGGCCCTTTGTGCAGCGTTTGTGCCAGAGAGCTGTTGGAGAGCCACCAAGCTGCTGCAAAGCTGCGAGTCTTGTTCGTCCAGATGCTGCTGGCAGCGCCACATGCTGTGAAGTGGTCATGACAGCCTGCTCAATTGCCAGTTTTCTGCCAGTTAAGACTTCTTTTTTTTTTTTCGGTCTTTGGAGTCTTCTGCCGCAGCACTTCTCGTGTACAAATGGCCATGTTCTCTTCATTTAGGCTGAGTGTGGAAGATTATGGGTCTACATGATCAAGTATTAGGTTTTAGTGGATGCGGGACCTGATTTTTTTTTTCATGGAAACTCAGTTTGTTCAGCCATTATTTTGCTTCTGGGTAAAACTTCATTGAGCAATATATGTTATCGGTGAAATCCTCAAGACCAACTGGACTTGGGTTTGAAAAAAAAAACTGTGATATCAACACAGTAGATCCTCGGGCAGTGTTTAGTATCTCAGTTTGAAGGCTTGTGAACCGGTCCAGAGAAGTGTCTGCACGTTGTAGCTAAAAGTGGAAGAAATGTTTACGGCTCTGACAACGCATGAGGGTGTCCAGAGACTGTAACGATGTGAGAATGTGAAGCAGTGTTGGCGACTGATAGACTTTTACTACAGCTTTATAAACGCTTCTCCCAGTTCTAGAGAAGTGCAGCACCACTGTCCACGATCATCTGGTGAGAAAGTGTTGAACGGAGGCCAACGGTAACTCGCGGGTCCTGATGCAAGATACACTTCTTAAACAGAAACAGACCCTTTTGTGGTAGCGGGAATGTATTTGTCTTTCCTGCATCACCCTACACTGAGCAGTCACTGAGCTGCACAGCGTCCATGTATCAATGCCACATTTCCTTGTATTTCACGAGCACTCCATCCTTTTTCTGAGACGCCGACGAGCTCCGAGCAGCAGGGTGCTGTACCTTGGAAAATATCCCGTTCCCTCAGTTTCTCTTCTCGCTCGCTCATATTTTTCACCGTCATTCCTTTTTTTTTATTTCTCTCCTCCGCGTCGCTCGCCACATGCACCAGTGGCTGTTTGCATAAAAATATCTGGAGACTCCATTTGGGTCTGTGTCGTCTGCGGGACACAGCAGTGTAGCAGCTTGGCCAAAGGAGGCGTGCTCCTCTCCCTGAACTCTTCCCCTCCAGCCTGGTCATGTTGAACTTGGCAACCCTCTAATTGATAATGTGTCCAGAGACGGTGTTGCAACGACATTGGCTTTTCTGCGTAGGCTGCTTTTGCCAATCCACCTCACGCGTGCCACCAGTAAAGTAGCACACATGCACCAGAAGGCTGCAGATTTCCTACCCTGACAGAAATGCTAAATACCAGTCGGTGGAAATTCTTTTTTTTTAAGGTAATGAAACAAACTGCGGTCTCAGAAACAGAAAAAAAAAATAAAAAATCCACAACCCAAGTCAGTTTTTCCAATTATTAGCCTGACCTAGAAATCCTCAGTTGTCTTTGTAATGCTGTAGCAGGCAGCCCCCTGATTTCTGTGGGATGTTCATTCCATGAATCAGATCTGTTATGGGAGTTTTTCTGGCTAAAGTGTGAGTGCTAAGTAGCTCCATGTCCTAAGTCACTTTTAGTTCATGGTGAAATGTTCTCACTTATTCAAAAGGGAGCATGGAATATAGAATCTAACTGTTGATTTCAGCAAAATGAATGATCTCGTTCGGGGGCCAAAAACCTAAATGCTGGTACATGAAGTTCTCACAAACGACAAAAACAAGCCAAATATGATTGTTTATTAGTTTGGCTTTTACCTGTTTAAGGGGGAAACGACAGGGGAGGAAAATATCGTTTGGCTGCCACTGATGAGACTTGATCCTCAATGTTCGTCCCTGTCAATTTTTTATTCTAGAGCTGGAGAGAGAGAGAGAGAGAGAGAGAGAGAGAGAGAGGTAGAATGTGTAAACAGCATGTCACATGCATGCACGCACACATGCACACGCTCAACACACACACACATAGCTCGGCCTTGTCCCTCAGCAGCAGGGGATTATGTGGATTACAGGATGATCAGGACACCCTCCCTCCCTCGCTCCCTCCCTCCCTAGCTTTACACTGGACCTGAGCACACAGCGGAAAACACTGAGATCTGAAGAAAGACCTCCTGTGTCTTCCCCATCACTGCAAAAAAAAAAAAAAAAGGTGTCGTTTTCCCATTAAGACCCCGAACTGAAAAATGTCCGACCCTTCTGTGGCTCGGTGGAACAAAGGAGGCGTCTCATGAAAAGGACAGACAGGCATCCTCCAGATTCGGATCTGGACATTCGGTGAAGTTGAGACTTGAGGGATTTGAGGACACTGGTACCAAACACCACTTCACCTTTGAAACTCTTCATCAGTTTGATCCAATTACATAATGTCGGACGTCTACAGAGACAAACGCAGACATATCTTGTTGCATTAGCGCAGAGATCAACAAGATTTATAGTTGATATCCTGGGATCCTTTTTTTATTCCTTTCGTCATCACCTTAGGTTGTGTCTTAAATTGTCTTGAATTCCAGCTGTTGATCACCTGTTAAATATCTGGAAATACAGTTCAATTCTAGTTTCTTCTTTCAGACATAAATACATATGGTAACTGGGAGCAGCTCTCCCTTACCCCCTTGATAATATGATACACTGTGAATGCAAGCAGTCCTACATACTGTTGTTAATACCTTCACTTATACACACGTTATTAATCTGCAGGTGTTTCTTCATCTGGACCAAAACCTTCTTCACTAAATGATGAAGATGAAGATGATATGTAAGATCTGTTATTTATTGGTATTCCCAGTGCATACAAGACAAGCTTTGTTTAGTAATGGGAGGTATATTCGTATTGTTTCTCATTTTTAATGCTAACGTTTAGCCAATAAAAATGCATAAATATGTACCTTGTCTAACACCATTTTATTTTACCCATTATTTACAATCTTACGTGAGGAATTTATTACAAGTAACTTTCACCCAATTCTTTTACACGACCTGAACACGAGCCATACATTTATAAACACTTCAAAAGAACCAGCCTAAAATTAGCCCTGGGATTTTATTTTTCATATAATGCAGTAATTTAGAAAAAAAAAAAAGAAGTTCTGCCGACGAAAACCTTCCCTGAATAAATACACTTTGATTTATATTGATAATGTTGTGAACAACTCTTTCGATTCTAGGCGGAATACATTTGGATCAGATGTTAGTGTCACAGCGCAGTAATGTGAGGAACACTTCACTCATGCCATAAAGTCATTGTGGTACCAGTGATAAAGAGGTAGTTTCCAGTGCTTTAGCAGCTCTTGTAGTCCCTGCCCGGCTGTAAACTTGCCTGACACTTTGCAGGAAGAGCAGTGCACCGGCTCCAAGAATCCACTGGTTTTTATTGACCATGACCAGGCTGTAAAACTCAGATGCTTTCTGTACCACTCTGGAATGGGGGAATCCAGCCATCTCTCTCCAGTGCCGTTCCTTAGAGGTGTCACGGTTCTCAGAAACTGGACCAACGAGCACAACTCAGGAGGCAAATGTAAAAGTACAGAGCCTGCACTTAAAAAAAAAAAAAGCAGAAAACAAAGGTATGAAACCACATGCAGGCAAACAAAGTACAAAAGGTCCGGCTGAGGCGAACTCAAAAGAAAGAACTCAAGCAAGGTCCAAAACATGATCAAGATCAAAAAAGACCGCCAGAGAACAAAGCTTTGGAAAGCTGTAAGGCACATGGCACAAAGACAACCTGGCAAAGAGCGGGTGGAAATGGACCAATATATACACTAGGGAGTTAAAGAGGGATGTGGAGCAGGTGAACAGGTGAGGAGGAGGAGGAGGAGGAGGAGGGGGAGGAGGAAGAGGAGGTTCTTCTACATATGTCTAAACAATTAAATCGGATGAATAAGCAGATTGAGAGATGGTAGAACCACCTCCCCTCAAGAGAAGCCTCCTGAGGTCAGGATGGACCCCAGACATGACCGCTCCCATGTCTGGGGTCTGGCTGCTCCCACTTCCTGGTTCTTCCATTCAGTTTGACTGCACATGGAGCAACAAGGGAAAGAACGATGCAGGGGTGTTGATTGGTTAAAGAGCCCCTTCAATTTAATTTCTGCAGCATCTCGAATTTAACGGTGCTGTCATCCAGCTCTCATTCCGTCTGTTGCAGGTTGAGCTGTGTACTTGACCTGGAGTTCTCAGGCAAATGATCATTGAATAAAAAAATGCCAGTAGCCGCCAGACTCACCGGAGTCGAGTTCTGGGGAAGATATTTGAGTCTCAGAGGGCGACATGCTCTTAGTGATGAAGAGCGCCTGAGCCAGCATCTCCTCACTCTCTGAGAACAAGCTGACTGGGTTCACGGTGGCCTGATTATACTGTCATCAGGCAGATTTAAAATGGAAGAGTCTTGGAAATACAAATAAAAAGTCTAAGGCAGGCAAGCGAAGTGCAAAGGGTCGAGCTGAGGCAAGATCCAGAAAAAGAAACGCAGGCAGGGTCCAAGACTCGATCGAAAGAGGCAGGCAAAGAACGGAGCGCTGGAAAGGTAAGGCATTTGGAACAAAGACAATTTGGCAGAGAGCAAGTGGAAATGGACCAGTATACTCGGAGGCTAATGAGGGAGTTGGCAATAGGTGAGCAGGTGAGTGGGAGGAAGAGCAGGTCCGAGGATCCCTTGGTCCAGAAAGGCAGGTGACAGGGGCCGCGTCTGAAATGACCGTGCAGAAAACAAGTCCACCGAACGGAGGATCAGACCGAAACTCAAAACCACGACAGGAGGAACGAGCACGATAAATGTGTTTCAGAACGTGCCAAATACTTTTTATAGTATCAAAGCACTTTGTTCTGATCAGTTTGCAGCCTGCTCACTCACGGACGACATCAGCTGGATGCACAGCAGACACAATTTATTTCAAAGGCCAGCGAGAGTTACGGAAAAACAGGGAACACGCCAGAACATATCAAAATGTCCACAAAAACCAAAACCACTTGTGCAGCATCGGGCTGAGTTCACGCCGACAGCAGCACGGTGTGAAAAATGCAGCCCCCTCCCGTCCCTTAAAAGACTAAGCTACTCGTTAACGGAGATGGGGCGGTTAACCAGACAAATCTTAGTCCTTATCCTTTAAGTAACTGTTTGAAAACTTTTTTACAGAGAAATAGAAAAATCTCACCCTCGTGTCACTCAAAGTAAAGCCTGTGTAAAACCATGATGGGCTCATTACTGCCCCTTGAGGCCGGCGGGTGGAAAACACAGACTGGTTGGTGATTAATGGATTAATAGGTTTTTTTGGGGGGGGGGTTTTGGATTGGTTTGATTGTTTGAAGACATTTTAAGACCATAATGAATTAAATTCAAGACCAATGTCGAGGAATATCAATTTCCCACTGGTCTCGTCTGTAGTTTTATTGCAGCACTAATATCTGTATCATTAGGAAAGAACTGCAACACATGGAGACATTACAAACTATGCATGTAGCCAAAGCATTTCTCTTGAGGGCAGAGAAGCATTAAATGAACGTTACCATCATTAAGACCTACTTAAAGATATTTAAGACCAGCCCTGATAATACAATAGACACTATGAGAGGGTTTAAATGGATAATATGACACATTAGCATCCTCTTGAAGCTACAAATCCTTCTAAATAACTAAGTGTTGAGTATTTGATGATCATTAATCGACATCTGATGTCAAACGACCGTAATCGTGCATGAATTGTGTATTTCTGCACATTCTCCAGCCTGTAACACATCATCGGTATGAACATGATAAGCCACAGCTGCACTCTGCCAACGATGGCTGAAATGCTGACACACGCTTTCTAATCCGATCCGAAACCCTGCGTCATCGCCATCGTGCTCGATCCCCCGCGCGGCGTCCATCTCCAGCGGCAGAAGGCCGCGAGGTGCAGAGCACTGGCAGGAAATGTTGTTTACCCTTATTTGTTTAACGACAGTCGGAGCAAACAACTCTTTGTTTATGAAGGATTAACGCAGTCATCCATGCAACCGGAGCATTTAAAACCTCGCAAAGCTTTCAGACCTGATTATTATATGCGTGTTTTTCTCCAACCTGCCCGAGCTGATTATCCTACATTTTACAACCGGTGCCAGCTGATTTTTCCTCTTCCTTCCAGCTGTTTGTGCAGCGGGGTTGCGGGCTATTTTCAGAAGAATAGCGGACGTTAATTTGTGAGGCTTTATTGGGAGGGATTGGAGAACAGGGCCAGGCAATGAGGGCCACGGCCCCTCTTTTGGCTTTCAGCATCCATTATATAATCTCCAGCCAGGGCTTACTGTCATATTTCTCCAAATGTCTTGACATCAGGTGTTAATACAACTGCCAGGGCTGGTTATACTGATACACACCACAGGGGAGAAATAGCAGGTTGTGTGTTTTTCACAGGAACTACAATGGAAAACACAGTGGAATACCTGACCATAAAAGGTGTGACTGTCAGTCATTTGAATTAAATAGAAATACTGATGTCAACAGCTATATTAAGGTTTAGATCTGTCTTTCAACACGTCTATTTTCGGAGTCCAAGATCTGGGTGAATCCAGTTCCTCTGTTCCCTAAATAATGCAGGTGCGCAGCGTATTTTTAGCATCATCCCACCTGATGTGCATCATGAAAGCATCTCTGTTGTCCCCCCCCCCATTCACACCTGCCTCAGCCTCACCCCTGCTTTGTGTCAGCGGGTCCGGGGGAGAAGAAGGATGCTTCTATTTCTGAATGAAAGCTGCTGCTCTGTCCAAAGCAACATTGTCAGGACAAGGCAGACAGAGAGCAGAAGTTAATGCACTTTGTCAGCACTGGCAGGCTTCTGAGCCAAGAGCTATTAACTCTGAGAGGGAAAGGCATTTCCTCCTTGTAAATGCCATATTAAATTATTATTATTTCATTTGGTAACAGGGAAAAGCCCATCAGGGCTATAACGCTCAAGGTGAGTTTTTCTAAAGGCCACCAATAGAGCCGGTAGTTTCGAGGGGGGTCAGGGAGTTGACAAAGGGAAGCGAGCCTTGTCGTTATGGTAACTTGATGCGAGTGTCGCACCTTCAAATAGTCTCGTGCCTTTTTAAATTACGCTACAACGAGAAGATGTTTCCAATGCATCCCTGCAATACCACGACTTCCTCTTCCTTCTTTGGCATAAAAGGTCCATCTCCATCAGGAGTGAGCCCTCATGGTGCTCAGGCTTCTGCCAAATGGAAATGTGAATGAACAGTGGGGCATAGCCAGCAGGGGCGTGGCCTCCGGGGCTGCCTAGCTGCTTCTGCAGGTTGATTGGGCCCAGTGGGTTTTGGGGTTTGGCGTCACCGGATGAGTCCTGCCTGTGTTCTCAACTTTTTTACAGGGGAAGCAGCTGCTACACGGAATAAATCAATGTCGTTAAGGCTGTTCATATTATGGGAATCAGACCCATGTCCTGGTTTTATAAAGTTTTCTTTTCACAGTCTGGCAGTTTAGCTGATGGTCAGTGAATAGAAGTTGTCAACGTCTCCTCACTTTTCTCCCTCCTCTTGTTGTGCTCCTCAGGTAAACCAGGTTATGGCCCCAATGCACGGCGGTCACGCGGCATTGTGGACGAGTGCTGCTTCCAAAGCTGTGAGCTGCGGCGCCTGGAGATGTACTGTGCACCTGCCAAGGCTAGCAAGGCAGCTCGCTCTGTGCGTGCACAGCGCCACACAGACATGCCGAGAGCGCCTAAGGTTAGTACCGCAGGGCACAAGGTGGACAAGGGCACAGAGCGTAGGACAGCACAGCAGCCAGACAAGACAAAAAACAAGAAGGTGAGCTCAACGCCCAACAGATACACTCTTTACAAAAGTTTACTTGTGAGGAAATGTGGGGGAAGAACAGGATTGACATTTTGGGAAATCCGAGGATTGATGCCACTCACATATCTGTTCATTTAGTGTGAAATTACAACCAGCAGGCAGAAAAAGAATTTGCAGGCCGGGCCAGAGTAAATTATTAAACAAAGGTTATATAATCTAATTGCTTCTCTTTGGCAAGACATCTGATGTCAGATGGTCGTGATGATGATGCTACTTCCAGCTGCTTTTTAGCCAAAACTTTAGCAGGAATTCCTTGCAGAAAATAGTATTTAATTTATGGCAAAACATTCTATTGCTATAATTGTTATTATGGCATTTTTGTAACATTCTGGGATGCATTTCTTTTGTATCTATAAATTGGTCAGATTAAATTGTCCCATAAAAAATACTGTATGTTATATAGTGAGCTTCAGGGGAGCAGTATGATGATTTAGGCTAAATAAAGCATAACAACTAACACATTATATCTTTAATCATTAAAAAAAAAACATAATGAAAAACCTGTTTCCGAGGTTGTTGAGACTATTTCTTGACTGGGAACATTGTGAAAGAACAAGGCGAGCCTGTTTCCTCTGATCCAGCTGATGGCTGCATTAAATATTCAGTGTACAGACATGAGAATGGTATCAAACCTCTCCTATCATTTTACAGCATTTTTTCAAATGGTCAAACTGTTACTGTAAAGGTTCATTGGGTTCACGTTTACTCACAGTTTAGTGCAGAGCAAGAGAAATGAATCCATCCTTCTTAAGTGGCTTCGTTTTTCCTCCCACAGAGACCTTCACCGGGACATAGTCACTCATCCTTTAAGGTAGGCTTTCAAAGGGATTCTTCTCATCTCATGATTATTGCTATGACTTTATCATTATATAATTTAGACCACACAATCTCCACTTTGACATTCTTAAGCAGAACAAGCTTTATTTTGAAACGAGAGACGCTCGTTCAAACAATCTTAGCTTTGAAATCTTAATCCCTTGGACAAATAAAGAAGCCGTGATCTCTAAAGACAGAGTCTGTTTCATCCCCCGGAGTTGCCAACCTGCGAGAGTGTGATCCTTTTAAGATTTGACCGTGTGCTTTTTCCCGTCCTTCTCTCAAAAAAGAAAACCATTAGCAGGAGAAGGAACTAAGTGGTTTTTGTGGTAGACCCCGTGGCACTGCAGCTCCCCAGGCAGTACTGTACATTATGTGCTGAAATTCTGGCGTCTCACCATAACACACTGACGCATGCGAGGTCTGGAGATGAAGCGTGCATATCATGTTTGGTGTATCAACGTGTGCAGTGGCCTCCACATCATTCATCTGCTCATTGATTTGTGGATTGTGGTGCACAGTGAACGCTGGTGTTCCTGTACCAATCTTATTTTTCCTCTAAAGTCAAACTACAATGTGAATTCCTATCACGTTTTGGGTCAGGAAATGGTGGCAAGTTCATAAATCCCGCCTCCCCCATGTTAGTGGATGGGACATTGACCAAATTGAAAAGTCAAATAGAAGATGGCTTCTGTCATTTTAGGTAGAATTTATCAAAAACCGTGTGAAAGCTGCGTATAGACTCCATCCCGAATGACGTCAAAATGGCAACGTGGAGCTTTGTCGTCCAACTTTATGTACAGTTTACTGAATGTTGAAGTATTAGAGTATTAGTCAGTATTAGTGCTGTTCGCAACTCCTGCTTTTGTTATGTTGTGGTTTTTGTGCAAATTTCAAACTCAAAGAACTCACTAAGTATGTGTTTTTGTGTTTGTTTGTTTCTCTCATTGCAGGAAGTGCATCAGAAAAACTCAAGTCGAGGCAACACGGGCGGCCGAAATTACAGAATGTAGGGACGGAGCGAATGGACACATGCCCAGTGACTTGGGGAGAGAGAAGGGAGTGGCCTTACCCGGTACCCCTGTGGAATGGTTCACTGTAAAACAAAACAAAGAGGATGCTAACGATGGTTCGAAAAGCTCTTCACAATGATTTAAACCTGAGAGCTGAGGGGTTGTTGAAGGGTTTGATGAGGGATCTTGTGATTATTTTATACACTGCACCATTCCATATCGGGAGGAATTCTTTGTTAATGCAATGTAACAGACTAGTTTAGCTGCTGAGACACGAACAAGAGCTTATTATACCTCCATGTGTGAGCTGCGCTGCCCCTGGCTCCAGGAAAGGTCCTGGGCGTTAGGCCGTGTTCAACAATGAGTGGTCCATCCTGTCGCTTGAACTTTGTGGAGGTAAATCCGTTTACTCTGAGAGGTGATTCATTCACTCCTCTGATAAGACAGGATATTATATCACCGGCCATATTTAACAGTTGCTACCCCAAAATTATAAAAAATCTGATTCTCTTATCTTCAGGTTTGCTTCATGCACCATGCATTACCACGGATTTTTCAAAAAGAGTAAAACAAGGTTTGTTTTCCAGGAAAAAGACCCGGGGGCTCATTATCAGAAGGTTTGAGTCTGATCCAAATCCTTCCTAAGCCCAAAGAAGTGTTGAGAACCTATCTAAACAAATCAAGCCCCATTAGATTGGATTTTGAGAAAGGTGGGAAGTATTGTAGGTACTAGAAAAATATGATGATTAACCACAAACAAAATTAACCAAATGTTTCTTTCGGCAAGTACATGGTGCTTGTTTGGTTGTCAGAAATGGGTCATTGGGCGGATTCAAAGTGCATTTGGCATAAATGAGAGGAATAAGTCAAATAGCAAAATGTCACCATGTCCAATTCAGTTACACAATGATCAACATTTGAGTCTGAGGCCTGAGTTCAAGGTTAAGCACAAGTCATGAAGGTTCCGTCAACAAGCACTCTTCTAATTCTCGTGAAGAACTCGCACAGTGTTCCCGGGATCTGTCAATAACGAAGTTTAAAGCAGAAGACAGGGAGGCTGTAACAATATTCAATTGAAACAGAGGATTTTAATGATTGATGGATCTTGGCCTGTGATGTTTTGTTAGTTGGGGGAGGCTGTGAACTTTCGCTGCTTCAGTTGTCGCTTGGACTGCGTTATCTGCCACGACGGGGAGAGTACAAAAAAAAACTCTTCCGTTGCAAAGTCCACCAGAAAAATCCGCAGAATAAAAGGTTTGGTAAATATTGCAAACCGAAACAAGTCCTCCTGGAGATGTGAGATACGGCACACATACACAAACACATACAACGCACCAAGAATAAATGAGAGTTGTGTAACTGTGAGCAAGGGTCAAGTACACACAGACACACAGACACACACACACACACACACACACACACACACACACACACACACAAATGAAAAAAGCCAGTTCTGAGAAGTCCTTGCACGAGGATCGACAGTCACGGCTGTTTGTTCAAGCCTCCGATGCGAATTTCCTTTTATCGCACGAACCGCGCAAGACATCCCATCTCTGGCTCCGCCTCCTCTGCCTGTGTATAATCAAACAGTACTCCCATTTATGTTAACCTATGCATCGCTATCATTCATTGTACATGATGGTTTCATATAAAAAAACTGTATTAAGAATCCTATCCACTGTATAATGGTGCTATTTTGTAGTTTGTTACTTGCAAGAGATGGCTAAGACAGACAGGTGGCAGGGCGTACATCGGAGGTCTTCCCTTTTGCACAGCCTTGTGGCCACCATTTTAATAGTGTTTTTATTTGTAAGCTGTTTCAAATAAGGTAGTAGTGTAAGCGAGTAAATGTATCTGTGTGAAATCTGTGAATGCATGGAGAATTAAAAGATAAGAAAATACCATGGTGTGGTCCCAAGAAGGCAAAAAATGCTATTTTTTCTACTGTTTTTAAATTATTTTCTCAACATAGATCCCTTATGCCAAATAACTTGACAAAAGTACTGTGAACTGTGATTCTTCCAATTGTATTGAGATTGTCAAAAGTCATGGTGTGCTTTTGTCTGTCACTGGAAGCCATTGTATTCACGATTAAAATCACTTAAAGCGAGACTACATAACTTTTGCTGGACAGCGGCCACTCTGGCCACAAGTGGTAATTACAGGACCATCAATTACGCATTGGCTTTGCCTCTGTTTCCCCGAGATAGTCGTTACTCCGATGCTTTAAAAAGACATCATCACGGTTATCGCTAAAATGCTAACATTTAGAGTAGCAGCCACACAAGTACTGAACAGCAAATGTAAATGTTGTCTAGCATAAAGGAGTAGTTTGAAATTTAAAAATAACTTGTTTTCTTGATGAAGGCTCGTTGATGCTGCCTTAACGTACGAAAAGAGCCCCTTCATGTGTCGTTTACGTTGGCATGGATGTTCAGAAATAGATCCGCTAGAGGGCAGCACAGAGTTGAGAGTGTCCGACAACCTATTAACCTCTAGCTCTATTAGACTATTGGCAACACTGCCCCCTGGTGTTACGCGCACAAATACAGACGAAATGAACGCAGAGTTCAAACGGCTCTTTCTACGACACTGAGCCTTTAGATGAGAAGATGGATACGACTCTCGTGTCCTTCCATTAAATATAAGGCTGCAGTCAGAAGCCTTATATTTTAAACATTATAAACAATATCAAATTACCTGTTAGGTTGGTTTTCTTAAACTTCAGACAGAGCAAGCTGTTTCCAGTCGTTATGCTGAGCTAACTGGGTGTAGCTTTATATTCAGCTTACAGGTATATGAGCACTGTAGCTACAGCTAACGTTAGCCTGCAAAATAAGGTAGCAATGAAATCCCAAAGTATTAAATTGAGCTGAGTCGTATTTTATTGCTCATTAATTCAACTTAATTCCTTTTTTTGGAAAAAATTCTGTTTCAAAAGTTACATAGTCATCGCTTTAAGGGTAAATCCAGGACTTAAATTCATATTGTGCAAACCATTTGTCCGCAGCTCTCTGAATCAAAACTTATTTTAAACGTGTGTGTTTATCTATAATGATGAAGGTTTTTAAAAATGGAGAATTTGCATATATACGCTTTGGTGTCTAAGTCAATTCTCGGACTCGGTTTGACCTGGCGACTGAAATGAAGAAGACGCTGGTTGGAAGACATCCCTGTTCCTCTTAGATCTTTAGATTTACAGTACAAACCAAAGACTTTTTGATGGAAAACGAACTTCACTCAGCATTATTAAGTCATGAACTAAACCTAGATCATTAAATAGCAATTATAGCCACCCCTGTCTGAACTGCACTGCAGCTACGATATGCCCTTCACACACTGTCTCTGGCACCTGACATACAGCTCATGTAGTAGATAGTAAAATGAGCCTGTCCCACGGTGTAGCTGGGATCTTCGCAGCAGCGATGAAGAAAAGCTACGGCAACCAACTCCGAATCATCTATGAAACATTTCTGTTCTGTCACTTGTGTGAAATGATCAATAAAGCCCTAAAATGTGGGAGCGTGTGAGAAATACACATCTCTGTGGACGGAGGAGGGGGGTTAAAACAAGAAAAAAAACGTAATTTCCTGAAGCTCACTGTCCAAGAAACTGTTTGATCACAGCGCTGTTATTCATGGTGCTTGATTGCCTTCTGTAGAAAAAAAAATACTGACAAATTGTTCACCATTCCTGCTGAATAAACCACTTGTCAACATCACAGAAACGACTGGAGGCTTCTTTCACACCGAATGCACGTACACTCGTGAAACCTCCGGGGAAACATCATCCCATAAAGGCTTTACTCCCCGTGTTACGCAGCATTACACTGGTAAACTGTACAGCTTTTATGAGGAAGTCTGTGGATTCAGACACATAAACAGCAGATAATTACATAGCAGAGGTTTCTCTCTCGTAAGCATGTGCAAATCTTTTAATGCATTTCGGCTATAGATGAAGCCGTAACTCAAGCTGAGGCTTTGTGCACCGTGCAGGCTGAAGTCGAGTGTTGCTGGGTGTGCTGAATGACATGGTAATACTTCCTAAGAGGTGGCGGGGTCTGCCAGAGCCAACAGAGCCGGGGCGTGGTGCTCCCCGAGGCCAGAGCTGCATGTTCAGCTCTTTGTAGGATGCTCGTAGTGACAGCGCCGAGCTCACTCACTGTCAGCACTTCTTGAAACGGATGCTCCGAATGTGGGACAACAATCAAAACCTTGATAAATTGGCTCTGCGGGGCCGGAGCTCGGCAGACGGCAGAGATCGAAATGCGGTGCAGCCCCGGAGGTTGGCGAGGTCCAGGTCGGCCCGTCCATCCTGGATGTTATTTCATCCTTCTTGATGACTAATACAGAATCAATTATCTCACCCTGATGGTTCAATCGCAGGCAGCGAGCTTTGCAAAAATTAGGAGTTCAAATAAATCGGGGAGAAACTCTGTGAAGAGAGGCCCGGGCCGTGGCGGACAACCAAGCCATTACAAATAAGGCAATTATGAAAGAGAATACGGATATGCACCATCGGCCAAGTTTAATTGTTATAAAATACAAACATCAAGGTAGCTTGAAAATGCTCCGTTTATTCTCGGCTAATTTTGGATAACTCCAGAAGTGCAAAGCAAAGCTGTTGGAATGACCTCAAGACCCAAGATGGTTCTGGAGAGAAGACCAACTTTTCCTATTGATCTGCGCGCGCTTCGGGATCCAGTGCATCTAAGGACACAGCTTTTGGTCTTAGCCCTGAAACTCAATCTCTCCACACTCTTCAACTCCTCATCTTAAGCACACAATTGTCTTTTGAATGACCTTGTGGTCTGTTTTACTACACTCACCAATTTTACTACTTATTCTACTGGTTATTTTACAGGAAAAGTGGTTGCAAGGCTTCATCAGTCTTCAACCATTCATTTTGTTTCCAGTAGGACACACAGGATTTCGCTTTTTGCTGGGTTTCTAACTTTTGCTCCGAGATGTCGCCAATTACGCGTTCGTTGCGTCTAATCCCAAATATCGTTGGAGGTCCAGCTTCTGATTGTGATGACTTGACCGTGACAAATTTACAAGGGAGCCCTGTGTCACATTTTATTGTCATCGTGAGCCAAGGCCAGATGTAAATGGAAATAGACACGAGAGGCTCAGCAAGTGCACTCGGAGCCTCGTGCTTCAACGGGAAAATTAGCAGTTAGATCAAGGCATGTGTAAAAAAAAAAAAGTGAAGTGTTGAAGCCAATGGAGGAGATTCTCCCTCTTTCTCAATTTCAGTCGACAGTGGAAATTCACTGAGGCTTGATTATAGCAGGAGAGTGTTGGCTCAGCTGTGTGCTTTAAGAACCCATGATGTCAGAGCCTTATTTTCCTTGGAGAGACTCTCATCAGCTGCATTGTTCCAGGAAACCATGGTCTGTTCTCTGGGCAACAAAAAAATCTTGCCCCAAATGCCCCCCCCCCCCTTCCCTCACCAGCCCCCTCCTGCACCCGCATCCCTGCTGAATGCAGCACGCCGGCCTCTGGCACAGCTCAAGACGCACACATAGACGTGGAGAACCCTGCTTGAAGCATCAGTGCAGTGAACGTCCTCGCAATCAACGCTTTCCCTCTGTGCTGTGTTTGTCTTTTCTCAGTGTTGGGTGGTGAGAGTCAGCGTGTTAATACAGGGCGGGGGGAAATAATGTGCCCGCCCCCCCGGGGGATTATAAAACAATGCTGCTACTGATGTCACAGGGTCCAGATTTATGAGGTCTCCCTACGCACAGAGCTGCAGGCGGTGTGATTGAAGTGCTGCACCGCCGACTGACAGGTGATGCAAGCAGCTGACAGGGCTGATGAGAAAACTACTCTGCAGCTTCTTCGAGTTCACGGTGTAAACCACGCACGACCCGAATCAAAGCTGCATGCAATTACAGCTGCTTACAAACAAGGCCCTCCTGTAATTCAGCGACAGTACAGTAGTTGAATAAACTTCGCTGGCACCGGTTGAAGGTTTGCCGAGCCGTGTTTTGGAAACACGAAGATTTACTAATGTTCATGGATACCCACCGGATCACATCTGGTCCTCATAAGATTATTTGACTCTTGGCTTTTCTATTTTTTGTTTTTTTTGGTTAATGTTCTTTGTTAGAGAATTATGGTAATGATTTCTTAGAAATTCAGACCAGGGAAAAATCACAGTTACCAGATAAAGACCTTCACCATTGCTCAGAGTTCATTGAATCTTCAGAGCGACTGCCAAGAAAGCCGACAGAGCCCAGAAGCTTTGGATCAGCTGGACTTGCAGCAATTTGCAGTGCATCTACTGTCAATATCAGTTCAGGAGCGTGGAACTATATCAGGAGGAATATGCGAGAGGAGGGAGGGGACATTATCAGTATGAGAGAAAGAGCGAGAAAGGTTACAACAACAGAGAATAAAGCTCACAAGTTCAGTTGTGCTTCTGCTGGAACAGCCGTGCCCCTGTGGACGAGTTCAGTCCTTCAGTAGAAATCCTCGCCCTCCAACAATAATACTTACAAAATAAAGGCTGACTGCTCCAAGTAAAATCACTTCAGCTGAGTTCAATAGCTATTATTCATGTCCCACTTCTCCAGCCCATGCACCCGGCTCCTGTAGGTAAAGACTTTGAGTTGAGGAGAACACTGAGAGGAGCTTTGTCAATGTTACAGCTCTTTGGTTTTGTTTGCATCCACCTTTTATCATCAGCTGATAACGAGCAACACTTTGCACAAGAGCTTGTCGATCAAATGTTGCCAAGGCTCGATCGGGACTTCTGCAACTTTTGAACTCACCGATGCCCCCGAGCACATCTGGACAAAAGTGCAGGTTTTGGTTCATTTACCTAAAATGTGTCTACAAAAGTCTCTTATTAACTCCACACAGGTTATGTTTTCACCCCTGTCAGTCTGTTGATTTGTTGGTTGGTTGGTTGGTTAGTTAGCTAGTATGTTGACTGGTTGGTTGGCTGCTTGCTTGGTTGGCTGGTATGTTAGTTGGTTGGTTAATTTGTTGGTTGGTTAGTTGGTATGTTGGTTGGTTGGTTGGTTGATCAGCAGGATTATGCAAAAACAGCTGAGCTGAATTCCATGAAACTTAGTTGAAAGATGGGACAAAGGCTAAGAAAGAACCCATTATATTTTGGCGCAGCTTCGGAGAAAGGCATCGTTTGAATTTTACCATTTTATCAATTGAGTGGTGAGTGTCAGTGTGTGTGTGTGTGTGTGAGGACAGCAGATTTCAGAGCTCTGAGAAAATGACGGACCTTTGCCATCTGCATTATCAGTGAGTTTTACCGTCTCGACTCTGAGACTCAGTCAAGTCATTAACAAGATGTAACGTGTTAATTAGTGAGATGTGCATTTAGATGGATTTGTCACATTTGGTCAAAACCAGGGATAAACTGTCTCAATCTGTTTCCAGTCTGTGTGCTGAGATAATCTAACTGTCTCCTGGTCGTAGCTTCTTTAATCAAAATGAAAGCAAATCCGCTAATCAAACTATTCCTTTAATATGACTCACTATTAGTCTCAGTTTGGAGGTTTTCACACGTGTCCCTGACCTTTTGTCCATCATAGGATTTAGTTCAGCCCTGTGCAGCCATTCAGAGAAAAGGACTCACTATGACCAGTCTCTGTCTCCGTCCTGTCGCCTGCTGTCTTCATTTCAACATGTGGATTTTGTGAGAAGACATGTAGGATTAATTTCCGCCCTTTCACCTCTTGTGAGTCTTCTTGACCTCGCTCTGTGATGTGGAGGGAATTACAGCCCATCGTGTTTTCCCTCTTTGGCCATTTGAATTCATCGAATTCCAAAATAGATTAAATAAACCCATTCAGCTTCTTCTTTACACAGGAACAACATCGATGGAGTCATAGCACATTTCTTTTTAACGTCTTGTGACCTTTGGCCCTTACCACGGACGCACCCCTGCAGGAGACATGATGCCTTTTTACCTCTAACAATCAAGCAGAATCACTCCCTCAGTATATAACGCAGCCGAAAGCCCAGTAGGTACAGTCGTCAGTCGAGCTGAGATCAGTCACGGCCTTCAGAACCAAATATTGTAGATACCATGATCTCAGTCTCCTCTGTCGTTTTTACTCTGGTGCTGTTTTCTGAGCTGAACAGCCCCTTGGTGACTGTAGCTTCACCTACGACTAAAGTAGAAGATGGTGTAATAGAGCCAGACGGCCTGAGTTCCTTTCTGGGTGACGAACCCATGATCGAGCAGGCCATGGTCCCGCCTGTGTACAGAGGAAGCCTCATGCTGGACAACAGCATCAGGGATGGAGAGGGGAACCCTAAGATCTTCATCATCTCGGTGAGTAACGTCACATATTTTTTTATACCCATTATATTTAGCTATAGTTTATTAGCTATAATGGGTCAAACAAGGACCAATGCTTTAAAGACCAGTTATAAACCAGCTTGGTTCCCAGCTTTAGTTCGGCCAAAGGGATTTTTCAAAACCTGGCACCGTTTTTTATCAATAGATTTATTTGAAACTGATGAATACAATGAAAGTAACTTGAATTTCACTGCTTGAAAAAGAATTGTACCCTTGGACCAATTAAAATAAACAGGAATGTTTCCTATACATGTCATGATGCAAATGGACAGAGTGTTTAATTAGATCGAAAATCTCCACATCTCCAGTTTGTTACACAAACTTTAAGTAATTCACTTGAACTTTTCCTCTTTGAAAATCCATTATCCTCCATTGTATTGGAATAAAAAATATCAAAATCGTCGTAAAATGGCTCGACTCCACAAGACATACCCAGAAAATAGTTTCATCATTTGGGTGAACCAATCCTTTGGTGTTTTTAGATTCAATTCAATTCCACCAGCTATTTAGAGGCTTCTCGGTTATTTCACACCAAATAAGTCGTCTGGCGATCCTCCATCATCTCCGTCCCTCATCACGCATCAGCACCGTCCACTGTGTGAGATTTCTCTCTACAAACAACCTCAGCTATGACCAAAGTTAAACAACAACAAAGAGCACAGTACCTCCATCCCGTGCTCGAACATTTGACCTCATCCTCGTGTCCACCGTTGAGTCTATATTTCACACACGTCTATGAAAATCTTTTATGACAGCACTGGAAAATGGGACGTACCACAAGCTGAAAAGGTCAAACGATCACAAGCCCATAAAGCCTATAAATTTATTGGAATCTCAGTGGGAGGAATGATTATATATCTGTGCTTCCACAAACGTTCGGTTGCTATGTGTAAAGGGTTTATCTGGCGGCTGGGTCCCCTGTGTGTAATGAACATGGTGGTTATCTCTGTGGTAATGGCTAACAGGCAGCCATGGTGGAGAGAACAAAGTCATCTGGGTGAGCCGGGGCCGTGGAGGAAAACGGGCCACTGTGATGCCGTAAAAACCGAGGGAAACACATTTCTTCCATTCGGGGGGGTTCCTGTGGCTTGGATCAGCTGCTGAGAGGCAGATCCAACACCTGTGCTGCAAGTGAAAGAGATTATCTTTAAAAGCTGCCTCTGGACGATCCAGAGTTCACAACCTGTCGCATCTGTGTGGTCGTGCGCTGTCACACGTAACCACCGATCACTGCTGCGTTTCAGGACATGAGGCAGAAGGGACACGGGATTCGGGGGCTGAACTCGGGCCTCACCCGGAGCCTTCCTCTCCTCGCGGACCACAAGCTGAGCCACACTCCGGCCGGGTACAGTTTCAAAATGGATCGAAGAGACACCGACTTCAACAGTGAGTATCTGGAAAATCCCCTCTCATCAGTTTACCATTTCTATTTCCTTCACTGATCAAATCTCTGTAATCTTTCCCTCGTTCTCCCAGTGCTGCGGTGCATGATAGGACGAGTGTACCGACCCTGCTGGGAATCTTCCAGCGGCACCTGAACGTGCAGCGGAGAGCTCTTCCTCGGGTCTTACACTGAAATGCATTTCTATGTAGAAAAGAAGGAGTGTAAAACAAACATGTACAACAAAATAAAACTTTATTAAAATTCACAAGCATATTTACAGTGTTGATTTCATTGGGATATTACAGATCAAATAACTGTAGAATCACTGATCTGCTGAATCGAGGTTTACTGACCAAAACATAATGTATTCAAGTTGAAACCACTTACATTTCAATACGGGTAAAAACAGTGCAACTTAAACTTGTCCAGAAATGCTTCATAAGTCCGTTTAAAAAAAGTAAACAACTAATCTTCATGATATATTAAGTTATAAAGTAATTTATCAAAACAGAAAGTCACCACTTCCTGCTTCTCAAATGTGAAAACGTTGTTCTGTTTAAGAACAGTTTGACATTTTGGTGACCAAACTTTTCCCACTGTCATTATCAAGAGTTTAGAAGAGATAAGAAAAAGGAAACAATCATAATCAGTCAGAATAAAATAGGGAATCAACTCCATTTGACAGAATGAAGTGTGTGTGCATGATGCTTAGACTCTGAAGAAGCTGGTTAACTTCCCCTGTCCCGATATCAGCTTCTTCTTACCCGCGGCCTTGCCGACTTTCTTGCCAGGCACTTTGACCGAGACACTCGTGGTTCGTTTCTTCTCCGGCGGCCGGTTCTCTGATCCTCCGTGTTGGTCAGAATCCACCTGCTTCCTCTTGTTGCCCTTGCTCTGCGTGTTATCGCCGATCTTCTGTCCGTCACCCGGGCCTGCACCTCTGGTCGGGGCATTTCCACTTCTTGGCTTGAGCGCAGCCCCCTGCTGGATGCCACTCTGCTCCTTATTTGGACATTCAGAGGGAGGCTTGGCTGGGGGAAAAAAAAAGAAATCAAAAGCAAGTGTGAAAACTTTTGGAAGCAAAAAAAACAAGGGGGGAAAATGATGTGACGAAATTGCTGACGTTAGCTGCTAGTTGAAGCAGGCGCTGTGTTTATTCTACGAAGTTGAAATTTAACATTTGTCATGTAACCTGATGGAGCAGAGCCTGAATTCCCCTGAAACAAAAGACAGGAGGGGAAATGGGCAAAAGGTCTGTGCGAGTGTGTGTGTGTTTTACTACAGATGTGGGGGTGTGCAGGTTTTATAGAACGGGGATTCATTTAATGGCTAATGGTAAGTACTGGTCCCAGGGCTGGGACTGTGCAGGGTTCAAGGCTGGAGCTGGGAAGGTGAGCCTGGGCCTCGGTCCAGCTCTGTGGCGTCAGAGGAAACAGAAATATATCCCAGCAGAAAGGGAACGCTGCTCCACTCGTACAAAAAGTACCCATAGTATTTCCAGAAGTGAAGTTTGTACCTGTGCTTCTTCCCTCCGCACCAGAGCAGCTCTCCTCATCCACAGCTGGAGTGGTCCTGACCTTTGGCGCAGGGTGCACGCAGGTTGGAACCTGGCTGCTGCTGGGGAACTCCAGCACACGGTTGAGTGGCAGTTCCTCTTCCTTGTATGTGCACGCAAACTGGGATCGCATGGCTTTGTCTTTAGCCTGGAATGAATAAAAAGATAACGTTGATGCAGCTGATATGGTGTCATGGTTAATGATGAAGGATGGAAGTTTCTGGCTGAAAAAAAACAAACAAACATACTCTCTGGGTTTTTCCTTTTGGCGTTTTAATTAATTCCCACTTCTGCACGTATTAGACAACTTAAAATGTACCTTTCTGTGCCAAGTTTCATGGCACTCCATCGATCCATTTAACTCAAAGTGGTTGAAAAGTCAGGGGATCACCAAGTTATTATGATTCTTCATCAGGGGACCATGAATATCTTGTAATCTACTGGTCAAAACATCCCACCAACATCTGGCTTTTGTCTGCAATGGGAATGGATACAACTCACTCCCGGGTCAAATGACTCCGCGGGGTTTTAATCAGCTTTGGCTCCGATCGACACTGATGGAAAAAGACACTGGGTGAACGCGCTAATTGGGCCGGACAGCGAGGTGAGAGAGCTTCTCAGGGGCCTTCGTGACGTTGGACACGATTCACTGGTTTCCATCTGTATCTTTTTTGTTTGACACCTAGTTAGCAGCATTTCACCAAACCTACTGGTGGAAGGATGAGGTATCGGTCAGGGAAGAACCCATTGGAGATGAGGGGTGTTTGACATTTTCACAGATTTCCCAGGGGAATAATTCATTAATCTAGATTTCTTTTTTAAAAGGCAGACATATTTGAGGTACTGATACGAGTGTGTGCGACTTGGTTTGATTGAATTTAAGGGGACTGGTTGGTCTCTGGGGAGGTTTGTGATTTACTAGATTTTCAAATCATACCTCTCTGTATTTTTACAACTGATGAGCACCTTAGTCATTGATAAAAGTTGATAAATCATGCATCAGTCCGACTTTCACATCAAACAGTAGGCACAGTTATCACTTATATTTCTAAGACTGCGGCTCCTCATTAAAAAGCCTTCTCGGACAGTCTAGTTAGATATAACAAAGTGAATGATACTGAAGACTTCAATCCCGGCCCTGGGGCACACAGATCCACGGCTTTTCATCCACTGTTTGATCTACGCCTGCTTGGGATTATCACAATCCAAGGATTTCACCCTTCAGGCCAGTGGGCCACAGTAGGGAGGAGAAATCTGAGGGAAAAATGCAGCGGGCAAAGCTGGGTGGGCCTGCGAAGCACAAAGGGATCAAAGCCTTTGTGCTTTTCTAAATTACTTCTTAAAAGAGCACCTAAGACAACGGCAACCTTAAGGCCGGGGGCACACTTCAATAACGGGGCTAGAAGTGTACGCTGCCCTGGTTGCATGCTAATGAAAAAAAAAATACCTGAAATGCCCCGGAAACAATGGGAGGGGGTGGAAGAGTGAACACGGCCAAACCACGACTGACGGAGAACATCTAATCCAATTACAACAGGTGGGAGCCCTACATGGCACCGTGTGGTCAGACAGTCCTCATGCCTCTGCAGACGACTCTCCTGGAATAACCCCGCACACCGCCTGACCAGACGCCGGAGACACCTGACCGAGACATTCCTGATAGCGCTTCCAGAACCAGGTGCAGGCGGTTCCTGCAGCTCTGTGTTTCGACATGTGTTCTCACGCGCAGGTGATAGAAGCGAGAACGGGTAACAGGTGCAGCTATTGTGTTTATCACCAGAGAGTCGCTCAGGAAATAAAACGTATATTCTGGAGTATTATCGTGCAATCAAATGAGTCTTCCCACAAATACCATTTCCAATATAGCAGGCGAGCAGCAATGAATTGGCATTAGGAGCTTTACTCCAGGTTGTTTTCCTACGTTTGGATCATCTGTGGCACGGAGGGAAATATCTGGAAATGCCCCAAAAGCAGAAACTAGATCTGTCCATATCTGTGTGTGCCAGTTGACGTCAGCGCATGATGAAACCGCTGGAGAAGTACGGGATAAAGTCTTTCAGCAGACAACAGGAAACAATAACCTTTCAAGTTTCCCTTGCTAGTCGAGTTACGCGACTGATATGGCATCTTCAAAGTGAAATTGATGCAGAAAGCTTCCGCTCACCGAGTTCAGGAAGCGGTGAGCTGCCCAGGGACCATTACGGCGCACTCAAACAGGAAGGCAGCCAGATTGTGGGGAGCTAAAATGACATCTGCTAGCGCAATCAAATAAAGGAGCCATTTAACAAAATGTGTTTCGCATACATGTTCAAAAGGAGTTCACACAGCGGAGCTACTTAAAGTTAAAAGATCAGTCCTACCTCAAGACCTAAAGCTAACGTTGTCAGTGTTTGTGGGGATGACTCAGCAGCGGTGGAGGAGGAAAGAGCAGATGCTTAAGTAAATGTTGCAAAACCGCACCGTAAAAAACAACTACAAGTCGTGTATTCATATTTTATTCACATTATTATTATTATCTGGAAATAATAACATAATGGGCCCTTTCAGTGTAATATTATAAAAATGATGTTATTGGACTACTATAACGGATGTGGTTAAATATAAGGAGCATAAAGCTGGAGCTGTATATCCAACAGATAATGGATTTTTGAGGCTGATATTGAGTTTTAAAAACCCAATAACAACGAACAAGCACATATTATATATCTGTTTAAAACGGTATAAATGGATTTACACTCCTGTAACATCGTGGGACAGTTGATCATCATCAATGCAGCAGAACCTACATTACCCACAATGCAACTGTGATAGTTTAATGGGAAAGCTTCTCCTTCTGTCTCCGTTTATAGACTGGGCCCCTACTGGGTGGGTGTGTGTTATAATAACTGCAACTTCAAACCATTTAAGAGTCCAAAGACCAAATCTCAAAGACGTAAACAGGAGAAACTGATATCAGGTAAACAGTGAGCTGCCCTGTGAACTGGGGGTAATGGGGGAACGCATCATCGGGATTGGTTAATGGTCTGAATTCCCCTCGAATAAGTAATTTTGTGCCGCGGATTTAAACTTCACCCTCAAACCAACACCGAGAGCTAAAGCACAGCTGTGCAAACGGGAACGGTGGAAGTCAGTTAAGATGGGAGCTTCAGCTAAGCAAATAAATAATAATACCGAGGAGAAATTACAGGATATAAAGACATTATTTTCAATGTTTGCACATCTGATTCAATTTGAGGTAAGTGATGGTTTAGATTTGGCGCCCTGGGACGGAGGGGGGCCCACGTTACCTTGGGTTTGAGCAGGTCCAGCCGGCTCTGGACTCGGTTCTTCAGGGGCTGTGGAGAACATCCCGTGGACACTTCAGGAGATCTGCGGAGCGAGTCATGGAGGAAGAGCAAAGAGTTGACAAATCACGTTTACAGGGAAGGTTATGGTCTCGCTAATCTAGAACTGAGCTGATGCTTGGTTTTTTACAACAACTTGGATCTGAGCCATTCCATGTCATCCACCTCAGACATAATGTAGCCCCCCCGACCACAGGCAGTGGATATTTTTTTTTACAATATTTTTATTTCAGACGTTTGACCAGAGAAATTGTTCCAGTGTGGTGTGGGAGGATTTTCCTCCATATGGTTTCAGTGGGGAGTTGTAGGTCTCATGATGCTGTTGCAGGGGCTTTCCCACACGGACTGAATCCTGCTAGTAGTGAAAATGGTCAAGTCCAAATCAATGTGTGAAGGATTTTTTAAAGTGAAACACTTTGTTAATTTTTCTACTTGTAACAATCCTGTTGTTTCATTGTCGATTTATCTGTTAACATTTGTTTAAACGTCCACAAATTACCGCAAATGTCCTAAAATATCAGAAAACAATTAGAAATGTCACAATTTCCTGGAACTTAAGTTGCTCTGAAAGTGTTGAGTTTTGGTAACACGGTAATATTTTCATATATTTGCATGGTAACGCTAATTGGCACTAAAGGTAAAAACTACATCAGTGCCATCACCAGGCCACATTTTTAATTCACTAATTAGCACCATCATCTGTAGTTAATTAGTGCCAATTAGCACTAACCTTAGCAGATGATGAGGTTTTTGGTAATGAACCACATATTTGATGATGGCGCTTGATGAGGATAATTAGTCAGTCGGATTCATCATCTGGAAACAATGGATGTAAAAAACAAAAAAAGCCATCCAATAGACATGGAAATGTTTTATTCTGGACCAAAGTGATGAGCCCAACAGATTGAGGTTTCCATCCTCTGAGCCGCGCAGCCAGCACGGCTGAAAACCTGCATTTGATATAACCGTTACCAATAAAGAAATATACTGCGCTGTTAAAAAACACAAAAGGCTATTACTGGCTGCTGCGACCAACCTGAACAACGTGAGGACGCATGTTCCCTCAGCTCCACCGAGGTCGGGCTGCTCCTCAGACAACAGGTCGGCCTTGTTGGCACACGGCGGCGTCAGGGCTTCCTCGTCCAGCAGCGCCATCAGCACCTTCACGGTGTCCCGACCTCCGAAGGCAGTGGCGTGATTCACTGCGTACGCTCTCGGCTGCGGAGCAAAACAGGTACAATCAGTGCACTGTGGGCTCACATGGCCGAGTGTGGGGGAAGATGAAGTGCCTTCTGGACCAATCTATGGACGTCAGTTAGGAGACACAAAAGCCAAAACTGTGGCAGAGGTTTTACATTACCCTGGCAGGGCTTATCCCCGTCCCGCTTCCACTGGCAGCCCGTTTCTGGATCTCGTGTATCTGGCAGATCCTCTCCTTCAGCTCCTTTGTCGTCTCCTCGGCTGCAGCGTACAACGCGTCTCCGCTGCTGCGTCCCTTCACCAGCGCCGCCCTGATGGCCGCCACTAGCTTGGCTCCGCATATGCTGAAATTACACAGTGACACTCACGTTGACATCTGCTGGGGAGAGCTACACTGTGCCATAGGTTGAGAGGAGAAAAAAAATAATAACTGCATTTGTTTTGGAAAGACTCTCCTGGAGGAGCACACACACACACACGTTTTCATCTGGATGGAATTAATAGTGTTCAAAAGTTCAGCCAATATTTGCCAACATGAATAACTCTCCCCTAAAGCTGAAAAGCCAGGGCCGTGGTCTGAATGTCTTCAAAAGATATACGGCAGCTTCACTTTCAATTAATTGGACACTGACTTTAAGGGCTCAGAGTAATTGTTTCTGTGTTAACATCCAGTTGAGCTTTATTTCACTGTAACGCGGCCGTGCCAATGCTAACAGTTACGAAGCAGAAAATATGCTCCAAATCCCCGTTAGAGTCACTGGGGGCCCTGGACACTGTCACTGCGCTCACAGATGCACCGTCAGCGAAGAAGCTCCAGGGACGTTCCTCCTTAAAGCTTTCTGGGGATTGTTTTTTCGTCCACGCTCGCACACTGCGTTCACCACACGTCCAAAAATCACAGCAACATATCACTTCTGTAGGTTTTTCGAACAGTCAAGTGCAGTAAAGCGTGTTAGGAGGGATCGCAGCAAGGTGGAGAGGCGGTGGTCCAACCCTGACCCGGCTCTGGTGCGAGCGAGCCGGGCTCGGTAACAGAATCATTTGGGAAAACAGATGTTCACTGAACAAGCGGCCCTGAACTCTCCATAGAAGGTGTTTGTATGGGGAAATGTAGTACTCCACTGAGAGAGTAGAGGCACTGCCTGTTGAAAGAGGCACGTTGGCCCAGTTCGTCGGTGTTTCATCAGACGTGGAGCGCTGCGTGAACCGAGAACCCTCTGAAGAGCAGCTGGAGTCCAATCCACTACTGCACAAACATCCCAATGTATTGTTCTGGCCCCTGGGACCTCTACGGCGGGTTCCCTCAGCGGCTTCACCTCAAAGCTCAACCCTCACATGATCGACCATCTAAATCATTTCTGATAACCACTTCTGATGTGGTGCCAAATGCCCGGAACATCCGAAATAATCTGCAGCAGTATGGAGAGTGATCTGCGGAGCTCGAGGTTTGATGATAATTCATCAAAGTGAAAAGGGAACGAGCCCTTCGACAGAGACTTTGATGTGGGAAAGATGACCAGGCTTTAGCAATCCGAACGTTATCGTGAGAAGCTTAGATGGGAGTCATTACGGGGATTCCGAGGAAATAATAAGCTGCAGTGGGACAGGTGGATTTCATGATCGCAGGTGTTATTGCAGCGCGCAGCTTCCTGCCGGGCTGCGGGGATACGACTATGAGACTATAGCAGCAGAACAGCAGGGCCTCTACAGAGTCTGATTAAATCAGGTTGAAACAAAATATAACCTTAAGAGGAGAAGGAAGCAATACAAAGAAAACTCAAACACTCAATCATAAGGTTTCACTGTGCTGTGACGCCAGATACCAACGCGCACTTGGCTTTTCTTGCAGCATGAGGCCACAGTGAATTAAATGTAGAAATTGTATAAAGTTGCATTGCTTGGAATGAAAATGTCATGTTTGTACCAGTATGTTCGGGGTCAGTGGTTTGATCTGAAGTGTCCTTGGGCAAGGCACTGAACCCCAATAGAAATTGGCGCGTGATTAAAAGTGCTGTGTATGTATTGATTCGCTTTATCAAAACAAAAACTATTCTCCAAACTCTTTATTGTTGCCTGGGTGTCAAAAACCCGATATCTTATTTTTCAGTTCAACAGAGTTCAGTTCTTGCCCAATACAATATTAGAAACAGTTGCACTAGGTGACATGTTCCTTCAAAACTGCAGCACACACACGCATGCAAGGACGTGATTAAATATAATATTACCAAACAAATCTTTTCCCCTTAAAAAATTAAGTTAAATGAAAATTCAGCCAAAAACAGGGACAGTGGTTGGGTTTCTGGGACTCTGACCACTAAGTGAAGTTTGAAAAATCCAAAGAATGAGTTTTAATCCTCATCATTCAGAAGAGGTGACCTGGTTAAAAGAGGAAAATCCATTGTAAACAACAATTCTGAGTGGCTACGTCTGGACGACAGACAGGAAGATTGCAACAGCTCTGCGTGGCTTGATGGTCTCCTGCTCGAGTTCGAGGAATCGGTTCACCAAAGGAACTCGTCTCTGATCAGTTCCTAGAAATCTCCACGCCCTGTGGCGATCCAAAGTTTCTATCTAATCTGGTCTGGACAGATTCAGACAAATAATGATATACATCTTCCAAAGTACTGTTGGACCAGGGCCATAAACAAACCACTGCAGAGACCGTCCAAAATCCAAAAACAAAAAACAAAACAAATGAATTCCACCAGACTCTCTCATAACATCATCTTTCACTGTAACTTCGGTAACTTTTTCTATGCATTTTAAAGCCTTTAGTGTCGTATTAAATCAGCTGAATGAAATATAATATTAATGAGCAAAATTAAAAAAGGTATTGATGGGCACTTATGTTGTCTTTGGACGGAGCCATGCAGGATAGTTGTTTCTGTTTCCAGACTTTAGGCTAAACTAATCCAACCGGCTGCAGCTTCATACTGTGAGAGAGAGTTATCAATCTTTTTTAAATCCTGGCAAGAAAGCAAACGCTCACATTTCCCAATATGACAAACTATCTACATAACACGACAATATACCACATGTTGCACAACACAGCTGTTTTCCTCTGAGATTTAAAAAAACGTTCACTTCTACTCCTGTTGTCAAAAATTCCAAGTGCAACCCTGCGTCACTTTTATCACCTTGATTTAAATAGAATTTAAAGCCAACAACTGAGCTGGAATCCATCAGGAATTTACAGTTCGGTCGTGAACGCAGCACATACCAGGCCCTCGCAGCAGTTACGGACGATTCTGTCACAAATGTGGAGGAGTTTCCTCCGACAGTAAAAGACGAGGAGCGAGTGGAAGTCTGGATTAAGCTGCGTTGTGTACCTTGGGTCAGGAACCTCCCCCAGGATTTCTTCCAGGTTGTCTAGAAACTGGACAAAGTCAGACAGGCCTTTGACATGCTTCCTCAGTGGGTCAGACTCAGCTGGAGCGTAGCCCTTTCCTCCGAGCTGGATGGCCCTCACGAAGGATGTCACAGCCTGCGGGAAAAAAAAATGCAAGTTGCACCAGAGAGGGTTGCTTCGAATTCTAAAAGTCTTAGTTTTGGTTTGCTTGTTACACAACGTAGGAATATATCACCGCTAAAGCCTGAGCATGTGCCGAGGGGGAACGTGTCTTACCAAGAACAGAGAAGTGTTGGCGCTCTGCGCAGCGTGCTTGACGTCGGTAAACGCCTGACGTCCAAGTGCGCGACCGGGGACGTCGAGGGTTAGCGCCACGGCCATGTCATTCTTGGTATTAACGAGCAAATTCAGATAGGAGCAGAAAACCCTTCTCACTGCCATTTTCATCTGTGGATAAAATACACATTATTAAGTTACACACATCTGCAAATGCAACCAGGTTGTGCAACAGCTTCCTCCCACGGGCCATAAAGCCGTTAAATACCTGACACTGTACAGGATTCATTTGGTTTATCAATTTTCAAAAGGGTACAATCTGCATTTAAAACCGAAATATAACATGTTAATCAGAGGCGCTTTGGACAGAGCCAGACATGTTTCCCCTCGTGCTACGCTAAGCTAACCAGATGCTGGCTGGAGCCATATATTAAAACCGGACCGACAGGAGTGTGGTTTCGACTTTCTGCTGTATCTCTCCACCAGAGAGCCACTGAACGCATTCGTCAAAGTGTCAAAAGTATTCCTTTGATAAAACTGCTGGCCCGTCCACGTTGTGTTTATCAACTACCAAAAGGGACAGTAGCTTTATTGCCTGAGTAAAACCACTAAAACAGCAGCTGACAGCCTGTATTAAACTCCAAAAAATTACATCACCCGAAACCGGTGGTGCAGCAGCAGCGAGCCTCCACTAAAAACTCATAAATTTGCAAGTGACAGAGGAGTGGAGGAAAGAGACCGTGTTGCAGAAGCACTTGTCCAGCCCCACATTGTGTCGTGTTTTAAACATCTGCTTGGTAATTGAATTCACATTGCACTCTTAAATCTGAGTGATATGATATAGAGTTCCTGTCAATAAGTGCAGGATGGAATCCAGACAGAAATTAAGTATGCTTATGAAAAGTAAATGCATGGAACGTTGCCAGCGGGAGAAACAGCATTTCATATTACGAAAAAACACTTAGTACGAGGGGAAAAGGTAAAGTGGAAATAGTGGTTTTCTGTTGGGAGTTTAAACTGCGCCTTGTATTAATATATATATATATATATACATATATATATATAGTGGGCATACCTGTGAGCTGCAGGGCCGGCTTATACTAGACGGAGTGGACGGGACCGAGGAGTCTGGAAGCCCTGAGAACTCCATCGTGCCTGTTAGGAACTCAAACAGCTGGATCTGGGCAAAATAAAACAAAAAGAAACATTAGAGAGGGAAATTAATTGGTCTAATTTCTAATTTAGTTGCCAAACTTATCCTCCACCCCTACAATCAACATCATGGCGCCCCCGCTCACCGGGCTCACGGGCTCCTCTGGGTCAGCGTTCACTTGTCTCAGCTGTTTGTACATGCGGAGGACATCAACCAGGTCCACCGTGTTGGAGCGTTTCAGGAAAGACTCGTACGCCTCCACGATGAGATCATAGTTATCCAAGCGTGCAGAGTCGGGGGCCGGCAGGTGAAGTTTGCCGAACAGTAAGTGTTTCCAGGCCATCAGGACATCACTCAGAGACACTTTGAACTCGCCGCGGTGCTGTCACGGGGAGAGAGAAAACAGTTAGAGCAGCAGCCCTAATTAGTGATGGCCTGGAACCAATCACTTCAAAAGCAGAGAGACCAAAAACTGGGCCGTGAGCGGACTCCGCCGGAAACCAGCGGTAATGTCATCAGTTATAGATGCGATGACAGGCAGCCTGATGGTTCAATTGAGCTATGTCATGACGATGATGTGAAATGGGCTCGTGTTGCCTCGTCTCCGGGACACCAGATGACTTGGAGCCCTCCAAATGTTTTCAGTGTGTTATTCTGTTATTAGTCAAAAGTGTTTTGACTTTTGCTTTCATTTGCCAGTTTACAGCCGTTTGTTCACCAGATTAAAGCCAACTGCAACATATTAACTCAGCCCATGAAGCCATATTAGGTTATCAACCGCCCCGGTTCAAGAACTGGTCAGTTTGCGTTCCTAGAAAGTGAGAATTGAACTTTTTGTTGAACTATTCCTTTGTGGTGTTGGACATTATTGGCTTGTTAACCCTAACCCTTTTAGCTGTAGTGAGGAGGTGGACACAAACACATCAGTGAGATTTCTCTGCTCATAAAGAAGAATTTAAACTCAATCTTAAACTCAAAACGTGTCTTTGAATGTATAGGGAATAATAACGTGACATTTAATGAGTTAATTATTGCTACTGACTGATGTGTAAAGTCTTATCTTGACATAGTTTGTAAGTATTTAAGATTTCCCAGTCATTTGCTGGTTAACATCATTTTGTACAAAGGATTAAAGCCCGACTCCAACGTGTTAACTAACCCTAAAGAGCCACAGAGGATTCTTCCCCCAGTACAAGAACTGGTCAGTCTACAGAGCGATGAATGTATTAGTACTTTATTGATATTATGTACTTTAAGGGTATTTTAACTTCAAAAACATCATATTTGGGGTAATACTGTTATAATATTGTTGTAATAGTTATTTTGTTGATGTGTTCTGTTACATCTATTGCACTTCTGTCCGTCCTGGGAGAGGGATCCTCACATGTCTCTGGTCCCCCCCCCCCTCCCCGTTAATAGGTTTACTTTGGTAGTTTTACTCTTGATGTGGGTTAAGAACAGAAGGTGTCGCACCTTGTTAAGCCCTATGAGACTAATTGGGATTTGTTAATATGGGCTATACACATTGATTGGTTGATTGGTTGATTGATGCACATTTGCCACTGTCTCGTTCCTTTTGGTTGAAATGAATAAAGGGGGGGGTTTGCATGGAGGGGACTTGATCATTACCTGTTTGTTCACTTCCGCCAGGGCCAGCTGCAGCACCATCATCATGCCATCGGCCCCGTGCACGGTGGTCCTCTCGGACTCCAGAACCCGGGGACACTCCCTCCTGAAGGTTTTCACCAGCAGCTGCAGACGGTCTCCTAAAGCCTCCATTGCTCCCTGGACCAGACACAAAGAGGAAGTAACTCAACAACAAGTGTGAAACCACTTTGTAACCTCGAGTGAGCCACACAAACAACACTGGTTGATTGGACTTGAGAGGACAATGAATGACTTGATAACAGAGTTGTAGTTGTTTCCTTTCCCACTTCCCCTGTAAAGAGAACGTAACTTCCGTGTTTCTCAGCTTCTCCCCACACACACACACACTCATAACAGTTTATTAAATACATATAAATGTGTTTAAATCACAAACAGGGTTAATATCATCGTGCAAACCTCAGATGACGCAGCAGCCTCCGTGAACACACGTCCGAGACAACAGCAGCTGATTTCAAATTTTAAATCGCCGATGACGTTTGAGCCATTTTAACCAATCAGCTTGTCGCATACAACGACGGGCACGTTCCGATTAAAAATAATGTTTTGTTTTGTTTTTCTATGAATAGTTTCCCGTTATTATACTAACACATCTATATAATTACACTTCATACATTTATACTCACATTATATGGAAATACCGCGGTGTTATTTAACATTTCCCGTGTACGTGTGTCCAAATCTCCCCCTGCTATTTCCGCCCTAGTGGTACAGCCCGTGACGTAGGCGGAAGCAGGTTGAAAACATCCCGCAGGCGCGCACTCATTGATTCAAGGAAACTACCAGAAATAAACGTGGTAAAGTTACACGCACGGGGCCGTATTCTGAATGAAAGTGTGTATTAATTAGTCGGGGGGTTCTTGTTGAGTTTTCCGTCGCAGCGTTACCTGGTAAAATCCAGTAAAACCCAGTGTTTTGGTGAGTTGCTAGCTTGTTTTGTCCTGGGAGTCACGTTTTTAGCTCCTTGACAGATGATGCTTCTCTGTTATGTGACAGTTGAATAAATGTCAAATATATTACAGCTATGTGTTTTTAATGTGAGCAGAATTGAAGAGTGAGTGATGAAGTTTGGGGAAAAATACACAAAACACGTCCTTATTTCTGTGTTCGCCTATGTGTGTACAAATATATGTAAAACAAGTGAATATGTGAACGAGGTTTGGTTCAGGATCTAACTGAGCTCTTCAGAGGCTGATAAATATATTGTATGTTTATGTTTTTAATGCCACTGATCTGATCATAACCAGCAATATATGAACATCAGCTGTTGCTTCAGTTTTCTATCGGTTTATGTCCATTTTTAATAACAAAATCTCTTATTAAAAACTTACAAAGGTCTTGAGCCTGACAAGTATCAGTAGTTGTGGATTTGCTCAAACTAGGTGTGAAAATGTGGAGACAGTGACATAGAAAGTATTCTCTAGAAAATCAATTTAGAAACTTAGGAAACTGTTTATGGATAAAATAGCCAAGCTTCAGGTGTGTGTTTTTGGCTGATGATGCAAACGTATGACCTGACCTATTGCATTTTAAAAAGAATTTGAGAATGTTATTATTGCCAATAAACAGACTTGTTTATTAATTTCCAGCAATTTAAATAAAGGAATGGCTACATATGTACATTTATTTTGCTGTTGCATGAACTAAATTATTGTTCTCTGTCCTCTTTATTATTCTGATGTACAGTTTCGTACTGAAGCCACTCGTACCACAGCACACATCATGCAGGAGGACTCCAGCCGCAGTGCCAGCTACACGGTGCCATGCGAGGACTACGTTCACGTGGTGGAGTTCAGTCCGTTCACCTCAGGAACCCCTGCCTCTCTCCTGGCCTACGGTGGAAACCAGTACGTGGTAGTGGGCACCTGCCTCTTCCCGGTGAGAAACGCAGCTTCACACGTTCTGGCTCACCTGTTGCACTTTATATTCCTTCCTCTATGAAGACGTTCTTGTTCCCACAGGAGGAGGATATGGAGCTGGAGGGAGTTGAGTTAAATGTCCTTCGAGCTTTCCATCATGAACTGCGCGTCGATGCTCTCGCCTGGAGCCCTGAATCCCGGCTGGACAGGATACCCACTATCAGGTACTTCAGAGGCACTGATCAGGGGGACACCTTTTCTCATAAGATAGGTTTGGAAGTGTCAGATTAGAGTTTTAAAATGTTTCAAAACAACGTCACCTGAGATTTGGCTGCTAAACTACATCTGTTTGAAAGCAGGTGGCTACCAAATCAACATTTTTTCTTTATGTTGATTGCTCGTCTTGTGGATTCTGTCACTGCTGTAACATTTCTCTCTCCTGTTTGTCTCCTTACATACTGTGATGTCTGCCGTAAATCTCAAACTTGGATTCATCAGTAAACGTTTTTTTCCCATCATCCACTGTGAAATGCTGGTATGCCTTAGCCCACCCCAAACGTCTGGCCTGGCTTCCCCTCCTGAGACGTGGTTTAGAAACTGCTACTCGTCCTCTGTGACCACCACAGGACAGCCACATTTTAACCGTTCTTTTACTGACTGCCTTATGTTCTTTATTTAGCAAATTCTGTATCTGTGATGAAGTTGCATTTGTAGCTCTCAGGAAACTAAACCTGATGTATTAACCTAAACTTGCTCTCAGACTTTTGGACTAATATATGAAGTACTAAGTCATTCACCAGCTTAGTTAATTACCTTATTGGCCGGCTTGGCTATTTCTGAAACAAGATAATATATATGGTGAAAACACCTGCAGCTCCAGGGCCTCCTGGTATGTAAGAGGTCAGCAGAGAACTGTAAAAGGATTAGAAAATCTTAAGCCATACTCAACTTCCACATCAGGAAGTTGACGTTCGTGTCTGTTAACACAACAGGGTAATTATTGGCAAACATTCTTCTTGTGACCAGAACAAGAGGCATGTTGTAGTGAAAGCACAGCAGCCACGCTGTGTGAACGTAGTCATCACTGTCACACTGCAGCTGCCAGGATGTGAGCCAGTTGTTTCAGGTGGCCTTGGACGGGAGGGAAGTGGCCTAACTGTGGATTGTTAGAAAGCAAGAGTTTCCTCCTAATTGGAGCGTTGGATGGGAAGGTTCCGCTGTCCCTCTGGAGGTGTCTCGGCTTTCTGTAATTGAAAAAGAAAGGCAGCGATAATTCCTAGCCTTCTGTGGTTTACTCCACAGGGCCCTCGAGCCAGCCCTGTGACGTGCGCACATGTTATTGTGCTGATGACTACCCGCTCAGGTTCCATCCCTCCCTTCGATATGCACGTAATCGCGCCTTCCAGGAAAAGTACAGCGTTCTCACAGGCTTTTCTTCGAGCAGGGGCCCAGAGAGAGTGAGAGAGACGAGGGGAGGAAAGGGGGCTCAAGCTGCAGCCGCCACCAAACCACCACAGCGGCTAATAATGGGAAAAAATCTGAAAATACTATGAGAGGAGAGACGGTTGGGAACAAACTTAAACCAGGAACGCCGCAGTTCATGTCCAGGACATTTTACCGTAGGATGCCCGGAGGTGTGACTGGGATGCAAGTTGCATCACCAGGTGAACTTTAAATCCTGCTTCCCTTTTCAAAAGTTTAAACAGAAAAATCTACAATTCACTATTTATTGGTAAAGTCTGCATTACCAGTAACAACCCTTAGTCTAACCCCTGACCACGTGTCTGATGGCAAAGATGAATTCTAACCCATCTGAAAAATCACAGTGTAATTTAATTACATTTTATTCACATATTTTGGGTCTGACCAATCGCTGCTAATCCCTGCAAAACCAGTTGAGAAATGGAAAACTCAAGCTCACGAAGAGCGAAGAACTGTTGTGGAAAGAGAATTTTTACATCAGCTCTTTGTATTTTGGCTTAAAATTCTGATGTGGAACAACAGCAGAGAGTTTTTCTTTCTTTCCAAAACAGAGCTAGAGCTGCAGAGTCAACATTTAACGAATGAATTTATGTTTTCAAAAGCTATTTTATTTTACGTTAATACTTGTTTTAAGAGTTTTCACCTGCTTCAGGATTCAAATGTAGAGTAAGATGAAAAAGTTTCACACTTGGGGATCTTCCCTCTGCCTGAAAATCCAACTTGAAGGCTTTTGGGGATTTTTTTTAAAAGACTGATTAAAAACAACAAACCCACAATTCACTGGTGAAATTCGGTAATTTCCCCATTTTACTGTGACTTTTATTGTATGACGCAGGATTATTGGAGATCAGTGAAGAAAATGGCTTTGACGTTAAATTTAAAAAGAAAAAGAGACAGATTGTGTTCCATGCTTTAAGTAAAACACTAATTTGCAGGGTTAGAAGGCCGGTCCTAATATAATCTAATCTACTGTAGCAGTTATACCCCGAAGCACGTTAAGGGTGTTTGTAGTGACATCATGCCAAATCCATCTGTGCCTGCGACTGAAAATGTGTGAACCGCTGTCTGTTTATTCTGGTGATATGTGTGTGTTTTTCTTGTCATAAGTGAGTTAGTGTAATTGTGTGAATAATTGCAGGCACTGGTGTATACGAGGACTGATTAGAGGGAAAGTCCTCTGCCTGGCTCTGCGCAGGTTTTTGAACAGAGACATGCGTAAATGGCGTGAGGAATCTTGTTTTTCTCCGTGTTTATCTTAGCGTGCAATTAGAATCTCCCTGGCAGCGCCTCCACTGATCACTGTCCAAGTTCCTACCACACACACTGACACACTCGAACCGGAGGTGTCAGTCTAGGCGGCTGCAGGCAGGTCCGCAGAGCGGGATGTCGTCTGTCATTGGGTCCGTGCAGCCTGACTCTGTTTGGATGTTCTTTCTTTGTTTATTTTTACATCCTCTCTTTTCCTCTTTGCAGATTTTGCACCGCTGCAGCTGACAGAAAGCTACGCCTGCTGACATCTGATCTCCAGGATAGGCATGAAGTCAAGGTACTGCAACATCTGGAGCACATTGGCCAGAATGCTGCTTGTCGGTTGGCTTCAGACTGTCTCTACTTAGCACTGACATTTGGTACTTAGTGATACAGGAAATGTAGCCGTGCGCACAGAAAACAGAGCTGCTGCCAGTGTAGAAAAAAAAACACAGAGTTTGCTGGGAAATACTCACTTTTATTGATCACCTTTATTAATAATCACATGGTTTCTTCATTAACACGTTGTTTTTCTGTGCCGTTGCCTAGGTGATGGAGGGCCACACCAGCTACATTAACCATTTGGTGTTCGAGCCCTCAGAAGGGAAACAGATTGCTTCCGTCAGTGATGACCACACTTGCAGGTCCAAACCATTTTGTTTTTGTGCGTGCGTGCGTGCGTGTGCGTGTGTGCGTGTGTGCGTGTGTGTGTGTGTGTGTTTTCCCAGCTTCTGATTTTTCAGTTCTGTTCTCTGTTAATGGTGCAGAAAGCCCTGACTGTATTTCCACACTGAAACTTGATGCTAAGCACAACATGCTCCGGTGTGACTGTGCATAAGCACAGAGCCTCTTTGTAGCTTTTCTAGCTAATTGGTTAAATATGGAAATCCAATTAGCTGCAGAAAGATTTTCCTCTCTAAGGGGGATCTATAATAAGGGTCCCAAATTTTCCTTTTCAATTAATGCCAGAGGAGGGAAAAAGTGTGTCAGTAGCCAGGGTCAGTGCAGGGGCAAGCCCCTCTACATCAGGAGGCTGGTTCTCTTTCTGCATGCAGAGCTGTGTTGCAGAGCTGGGCCCTGCTCTCTGTTGTACAGTAAGTTTCTGAGTTCCTTTTAAGTTAAGATCATTTTAGACTCAAACCAAACAGCAACAGTGAGATGAAGAGCAAAGCTGCGAGTGACAGTTCTTTTCACTATAGTTGAATCTGCTGAGTATTCTTTTCATTAAATGTTTGGTTTTAAATTGTAAGAAAATAGAGTTAATGTTTCCCAGAGTTCAGTGTAAGAAAGATCAAATGGCTTTGTTTGGCTGAGCAACAGTACACAACTCAAAATTCAGCAACAAGAAAAAATACAAATCATCTCACTGGAGCAAGAGAGAAGTGTTTCCCCTAAAAAATGTAAATATTGGTTTATTGAAGGGATTTATTATTGTAAGTGACAGTGTTTTTAGTCATTAAGGCTGTTTTGAAAACGTCACTGACCGTAACATCAATGTGGTTTGGTTTTGATTTGGTTACAGACCATTAGGATCTTTACCAGGTCCAAGAGATTGTGTAGTTTGTGCCCCCGGATCACACTACAGCCAGTTGCGTGGTGTGAACTGAGCAGTGATTAGCCCACTTTGAAAGTTGTGTAGTGCGAACTCGGCTCAAGCAGTTTTAAGGAATCTATCGTGCAGAAAATTTGAAAGGTTGGTTTATTGGCCAGCCTTCTGGTACATTATAATACACACGCACACACACACACACACACACACACACACACACACACACACACACACACACACACACCCAGAGAATAATCTGTCTCTCCTCATTGTTTATCTTCGACCAGACAGCTGGTTAATTTGTCGTCATAAAAGCCACCCTCTCATTGGTCGTCCCGTCCCGGCCCTGTGCCCTCGTCCTGTCACATCACGCCGTCTGAGATCACACAGAAATAACAAGTCTTCTCCTCCTCTCCCATCCACTCTCCTCTCGCCCTCCTTCCACTGACCAGCCAGAGAAAACAGGAGTGTGCTCCATCTGCTGAAAGATTTAAATTCTGTCATGTTGAGAAAATATGGGACGCGGGAGGAAGACAAGAGGCCGAACCAGGGATAGATCAAGTTAACAGGAGAGGACCTTCCAGTCGGCCCACACAAACCGAGGCTCGGTGTGAGAGGCAGACGCTGGTCCTGCGGAAAGGGAGTGAGGAAAGTGTATGCCTGCATGCATACACTCATGACCTCTCTCATGACTCTGTTAGGTTTGGCAGCCGTGCCTCTACTATAAGTTTGCTTAGCTTTGTCATCACTGTCCCCTGCAGTTGTGGGAACTCCGGCGTTGCCAGCATGCAACTTGACGCCGCAGCACCTAGGTGGGGAGCCAGACTCCACTTCCTCAGGGAAGTTTACATTTGGCTCCTATTGTCCAAACAGCTCATGGTATCAGTGCAGCGGCAGCCCGTCTGTGGGGAACTGTGCCACCTAGAGATCACCGGGGCTCACTGCCAGCTCCTTAAGGGATTTGGGGTTGAGTGAGTTCACAGCTGCATTATATATATACACACGCTTTAAATCGTTTTGTTCTGTTCTCACCGATAATCCGTTTATCTGGATCTTTTATGTTCTGTAAGGGAACTGAATTACAGCAGCTTGAGATCTCATCCATGCTTCCAACCTAAAGGCCGACATGTCACTGAGGTGATGGCAGGTCAACAAGGGAGACGTGTTTTAGCCATTTTGCATCTCTTGACTTTTAGGCCATCGTAGCTATTCTTTTTACCTCCCTGCTTCAAGTGTGAAGCCACATACTTTTTATTTTTCCATTTATTTATCCGTTTCAACCATTTATCCATAAGTCTTAGCTTCTTATTTCAACCTCTGTGCCTTCTAACCAGTTCATGTTCGTCTCTTAGTGGCAAAACAACATGTCAATGGCTCAGGTTGGGAGATATGAGCTGTGCACTCAGCACATTATGGCCAATATCCTAGACTGTATATAAAGATGGACAACATGTCAAGTCCCCAAAAATGACGCCAATTCATCTTGACGGCCCCCTGATGGCCGGCTGCAGTATCGGCCATAAACCCTCAGCAAGTCAGGTTGTAATGAAGCTCTGTGGAGATGTTAGTATTTGGGACGTGGATCAAACGTAAACGTCAAATACGTTTTCTCTCAAAGAGGCTCTCTGGTTTCATTTGGTTTTTAAGTCGTTATTCGATGCTATAAAAACTGGGCGAAACATCGGGATTGACAGCTGAGGCCGACTCGCGATTGGTGGAGTGTGAGTATCAGGAGGATCTTGATGCTGCGGCTCCATCTGTCCGATTGCTGCTGCACGGACTCGCTTTAGCTTTGTTTTTCTTCAACGTCCTCCATCCTTATGTACTGACTGTGGTAAATATACTGAAGATCATTATCACACAAAGTTGTAATTTCACTCCTTAAATGAAATATGTGGATATGTTCTTAAACTCAAATCATGATTTCTAGTTTTTCAGCAGTTTCTCTACATTCTCTCTCTCTCTCTCTCTCTCTCTCTCTCTCTCTCTCTCTCTCTCTCTCTCTCTCTCTCTCTCTCTCTCTCTCTCTCTCTCTCTTCTCGCAGTATCCCCTGTTACCTATCATTTTATATTCACATCTTTTTTAAGCTTTATAACGGGGATCCCTGAACTCACCGGGTGATTGGGGGTGGGCGGGGGAATCGTCTCATCCAAAAAACACAACAAACGGTTTCAATAACCATCTCAACAGCAAATGTGCAAAAGACAATGTTAGTGTTTCGAATCTAAATTAAATCTCGAGCAGGTCCTGTCAGAATACATGCTGATGCAGATATTGTGCACCTCAGCGTTTGGCTCGCCCTGCCAGGCGGTGGGATGGGATTTTGTTGTTTGACTCTTCCAGCTCTCTTCCCTCCAGAGAGTCACCTTCGATTATTTGCTCTGCTCTCCACAATAAATCAGATCGCACAGCGCCGGCGGCATTTCCCGTTTTCCTCCTCTTATGGGAAACACTGACACAACCATAACGATCTGGCTTTGATCTTCTCTCACTTCGATAGCACAACACAGGACTTCAGATGTCCTTTTCAACCCTGTTGTACATGGAAGCCGCGTGTTATTGCTCGATGTAGTGTTATGCAATTACACCGTGTTTTATCAGAGGCGGTCACGCGTGTTTTCGTGTCTCATGTCTTTCACCTCGTTCTGCAGAGGTTATGTTTTTTTGGGGAGCCGGTGCTCTCCATTTGAAGGGCACAGTGGTTGACCACAGTTTGGCCGTCGGTGGTGTAGCGTGCAATTGAGCTCTGCTTGGCTAGTGGACTAAGAGAATAGGGTTTAGTCGTTGTTTTCCTGGTGTGGTCTGGGGTTTTTTCTCTCCTCTGCCACCCCCCACCCCTCTCAGCCTCGCTCATGCTCCATGGTGTGGAGGCTCTGGCTGAGTCTGCACATGGGCAGAGGAAAAGAAGCCCAGGGTTCCGACATGGCTCTGTCCTGCTGCAGGGGAGACAAGGCAGGAAAAGTTGAGTGTTTACTGAGGTCTTCATCTGAGACGGGGCATATCCTCCCCTACACCGCACCACTGAGGACATCAATCTCTCCAACAACACACTTGACATTTAGATGGTCTTTGGAGGTACTTTTTGGGCTTTATTAGATGATGTCTTCTACATGACCTCATCAGTCAGCGCCTTCCCATGCTTCACAAGCGTTTGTTTTATATTCCCAGAAACACTTGCAGCCTGCCCCGTACTCCCCCATCCCCACTTTCTCTTCTAGTTCAGGGATCATTCAGATGTGGTTAACCATAGATCCAGGTCTCAGGAACCGCAGCGCTCTTCATCCAAGTGATTCATTGCATCCGTAGAGCTTCTCAGCTGTTTTTTTTTTTTTGCGATCGCAAGTCTTGTTTAACTGTAGAATTGGTTATTATTTTTAATGAACATTGGTCTTAATCCTGGCTGGCGTTCGCTCGCAGGACCTCTCTGTTTCATTTGCATAAAGCACGATGCCGTTCAACTTCTTCGCCGCTGCTCTTCCTCAAGTGACGTGCGTTCCGCTGCCCTCTCTGTACTCCGCAGGAAAATGAATGGCAGCGGGCCGCCCACAGCGAAACATTTGCTGTAATGTGAGTGGAGCGTAACGCCGACTCAGGCGAGGGTGATTGCCCCCCCCCCTCTCCTCCCACTGCCCCTGCTATCAAAGCTCAATGTAATGCTAGGCTGGCGTTTTCCTTGTAAGAGGAGTCCAGCATAAGTCTGTCTGTCTTCACAGCTCAGGGCCCAGATCCGAGGAAGGAGCCCAGTTTCCCTGGAAAAGCCTGAGGACCCTGTTCATCACTCGTGCACGACTCACAGGAGCTGGATAAATTAGGGGCAAACATGAAGTTGGATGAAAACATGTCGTCTATCATTGGCCCCGCTGTGCGCCAGGAAACCCTGTTAGTCATGTGTCTATATGGAGGGAAAATTAAAGCTTGAATTCCGTAGAAGACGAATCAGACGCAGGAACAATTACACACTTTCTTTATTTCAAGGAATCTATCGGAATATGAAGAAATCTGTGCGCTTATATTTATCAAGGTCATGTTTTACATTGAAAGAAACCTTGGGAAGGTCATTTTTCATTTCCGGCTATTATGCAAGCATCCAAGGGCGGCTCAAAATCCGATGCTATTTTTAGAAGCGTGCTCTCAAACTCCATCTTTGTTGTTAATTAAGAGGTTGTGGGGTTTTGTTTTTGGATTTTTTTGCCAAGAGCGGTTCACACATCAAGAAGAATTAGTCGGTAACTTCACTAATTAGACCTGATTATAAGTCCTGTGTTTGTTACCCCTTCACTATAATGAGACAATTGCACAGGTCTTTCTGCAGCGAGTTCTCATAGCACTTTTAGTTTCTTGTAAAGTTTTTTTTTTCCCCTGAGAAAGCAAAAGATTCTGCAAATTTGATTTTAGTTCCAATAAAGCACTCAAAGCCCAGTAATTCATGTGAGGTTCTGCTGTCTCATCTCAGCTGTATTCTGTTGGTGTTCGTTTTCATGTTTAATTTATCTCTGCAGGGTGTGGGACCTGGATGGAAATGAAAGCATCACTCTCAGACTTCGCTCTCCTGGCATCAGTGTGTGCTGGCACCCAGAGGAAGTCTTTAAGGTAGGAGGGGTTTGCTTTTAGATACCTGCTCATGTCATGACTCTGCAAATGTTTCCTGTACCACAGTACGACAACGATATAGTCGGGCGGGAGTTTATCTGTCCTGTAAAATCTAAACAAGTCACAGGTGAAGTGTTTTTTTCAGAACGAGGACAGGAAAGGTCATAGCGGAGAGATGGTTGTTTTTTATTTATTTGCCCTCTGATGCTCTGCTCATCTCAGATGTCCGGATATCTAGTTGACATACTGAATATTCTTATGATGAGTCAAATGAGGCACATAAAGATTCTGTTGAGCATTAAAATAAACACTTTGCTGTGACATATCTAACTTTAATTAAGAAAATTAACATACAAATAAATGCACATCTTTTCTGCATTGTTTATTCCGTAAAATAAAAGTGTTCCTACAAACATAAACGCTCATATTTACCATTTTTATTGTCTAAGTCTTCAATTGCTGAGGCTCTAGTGTAAACGTTACTATTCATGGCTTCACTTTGTCAAAGTGCGATTTAAAAAGTTGCCATATAGAATAAAAAAAATCTGCTTTCCCCCTGAGTGAGATTTAACTTTTCTCTTCAAGTGCTTCATCACATCTTTTAGCAAGTTTCTATGAGCTGAGATGTGTGTTTCCAATTCGACGGAATCAGTTTTTCGTGCTGCAGTGAAATATCTTGTGATGAAATGGTGCGAAGTACGTGTCATCGAGCCATGTCTGAAGTTAATTTACAGCTCTTTGGAAAAGCCTCGCTTCAATGTGTGGGGCGGGGGGGGAGTCTGCCACTGTATGGCGAGCAGCGAGACACAATAAATGTTTAAGTGGGATTGATATTCAGATTACAAAGGTGTCGAGACGGCTCCAGATTCCCTTCCTCCCTCTGACAAGCATGTGAAAGAATACTTAGCCGTTAGCACTTTGATGGTGTTGCAAGGCGTCTCTGCTGTTGCATGCTGGGACAGGCTCCAGTCCTCGGAGGAAAAAGTCTAAATAGATGGGATGAGTGTCAGCTGGTGTGCAACAGCTGGTTTAAGTGACCTGCTTGTCCTCTCCAGCTGATGGTGGCGGAGAAGAAGGGGACGATTCGCTTCTACGACCTGGTCACCCAGCAGGCCATCCTGTCGCTGGACTGCGGCCAGTCCCCTCTCATGTCGGCCGACTGGTGCCTCACCAACACCATCAAAGTGGGCGCCGTGGCAGGAAACGACTGGCTCATCTGGGACATAACTCGCTCCAGGTGAGGGGATGGACGGTACCGACGCTGCCCGGTGTGTTGGCACGAGATGCATCTTAAACCTTTTGCTCCTTGTCTGCAGTTACCCACAAGAAAAACGACCAGCCCACATCGATAAAGCCCGGTTATTCAAGTAAGGACATCTCTTCTTGAATCTTTTTTAGCTGTTTGACCTGTCTACAGAGTAAGTAATGTTGTGTTTAATCAAAAAAGGAATTGGCCTGAACTATTCATATTCTATATTCTAGCAGATTTATGCATGTGATCATATTCAAAAGGGTCTTGCTCCCCTCAGGTGGTCTCGAGCCAACGAAAACCTCTTTGCCACAACTGGATGTCCGGGAAAAATCAGTAGTCAGTTACTCATCCACCATCTCGGACACCCACAGGTCAGTCTGACTTTTCACTGTCCAGGTTGGAGCCCGACTGATATGTTTTTTTGTTTTGTTTTGGGCTAACACCGATATTGGGGAGTGAACAATGTCTACTGATATATCAGCTGATATATATATATATATATTAAATTAACAAATGTAATGTCACTTTCACTGTGTCTTTAAATGTGTTTTAATTGCTGCAGTCTCGTGTCACGTGCTCTTGTCCTTGCAGCCTGTAATGATCGGATCAGCCACAGTGGGATCAGGTCTCAGTTGGCACCGGACACTTCCGCTGTGTGTGATCGGCGGCGACAGGAAACTTTGCTTTTGGATGACTGAGATGTAAACCCCCCCCCCCCGGTAGATAACTAGGTCCTCTGTGTCTTCTCTACTTAATAATCAATAAAAACATATTTTTCTGAGTATCTGCGCCCAGTTTGTGTGGAATTTAATGGATATTCGCTGCATGCCTAAGCATTGTCGTTGTCTTTTGTTTTCAAATTTATGTCTACCCCCTCAGCTCAGCTACAGATGAAACAGCGAAGGGCTCGTTTTTCTTTTCTCTGAAGAGCGAGGTTTCATCAGTTGTCTGTTATGTGCTGCCAACAGAGCTGTAGTTCAGTGGAATGCGTCGAGAGCGTCGCTGCCAAACCTTCACTTCACCGATCGACATGATCATCGTACTACAGGTGCTCTCCCTCTCTCTCTCTCTCTCTGTTTCTGTTCACTACCCAAGACTAACTGAATTAAATCAAGAATATATCACTGTATGGGCTGTTCCACCTGCTGTGAGGATGCAGTAAATCCATAGGAAGTTTAGGATGAGGAAAAGCTAGGAGGTCTGGCTGCCGTCCAGCTGAAGGGGCAAACCCTGTCTGGGGGGGGGGGTTGAAAGGATTGTAATCGTAGGAAAGGCTTTTGGAAGGAAGGGAGTCTGAGGCCATTTCAGGTCATCTACAACTGAGTCATGTCCGTGAGGCCGCGGGGAGAGGAAGAATACCTTACCTTGCCGAATACTTACAGACCAAACATGGAAGACAAGGGGTTATTTGGCAGAGGCTTGTAATACTTTACCTCCCAGTACAACAAGGACTCATTGTACTGGTCACAGGAAGAAACCAGCATCTCCTTTTTCAGTCGCAGGCCGGCTAAGCTGCAGAGGGCACACGTTTAATTAACTTGATCGCGAATCATTCGAGGTGACAGTCGATCACTTGTGTCCGCAGACCTACTTTATCTTCAAGGGTCTGGGATACATGTGCATCCATACCTGAGTTAATTGTACTTTATTGATGTACATGTCAGCTGAAACACTTCGGTCGTATTGTGCCAACGTTGTCCGTGCACGATCGAGCGCGGCCCGTAAGGACCTCCAGTCTTTCAAACCAGTTTGTCAACCTTGTATGTTTCTTGGACAGGAGGTGTTAACCGCCTTCCACAAAGCATAACATGCTACTGCTTCTCCTGGTCCACTCCTTTGTTTGAACAAGTCCAATGTGGTCTCGACTCTCTGCGTTTCGCCGTGCTCAAGGTGCAAGCCGCGGTGGAGCAGCTGCACAGAACGCAGGAGATGTCACTGTCAGAGCGAGAGGCCGCCGTACCCGTGTGTGCACACTGAACGCGCTCCAAAGATGATAAAAGAGCAGCCATACAGGGCACAGGATTCGCTTACTGAGCCAGTTTCCTCTGAAACATGCGTCATGAAATCCCAGTGGGTTACAGAACCCCCCCCCCCCTTGACTCGAGGACACCATCTGGTGGCCAGTGAGCAGAGGTTCATGAAGATGTAAGTCCATTTTATCCGTGGACTGATTCCTACAGCACATGATCCATGTTGAACATCTTAAAAACACGTCTTCTCCTGGAAGCACGTCCTCAGATGTCGCTGCCCGCGGCCTCCACCCTCAACTTCTGATGTAACCTGGATGAAGCGATTGTGCTTCGCAAACAGTTTGATCTCGCGGTTGTGTGCAGACTCATAACAAACTGTGAACCTGATGAAAGAGAGATCAGACCGCCTTAAAATCCTTAACCAACTTCCTCCTAATCTCCCCGCTTCAGATAATTCTTCCCTGTCGACTTTAAGCCCGGGCTCAACGAAAAGAGAGCAAATAAAAATAATGAGGCTCATGATATGAGGGGAAACAAAGGCAGAGATTAGAGCCCTTTGAGGCCGGTGTTTGATTTAATCTCGTGGCTGGTTTGTTTGCGATGCTTTCCCAGAATGAAGCGATTATGTTCATCTTGATGAGTCGATGGAGAGTTGGTTAGAAAAGAGCTGCAGCTCGTGGAAATCGGTTCAGTAGTTTTTGTATATTAAATAGAGGTGAGGATACAACCTCAGGACAGGTTTAGTTTTACTTACAATGAAAAGTGGAAGCAGGAGGAAAACCGCTCAACTCGCCTTTGTCCAGAGAGGAAAAAAAACCCTCACATACCAACACCTCTCTCTTACTTGCTTACTCTTTTGTCTCCAATGGGAGATAAAGCTGCAGTAAGCTCCCTCCATCATCCCCCTAGCCTTCGCAAGATGTCGGGCCTCACCCCCAGTTAAGTTCATCTTGGCGTCCTCGTCGGTAGCAGCCCTGTGCCAGGTCATTTTGGTCTTCCAGGTTTTATTTTGCCTGGAGGAGTCCGTCTCAGCAGAACTTTGGGGATCTGCGTCCAGTCCAGTCGAAGCACGTTGCCCAGCCGTCAGTCGACTCCGCCTGACTTCACTGATGATGTTCTCGCTCTTGTTTTCCCCCGTGTGATTCCAGGTTTGTGATCTCGTTAAGGCCGCAGGAAGCCTCGTGGCTTTGTCAGAAAATCCTTTTTCATATCGCTGTGGTTTCCCGCCAGCATCCAGAACCGAACAATAAGACGGACTTAACTCGTGCATGGAGGGACCTTTGATTCCGGCTGTACTGCTTGGACTTCCAGATGTTTCAATATTGGGAAAACACATCCTGGTCTTTCCCCAGTCTTACCACATTTTTATAGACAACATAAACCACATAGAAATAACTTATTGATAAGTACGTTTTACAGGTGATTTGTATTTTAAATGTTTTCCGACTGAATATTGGAGATAAACACTGGTTTAGCTGATCTTCAGTTCATTACTCTTGAACTCGCTGGACCTGATTCTGCCCTGACCACACGAATGTGGATATTTTGCTAAATAAACCTTTCCCTCTGCGTTTGAAACTGATCCAAACAGCCTTTTTACAAACTCCTTCCAAACTGCAGAGTTTCAAAAGCTCCAGTTTCTGTGTATCTGTGTGTACATGTAAGACGGAGTGTTTGGGGGAAAGGATGATGTCACCGTTTACTTCGCACATGCCCACTGTTTCTTTGTATGACAACTTCAATTGGTGGCTATATATACGTTTCAAGTTCGCAGCTAAATTTAGCATCACTGCACCACATTGTCACTCGAACCAGGTTCTTCTCTGGTATTTGATGTGTGCGTCTGAATGAAGATAGATGGAGAATTTGTGTAAAATATCTGTACAAAATTATATCTGTGGTCTTGTAGACGAGACCTTAATCTGCGATTATCATTCAGTTCCACATTTCTCACAGGAGCTCAAACCCACTCACCAAGGTTACATAGAACAAGAACAGACGTTCAGGATGAGGAGTGAGAATGAAAGAGGAATCTCTTTTGGACCCGAGGGCAAAGCGAACCCCACGACCCTGTTTCCAGGCCCGAGGAGGCAACCAAGCCAGCGCAGAGATGGGATGGCCCCGACACGAGTAAAAGAAAAACATTCATGTTTGGAGTCAGGATGATACAGCAATCTGGGATTTGTGGCGAGAATCTAGCTGGAGCCCGTTTGCTGCTCGTCCCGTTGCCGTGGCAATACGCCTTTGATTTGGATCCTGGCTGTGGTTTCACTGGGATTTGCGAATTTGGAGAGAACTGGATGCAGGAACGAGATACAAGAAATTATTAAGTGTTTGACTTTCGGGGTTCGAGAGAGAGAGAAAGAACTGACATGTCAAGTAGTGGATCCCTCTCTCCCTCCACTTGCTTTATCCCTCTCTTTCTCTTCTCTGTTCACACACGTTCTTTTTCTAATCAACAAACACAGGCTTTCCCAAGGGGGGGGGGGGGCTTGATTTACTGTGCAGTGGAGTTATGGTAAGGGAACTGTTCCCAACACAAGGTGGCTGACGGGGGAGGCTTTGCCAGCCACCGTGCTGCTGCTGGTGTTGATGTTGATGAGTCCTTTTCAGGGAAAAGCTTTGACGTGCGCGGCCCTGATATGCACTGTTGCCTGTGTGGAGATCAAAACACTGGACGTGGGTCATAAACCCCCCGAGAGCCGAATCCTCCAGACGCACGGAGTGAGAGAAAGGAAGAGCATCTGTCAGCAGCGCGGCCCTGCCGACCGTGCTTTGGTCGACTGTGAGGTCCCGGTGACCTGGCCCCACCGATGTGCTGGGCCTCAGTGCTGGCTCCGGCCTTGACCAGCTCAGGGAACACGATACTTAAATCATTCATAATTAGCTCCTTCCCTTTGCTTAATAACACATGAAGATAAATGGGTTCCAAGAACTTTCCAAATGGAAAAGAGTTGGCTTGGAATTAAAGGCTAGGAAGTTGCCTAGAAGTCTTGTATTGTAGTGGTTCGCTCGTTCTCCACTGTTCCTCAACACGTGGACAACAATTCAGCACCTTTAGATTTCCTGTTATTAAAGTTTTCAAGAAGCTTAGTCATGAAAATAAAAGTTTATTTCTTTTTACACTGTCTTCACAGGACATAATAAATTATACACACAGATAAACGGCCCTCGTGGAACCTCACAAAGCTACAGTGTGATTTTTAATATGTGATCTCATGTACAACGTTAAAACCAAACGTCCATGCATTCGCTTGCGAGTGTCCGTGTGTCTCGTCTCTGCAGAAAGTCTCTTTCCTGGGCCCTAAGACGAGCCGAGCTTGTCCAGGGCGCCGTGCAGGGTCTTCAGGTCTTCTCTCATCTGGCTCAGAGCCTTTTGGATCTTGCCGGGCTGATCCAGAACGTCCACGCTGCAGGTGAACGGGTCGTAGCGAACTGCAAAGGGACGCTTGATGGTTGTAGAGTATCTCCTGTGCAAAGGAATTCATGCATTTAGATTAGTATTGGAAAGATGGAAAGATATAAGTGGGTTGTCGGTTTCAGAATCTCCTAGAGGTGTTCAGCTGGGTTTCAGTAGAGATTTTAAAAACCATAATATAAGTTTCATATCATGTTTATACCACTTTGACCTGAATTTAACCAACTGATGTTTTTTCTTGTGTATTTGTGTATTTATTTATTCGCAGGATTACATGAAAACTAGGGAACAAACTTCTACCAAACTTGGTGGAGGGACCCTAACTGTGCAACAGGTCAAATTCAGTTTATGTCCAGACCTTTACCTGATAATTAGATTAATAAGGTTTTAGGTTTGCTCTCATGCTTTCATTTCAATTTACATTTCAGATTTAGAAGTTGCAAAATTTATCCCCAAATTGAATTTACAGTGTTCTGAACATTTAAGTACAACAGATTTTATTATAGTTAAAGGAACAGCTTTGTTGTATGTTTTTTTTAAAATCATGTTACTGTATTAAAACCCTTGCTGAGTGAACCCAGCTCAGATGTTGGTTTCCCTGACAGTTCTCGACATGAAGTAATGAGAAAATACCTCAACTTGATCTTTGCATCTTCAAAGTTCTCAGACACGAAGTAAACCGGCTGGTAGGTCTGGTCCTGGTACGGCTGCAGCGCCGTCTCCTCCGGGTTGAACGGCTTGTACTCTGGCTCGTTAGACAGAGCGTACTGAGAGGAGCAGGTCAAACTGATCGTGAGCCAGGCCAATAACACAGGGGGACACACGCCGCAGTAAAACATGTGAGTGTGAACACTTACGACGAGCTCTCCGTAGGAAGACAGCAGTCCAGCCCCGTAAGCTTTCACTGTTCCATTCTGCTTGCACAGGCCAAATTCCACTGTGAACCAGTACAGCTATAATGGAATCAAGTGAAATACAGAGCAGGTAACGTGAGTCTGTCTGGAAGGAGTTACAGTGAGTCGGCTGATTGGTGAATCCACTGTGCACGTTTTTATTTATAGTAGCTTTATTTTTACATCATGAAAAGACAATGAGATGAAGGGTTTCAGCACAGGATCTGTTTTTTTAACCAAGATTTTTACAAGATTTCAGTGTTTTACATGTTTGCATAGACTTTAAATGAAAAAGGCACAGATGTAAACCTTTGAGCTGGACTATAATAATAATATTTATATAATAAAATGGGCTGAACAAAACAATAAGTTGGAAAAATGGATCTGAATCAATCAATTAAACTTTATCCATGTAGCAACGGATGTTAAACATTTGTTTTATTAGGATTTAGAGACTAATACATATCAAAGCAATCAATAATAGAAATGACAATAATAAAAGAAAGTTAAGATAATAAAAGATGTATAATAAACACTGACATTTCAGTCAAATAAAATGGAATAAGATACATAATAATATAGACATTTAATTAAAAGATCCATCAAATTAAAGAACACCACATAAAAGTCAGACTAAATTGGTGGGTTTTTAATTTTATGTTTAAAAACTAATTTCCAAATCCTCTCAGAGCCTCTGTGAAGCGTAATATTGACTCCAGCCACAAGATGGCGCTGAATAACCATTAATAAACTGAGTGGTTTCCTTTAGATGTTAAAAGACTTCCCTTCAAATTAGATTTGTTTTGCCCATAATCACAGATCATAATTCATCTCTGAGGGCTTAACAAGGTGCAACATCCTTTCCCTCAACCATCATTAAGAGTAAGGAAAAACTACCAAAACACATTTGATATAACATTAAATACAATCTCCTGTGACATTTTATCCCAAAGTATTGATTTTACAAACATAAAGCCTTCTGAATATTTATTAAACTCCACTGAATTGACTTTTAAATGGACTTTATGTATAAAGCACGACCTACCGTTGACAGTTTCTCTATGTCCTCGTCTGAAGCTCCAAGCGAGGCGAGTCCAATCTCCTGAAAATGTTCAAATGCATTAGAGTTGAATGTAATTTCTGATCATGATAAATTAAAGATGTTGAGGAGCACGGTTCAGTCACCTGAGAAAACTGAGCAAACTCTTTATCCAGCAGCATGGGGATGTGTCCCAGTAGTTCATGGCAGCAGTCTCTGTCAGGAGCAGGGGGCAGAGGTGTTCAGGGAAACAGCAGCTGTACGTGCACGTGAATAAATGAAAGTTGTGACACACTCACGGCTCAGGGGAGTGCATGGGTGCCGAGCAGTGTCGGATGTACTGAGTGCACTGAAACACCCTGAAGGCCAGACTGGCGAGGAAGTCTCGGGCGGACAGCAGGCCGGCGACCGGACGCAGCTGGAAACCCGTCTTCTCTGGAAGCAGCAGAGAAGAACGTAGATGTTCAGAGGAGACGGAGCCAAGAGATGCACAGGGAAAAAAATGGTGATATCCTGCGTGTGACCTTTTCTTAAAATCACCCTTCAACCCTGATGCTGTTCTTTGCTCGTTTACGCTCCAACCACTCATTGAAATATCACTTTTCTTATGCAAACAAGTAGTTTAATAACAAATACACAATCCTAGTGATGTTTTCACTTGTGTGTTTCATCTAAATTGTACAAATTGTGGTTTTCTTTTGAGTTTTAATACAACTGAAGCTACAACAGGTTCTCTATCATGTTTGGAGGGGGAGGGTGAGGTGAGGGGCATTCAGCTGCAACATGCAACTTCACCACTAGATGACGCTAAACTCTACACACAGAACCTAAATAAACGACAACACTCAATCATCTATCACTTGTGTTTTGTATTAATCTTTTGCACAGCTTAACCTTCTATTAAAAGTAATTCCCCAGTCACTGCTGCCTTTCAGGATGGCAGACACACATCTTCATTTTTGCTTCTGCACATTATCTCATAATTCTACCTTTTAAGACCTGATAGAAAAGCAGGGACATTAATTTGTTGTGCTCTTTTCAATCTGTGTTATCTTTTGCAGGCTGACATCTCTTTTGAATTCTAACGTTTCGTCCTCTGTCACCTTTCAGGAAGGCGGACACCTCTCTGAGCTGAGGGATGCGTTGCTCCCCGTAGCCGCACTCCTGCTCCAGCTGCTGCAGCCCGTCCAGGAACTGACGACAGGCCAGAGTCGGGTAGATGCTCCTCAGCTGCTGGTAAATCTCCCTCCTTCAGATTAAACACAGTCGTACAACATCACCACACCATCGTACTTTTAAACAAACTCCCCAACGGAGCCTTTATTGTGCTGGGGGCCGATAAATGTACCGAATATGTTCAATGTTGTTATCAAACCTTTTTGACAAAGAAATGTAAAAGAGGCTCGACATCTTACAGTTTAACCATAAACTTAAAAGAAATAAAATGAAAACACAAATACAACCAAATATATAGAACCTGAATCAAGATATAAAATATAAACGTGCATCTTTCCTGCATTGTTACTTCTGTAAAGTAAGTTTTCATGTTGTCAGACAAAAAAGGCCGAGACCGATATGTCTGTGAAAGGCTGAGAAATGATAAATCGATCGGGCTCTTCCCCCCCCCACAATGCATCTGTGACGCTGACTCTCACCATGTGGACACTTCCTCTGCTGTGTACTCCACAGGGGGTAGCGGGTCGCCCCTGCAACAGAGAAAACTCATTTATGACACAATATTCACGTCACACACTCAGAAAACAGATGAGCGTCATTCTGAAAATCCAAACTCACTGTTTGAATCTGAACGCGAGCTCGGAGATGAAGGCTCGTCTCTTCCTGTATTCTGCGTCACTGAATCCCTGTGAAACAAAGATGGAGGTGACCATGAGAGAGAGAATTCATCTGATGAGTGATTCTGTGACATTCTGCAGCAGATGTGAAAAACACTCACTGGATGATCCTGATCCATGTCCGGGTCAAACTTGGTGATTAGCAAGTTGCATCTGTCCAGGTCTTTAATCAGTCGAGGGAACCAGGGAACTGAGACGATGACGGGAGAAGGAATATAATGAGTGGTTTTGTTAATGAGCTTGTTTGCATGTGATTATCATAAGGAAACATTAGAAGGGAGAATTTGATGAATGAATGATGCCACTAACAGACGGGAACAGAGGGAAGATATCAGAACAAGTATAATAATATAATCCTGCACCTTTTTCCTCTGGAATGAAGCGAACGTCGTCAGCCGCTCTCTTCAGGGAGTTGAGGAAAACGTCCAGGTCGGAGCTGTGAACTTCACATTTCATGAAGAACTCCAGGTCCGTCGTGCTGTTCTTCGACTTCCTGCCTGGTCGACTCTCGATGTGCAGAAGTTTTGCTTCAAACGTCTACGAGAGAAAAAACAGAATAACAAAAAAACCAAACCTCTTTTTGTTCCTAGCCCTAACCCTAATTATGGATTAGACCAAATCCATCAAAACCTACATTCATAATAAGAGAGGAGCCTTAAATTGAGCAACAAGATGAATACAAAAAATATCAGTGATGCATTTAAAGGACATTTTGTGCCATTTTGTTGTTGACAAATCTTTAAATCAAATCTAATAAGATCATATTCATGTAAAGATTTAGAACGTAAAGTAGCCTGAATAAGCAATAATGTAATATACAGATTAAACCACCAACAGTTTAGAATTAGACTCAACTCGACTATACAACATTAAAATGCAGCTGACATGATAATAATGGTCCAGTAATATGGAACATGTGAAGATACAATATCTACAATCAGCATCAATAAGTGATAACATTAATAATACATAAATATAACACTGTACTACTGTATAATCATTCATATAAACACTCACAGGGGCCATTTTCCCTCATTATTAGTACTTATGTACTTGAGTACAATTACAAAAGCAGAACTTTTATTTGTAATAGATTACTTGTTTAGTGCAGTAACCTTTCAGTACAGTAAATAAACTAAAAAGTAATTAAGTAAGTACATTTTATTTATAAAGCACCTTTCAAAACCAAAGTTACAAGGTGCTGTACTAAACAAACATAAAGATAAAAGCAGGAAATAACAAAAAACACAAAGAATAGAAGAATTAAAAACCACACAGAAGCTAAAACAATGGAACCATGAGGACGAGACCAAGTTCAAATATTAAATAAATAGGTTTAACATCTTAAATCTTGATATGTGGGACGTGCAGGTGATGGACGAGCTTCTCCATCTCTGCATGTTTCTTGGCTCACCTCGAATATTTTGCCAGTTTTGAAGAATCCTGCGTTCTTGTCGTTGCTGAGAGCGAAGAGCACGTTGACCGTCACCCTGCCGTCCTTCTCCTCGAACACGGAGCCGTCCCCGGACCTGGAGGGGCCGGTGGGCCCCCCGGTGGGCCCGGGGGGCCCCGGGGGGCCCGAGGAGCCGCTGCTGCGCTCCCGCCGAGCATCCTCGATCAGACTGTGCCTCCTCCCGCTGAACGGAGCCGCCTGCACCCCGCCCTCCGTCTTCATGTGTGCGGTGTGCGGAGCTTCCAGAGTGAGGGCTGCTGCAGGTTCCTCCAGGTTTTAATACCCGGAGGTCCGAGGGACTCGTGGAGACGAGCTGCGCAGGAGCAGCGTGCGCGTTGGGCTCTTTCTGGCTCCTGATGTGCGTCATGATATCAGAGCTTCACATCTATTTATAGGTCAAAAACACTTGAACAGGGTTACACAAAAAAATGCACGAGGGACATTTTATGAAACACAACAGATTCACTCAAAAAGGTGATGTAAGATAAATCTGATTTCTGAAAGCAAAAAGGACCTTTTGGCTGATTTGATTGGTTTTGGCTGATTTCAGTATTTTGATGTACTCATCTATTAGTTAAATGTTAAAAACCAAATTGTGAAATAATGGAAGAAGAATTCAAACCATTTAAAAGTTAAAAATGTCTTTTAGATAAATAGGCCAATGTTGGCTTATGCATTTTAATTTTCAACCTTTTCCAGATGTTACTTTAAACTGCAACATAGAAAACGATATAAGAGGAGAAAGAAGGTTGAATGGAGGATTAAAATTTAAATAATTTACTTGAGTTAGAGTTAACAAAAATTAGCAAGAAAATACACTTTTGAAATTAAAAGTTCTCCTGATGCAGAATCATTGCTGATATTGTTTGTTATCGATCATTGTTATTGGTGCAACATGCAAACAGCAATTTAATATTGTAGTCAAGTTAAAGCAAAAGTACTTTATTTATAGTTTGTGGAAGTATAAAGTTGCATGTAATAGAAATATACAAATAAAGTACCTTGAAATTGTACTTGAGCAAATAAACTTCCACTGTAACTTTGTACAGGAATATTAACGGATGTATGAAAGACACAAGCTCTGAAAAGTCCAAGAGGAGTAAAGTTTATTTTGTTCAGTAAAACATTTCATGCAGATACAAAACATTTAATCCAGCAAAGCAAAATTAAAGCTTTAGCGACAAAAATGATCTCTCAGTATGTTTTAGCTTTAAAATGCGTAGAAAAAAAAAAGATCATTGCAGTTGTCGTTTTGCATTAAACAAAAATTATATGTTTACATGGTTTTAGATTCAAGTCAATAAGATGTTGATGGACGAATGTATACGTTTATACTGTGATACTTTTTATATTGACACGTTCCTTATTGTCCTGCATATGTGACACTTAATTCACTTAACTGAAATACACATAGAATATTTGCTACTAATTGGATAATATATCTATATATATATATTTATATCATTATTATTTGATTGCATATTTGTTATAATGTGAAGAAAACGAATCTGCGTAACAGTTTAGTTCCGCAGTCTAATAAAAGAACGACTGTTTCAATGAAGAAGGAAATAAGGAAAGTGATCGTCAGGTAGATTCAGCTCAGATCTCTTTCCCCCTTTATGCCAGTTTCCTCAGGGCCTCACACAGTTTCCCCATTTCACCTAAAAGAAAGAGCAAAAACAGAATTCATTCAACTGTAATTTGAAAAATGTCGAAGATGATTGTATAACGTGAATAATAAACAATTTAATCAGTGGTTCCCAACAGCTCCAGGGGTCAGAGGGTTAATCTGAGAGATGTTTCCCCTGTTAAAAGAGTTTTCAGTCGTTTTTTCTCACTCTAGTCGAGAGTTAAGTGCAAATTGAACTTTACAAATGAAACTTTGATTGATTGATTGATTGATGAAAAAGGGAATCGTCCACCCTGAGCACAAACGTGATGTGAGTGTGATACTTACTGCCGATGCTGTCAGCCAGGTTCCTGAGCTGCTTGGTGTTATCGAGCACTTCGATGCTCTGGGTGTACGGGTTGTATCGCACGGTGAAAGGCCTGGGGATGGTGCCGGCAAATTTCCTGTGGGCCACAAAGAAATAAACGTTCAAAATGAAGCCTGAAGTTATGGGGCAGATTCACCGAGTAAAGAAAGAAGAAGTTCTTACCTGACTTTGTCTTTGGCGTCTTCGAAGCTCTCAGCCACAAAGTAGACCGGCTGGTACTCTGTGATGGGATACTTCTGGACGCTGGTCTTGTCCGGGTCAAAGGGCAGCAGTGTGGGTTTGTCTGTCAAGGAGTACTACAAGAAAAACAGTGTGAAAATATTAAAAGAAAGTATTTAATGCTCTATGGATTTCAGTGAACAGGAAGTGCGGCATGATTCAGCGCTCGGCGTTTCTCTGGCTGTGACTCGGCCGAGTGCACATCCTCTGCAGAGAGCGCCTCATGTGACTTGTGACCTCGATAGCGAGATGTTCATCCTCCCTCCGCCCCCAGTTACCTAGCGAACCACTTTACCTGCACCCCCCGCTGGGCCCGGTGGTCCGATTCCCCGTGACTCCAACCTGAGTAGGAGTGGACCCACTAACCCACTTCCTGCCCCAGCCGAGGTTGTGCAACAAGGTGAACATGTTATAACGACTCATGAGGGGGGGGGGGCCTCCTCTTACCTGCAGCTCGCCGAACGATGAAAGCAGTCCAGCTCCGAAAGCTTTAATCTCTGCGCCCTGCTTGCACAGGCCGAACTCCACGGTGAACCAGTACACCTGAGGACACACAACCATCAGCGTTGAATTAGGATCCGCACAGAAACAAGGCTGATGAGCAGGCTCCTCGTACCCTGAGATCTTTAAAGGGTCAGTTCACCTAAATAAAATACACATATTTACTACCTTGCCACGCATCTCGTTTGTTCAGATTTAAATGTATATACTTTTACTTTTCCAGAAGAAATGCGAGAGAGGGAGAGAGGTTTCACTTTAAGGCCCTGCACTCATGAGGTGTAATTAGACAGGTGTTTTAGATATATGTTATAGTTTCTCCTGTACTCACGGTGGCAAGTTTCTCAATGTACTCGTCCGGGGCCCCAAGGGAGGCGAGTCCAATTTCCTATACACAACAGAATCAATGCACATGTTACAGAGATGTTCACGATAAGGAAACACTTTATTAATCCCTGGTGTTGCAGCAGCACAAAATGAAACACAACACGGAAACAGATGTGTAGAAACTAATACACAAAAACTATTCTTGTACTAACTTTGGTGCCATTCTTACAAAAGGATAGAATCAGTCTTGAATCACTGAAGTATTGATTTACATGTGCTCTGGTTGGACAGTTCATTACCTGTGAGAACTGAGCGAAACCCGGGTCGGCGAACAGAGGAACGTGTCCCAGCAGCTCGTGGCAGATGTCCCTGCGTCAGAAACACAAGTTACTCTCTGACTTCACACAAGTTTACACTGTTTGTTCTTCCTCTTCTGTCAGAGGGTGGAGCTGAAACCCCGGAAACACTCACGGCTCAGGTGTGTACGTGGGCTTGGAGCTGTGGCGGATGTACTGTGTGGAATGGAAGACGCGGAAGGCCAGTCCGGCCAGGAAGTCCCGGGACGAGAGCAGGCCGGCCACCGGGCGAAGCCGGAAACCCGTGCACGCTGCAGGAGAGCGGCACGCACGTGGATGGAGGGGAGGAGAGGGTGAGTGTTGAATAACAGAGGGAGGGAGGAAGTGCGGCGTGTGAGTAGCTTCCGGCCTCCCAGGTTCACACAGACACGTTTAAACACTGACATTAATAGCTGTATATAATAATTCCTTACCTTTCTACTCAATCATTAAAATAAAAAAACTGATCACCCATTCTACCATTTAAACTGAATATAAGGAGAAAAAAGCAACATTAATTAAAGTTGCATTCAACGGATGCAGGGAATATGATAGGACAATGATTTAGACATTAAAAATAACCATAACACATTTTACCAAAAGGAATGAACAGAATAAAATAAAAACTCCAGAACTGACGTAACTGATAAAACACACACGTGTGATCTGTGAGCTTACACTGCAGGAAGCGGGAGACGTCCTCCAGCTGCGGGATGTTGTCTTGGGTGTAGCCGCAGTACTTCTCCAGCAGGGGGAAGACCCGGTTGTGCTCGCGGCAGGCGTGAGTCGGGTACAGAGTCTTCAGCTCCTTGAACACCGTCCCCCATGTGACCTTCTCCTCCTCCGTGTACTCCACTCTGGGGATGATTTGGCCACTGGGACAAAGACGAGAGGTTTTTGTATCGTGGTTTGTATCTCGATGGTTGCGTGTCGGTGGCTAACATGGGATGTACGACTAGTGTCTATGTTTTATACTTATGTCCTTCTGAAATAAACATGCACATATTTCCATGCATATAACTGCATAGGAGAGTATTTGTATTAGTATTAAAGCAACATAGTGCTGCCAAAAACTTAATGATAGTGTACATTTCTAAATTCAGAGTATAATTCCATCCCGGGACGTCACAAGTCTCCATTGAGAGAACCAGGGTAGCTAAATTAATGCGATTTGCAGATTTCTGAACTTGGCGACCCCTAGTGGTGAAAAAAAAGAACAGTGGCCCCCAATTTTTACAATTTTCTTTTCTACAAATATGCAAACCTTCGTGTTCATTCAAAATATGGTGCAATCATAGAAAATACATTACTTATTTTTTAGAAAGCTTTAAAAGATGTCGCTTTTCAAAATTTGTACATATTTTACAGAACATATTTTACAGTTTTTAATTGGAATTTATCCATATTTGTTTGTTTTCCAGGCAAAGAATCAGAGGAAATTTGCCAGAACTGAAATATTTCCCCCCAAAAAAACCTCCAACACATTTTTCAATATTTGGAAAACAAATGCGATAGTGGTCGAGATTAAGAATAAGAGTAGTTACTGTCTGTAGTTGTAGGCAATGTCGGCAAACTCCTTCCTGCGGGTTCTGTAGACTGGATCTGTGAAGCCCTGAGCACACACACACACACACACACACACACACACACACACACACACACACACACACACACACACACACACACACACACACACACACACACACACACACACACACACACACACACACACACAAAGGACAGCCATGTTAGATCTCATGAACGCACGCTGCCCACTCTCAGATAAATCAAAGAGTGGAAATCCTCTGCTCAGCCTGGACCCGGAGGCCGCTGACGGCATCGTGCACTCCGCCTCTGATAGAAGCAGCAACATGCATATTCAAATGAGGCCTTTGTAGAGCGTTGTTCACCTTATGATGAATACATCTCGCTTTAATGACGGTTGCGAAAGGGAGCAATTATCTATAATTATAGGGGCTCAATTAAAGCAATGACATCAATTTGTGCGGGGAGATAGTTTCCATTAGAATGGACGGCAGAGTGGGGCCTGTCATCTCCAGAGCGTCGTCTTTCATAAGAGAGGTGGGCGTGAGAGGACACACACACACACACACACACACACACACACACACACACACACACACACACACACACACACACACACACACACACACACACACACACACACACACACACACACACACACACACACACACACACACACACAGGATGTGGCACACGGACAGATGAGTCAGTCCTCACCGGGTGATCAGAGTCCAGCTCCGAGCCGTAACTGAGGATCTGGTTGGCAAAGCGGTCCAGGTCCTGGATGTCATTAGGGAACCACGGCACTGCAGGATAATAACGGTTATTAGATCATCTGTAATTCGTGTTTACATTCAACATGTAGTGACTCAGGTCAGATCGATGAAACGTTCGGTCCACACACGCGGCCCAGAGGAAGGAAATGTGAGAAATACTGGAAGGTTTTAACGTTGGAGACATTTGTGCTTTTGTTGCTTTTATCTCTGGGACAGTTTATGACGTATTGTTAGGTTTTAATTTATAACAATTTGACATGCCAGGAAAAACACATAATAAATTAAAACAGTTCAAGAACACAAGGAAATAAATATTGTTGAATAATCAAGAGGAAGAAATGCCTCCCGCAGAGGCCACAGGTTTGATCCCCACCCAGCCATAGCTGCGTGTGTTCCCCGCTCTCTCACGTCCGTCCAGTCAATAAAGACAAAACGCCCGAAAACATTAAATTGACAACTGATTATTTAATCATCATAATAATAGATTCTTCTGTCGATCAGCTAATCAAGTAATTCACTGGTGTCATTTGACATGTTACAGACTAATTGATTAACTGGCCATTAAAACAAATTGTTCATGTACTGAATCACATAAAGTCCAGTACAAATTGATGTAGAAAGTGTTTTCCCTGTGCGATGGTATTTTGACACTCAACAGAAGACGACACGAGGGGGCATCTGCTCGTCTATATGGATTTATGACCCTCAAAAAAAACACTGGGGCCCAAACATTAATCTACATTTACGCAGTGTGGTCCACCCCGAGGCCCCGGGAACACAATGGGCCCCTAGCAGGCTCCTCCATAAACAGCCTGTCTGCGAAGCCGGCCATAAATATCCTGTCGTCCACTTGACCCTCCACCAGTAGCCCTCAGTGTCTGCGTGGTGTCAAAAGAGCATCATGGTGGCCCTGTCCGTCTCCGCCCGCCGTGACCTTGGCATGTTCTCCTTCCCCGTGTTATTCTGGGGCTGAGACACAGAGCTCCTCTGTTCACGTCGGGCCTGTTGGTCCTCAGCGGCTAAACTAATGTCATTCTGGAAACGACTAATATAAAGGGTCGAGACGTGGGCGGCGGGGGCGGCGGGGTCATCGGCCTCATCGGCGACGCTGGATGTTCATTACTGCGTCTGGCTGAGGATCATAAATCACCACCCAGACTGAAATATCTGAGAGGAGACGTTTTCTGCTTGATAATCTTAATTAGTGTTATTAGAAGGTTGACGTGCTCTGATGTTGAGAAAACACATCACTGTCCTCAGACTGTCCATCGCTGCAGCTCCTCTAATCAGCCTCTGTCTCAAACACTTGGTTTTAACTCCTGTTTCCTGATAAAGCCCATGAAGATAAACCAGAGGGTAGTGACCTGATAGCTGTTAAGGTCAAGGCGTATATGACATGGGAGCAAACTCCTTGAGCAACAGGTTCCCAGTTTGAATCCCTGCAGGACAAACCATTTAATGAACATTTATTTGATATGTCTTATGTGACGTGTGGCAAACTGTACGATCACATTCAGCATCATTTATTCTATCATCTATCATCCCAACAAGCAACATGAGATAAATATCCTCCTCTCCTGAAAACCACAGACGATCAGTTTTTATTATGCTGGAATCACACACTCTCGCCTCACCTGTGTCCTTTTGTTTGTTGCGTGTCAGCTCGTGCACGCAGCCGCTGATCTGCGTGCGCAGGCCGTCGATGACCTCGTCCAGGGCCTGGGAGCAGCTGGAGTCCACGCTGATGAAGAACTCGTAGTGGTCTTTGTCCGTCCCCGACGGACGGGACTCGATGTGCGTCAGGTTGATGCCATTCTCCTGCAGAAACAGAGGGAACGATGGAGACTGTGGTGAGAAGTGAGGGGATGTTTGTTTTGCACAAACAGTTAAAAATTCAAACATCTGCTCTTGCAGGCTGCGGCACTACCTCTGTCTCACCACTAGTGCGTGCTGTGAGGTTGCTGGACGGATGGGTTATTATCTGTCAGACAAGTTGGAGTCTGCTCCGACCTCGACTCCGAGCTGCCTTGACCTCTGAGCCAGACACACAGGACTTTCACAGTAAAGGCATGCGGGACATATTGTAGTGGTTACGTGCAGAATGGTGAAATAAATCACTCTCATTCTGCAGCACGGACACAGGAACATTGGGAAAGTTTCCACACTTTTTTGGGGGGAAATTATTCAGAAGTTTGTCTTTAAAAATGCAAAGAGGCCCTGTCCCGCGTTGGAACGTGTGATTTTCACGATGTAATCAGCGTAAAAATGTGTTTTTGTTTATGTGGTGTTTGGGGAGGGAGAGGGAGTCGGTTGTTCTCTGTCTACCATAGGCTCAGTGGAGGGGAGGACCCACCCCCATCATCTCCCATCTGGATCCCATTCAACATAACACAGCCTGTTTTTCCTTGAGGGTGAATGTCATGCTGCATCTTTACGAGTGATCCTGACATGGCCAGAGACAGAGTCCGAGTGCAGGCGGGCATTTCCAAAGAAAAGCTGACTCGGGTTCAGTGATGCAAAATTATCAGCTGATTTCTCAAAAACATGTTTTCTAATTGACTCTTGTAGTTATTCTCTATAAACTCAACATTATGATGCGATAAACAAGTTTAAGGGGATTAAATATTCTGCATATGGATCAAATCTAGTCGAGATACAAATAAGTTTTATAAGTAAGATTGATTAGAGGATTTAAACTTGTACTTTTATTGTCATTGTACAGTGTAAAGCAAAAATCTCTCTCAAATGTAATAATCTATTCAAAACAGACACATATACAGATCCTATATATATATATGAAAAATGGACAAGTGATAACATATGTACTCATAGTAAAGCTGGTAAAACAGATGCAGATGGTGCATAAAAGCAGCTGCGTCTCAATATGTTGAAGATAATCCCTTAAATGTTGTACATTTTGCTTTAGGATTACGACATGTTTAACTTTAGGTGGTTTTCAACATTCAAACCTTGTCACATGCAGAATTAAGTTAATAAGTCAATAAGTTATCAGTGCAATGAATTTCTATTTCCCTACGTCTCTGCCTGGTGCTGTCAGTAAATATCAAAGTATAAAAAAAGGAATACAAAGATATCAAGAAGTGGTTTGGAGCTCAAAATGTGTCCCCAAGCGCAATAAGCTCTTTGATTCAAACTTTTTTTGTGTGTGCTATGAGTGGCCTGGTCCAGCTTAACATAGCAGGCTTTAAATCCTAAACCCGTCAGTGATGTAAGGGTCGTGTTGTCAGATGTCCGTGCCCCCCCGAGCCGTCCCGTCGCCGCAGTGCCGATGACGCTAACCCTGCTGTTGCCGGGGCCGAGGTGCGAGGTCAAGGTCGGCCCTCGGCTCTGACTCGTCACATGAAAGCCACGCTGCCCCTGTCACATGCTCCCTTCGCTCACATGCGGATAAAGAGTGTGATGGGGGTTTTTTTTGTGTGTGCACGACTTTTCCTAAATGTAAACAAAAAAGGATAAGACGTTCACAAGATGACAACGAACACGGGATAGAAGGTTGCTCGGCTGAACGTTAGCACATGTCGATGCGTGCTGACGGTTCCGGGGGTCATCTGACCCACTTTACTGAATATCTGGAAACGGAGAGGAGAGCAGGGGGTGGAGCAGGGGGAGGATTGGAGAAGTGGCAGCTCATAGGTTCAAAGAGATCCTGATGTTTACAAGTGCGTCTGCAGAGCGGCGTTTGGCACATTCTTTTTATTGATCACGCTCGGCCCGCCCACATCTCCACCCCCACAAACTCACAGAGCTGAGGAGAAGAATTTCTCCACAGCTCCACTAACAAGAAACATTTGGTAATTCAGGATGATTTACATGTTTTGGGACTTTTATCCTTCAGTAGTATTTGGTAGAAATACACACTTTGTTTTGTGTCATGCCGGCCAGAGGAGCAAACACAAATCTGGATGGGTCCTCGATGTGGAAGTGTGTACGCTCACGTAGTCACGTACGCAGGCAGTTTGGATCGATGGAAGAGAATAAAACATTGATACGCTGACCTTCTCGTGTTTACATGAGCTCAGATCCCAAAGCTAAAAAAAATCTGCTTTCACAAATAAAGGGAACCAAAGTGCGAATAGAAAAATGCCAACGTTGAGTCAAAGCACCAAGTTATGTTGTGTATCTTTTACATATTATATTGGATTAGTATCAGTGATGTATAATATTAAACAGCATTTGATGGGAGATTTCCCAAGTTTGAAGAAAATAACCCTGATGATGTAATTGTGATGTCACAAAAAACAAGTCCTGTGTATGTGTCGTATTAATGATGAGTTGCATGATGGGAAATATAGCACGAGGCTCATTATGGGCTCAACGTATTTTGGTCGATGCTGCTTGAATCTTCATCGTCTTACGTTACAATGATAAGAATGGAAAACGAATATCGCGGGTCAAAGCATGCGATTAATGATTATTTTCATTATTGATTAGTTGACCGAGTATTTTCTCAATACATCGATGGATCGTTTTGTCTAATTGTCAGAATTGATTTCCTCTCAGTCAAGAAGATCTTTGTCGATTTCGGTTTTAAAAAGACAAAGTATTTATTTTTCTGTCCTCCAACTGATTGACTAATCGTTGTAGCTGTTTACTCGGTCACCGTCCACCTCTGAGAACTTGATCCATTCACTGCCAGTAACTGACATTAGGAGGAGGAGGAGGAGGAGGAGGAGGAAGAGGAAGAGGAGGAGGATGAGGTGAGTCAGTTGATCAAAGAGCACAAAGCTGATACACAAATGTGAGATAAGCTGTGTTTGTTTGGTTTCCTTCTTTAAAGGGTCAGAAATGCCATGAAAACAACTCTAACCGATAATTGTGCACGTAACCTAGTGTCTCTGCCAAACGCAACGAGCTGGACGTCGTAACAACGCTGCACAATATTAACATCCAGAGATTATAACATAAATACCCCCCCCCCCAGTAATGATAAGTAGCTGTAGCCTTTGATTTCATTGCCTAACTCTCTTCAAGTGCTGGATCATTCATCACGTTAGTTCCTTTTTATGCTCTTTCAGTCTTGAAATGTGTCTTTTGTAATTTTCTTCTGACTCAAACTTATTTCATAATCGTTATGTAAAAATGTTTGAGGTTGCACATGGAGACAATTTTAGCCGCTTGGGGGGAAATCATATTTTTAGTTCATCTAAACCCCATGTGGATTAAACCGCCCCAGCTCTATATTAACATTCCTGCCTAGTTTCAGTTTTTTAAGTGTATCCTGCGCATGACCACTGCTCACGAGAGTCACGTGAATGTGACTTCAGGTTTGTGAGACTTGAGTTTTACCTCAAAGAGCCGCAGAGCCCTGGCCAGAGCTCCCACCTCCTCTTTCAGGGAGAAGATGCAGGAGATCACCTCCGACTTCTTGTTGGTCTCCTCCTCCAGGTACATGGAGCCTCGTCTCCTCTGTCCAGAAAGACGAGATAAAAACACGCGGTCAAAACGTGCACTGTTATTATAGAGGTCAGCAAAACAGAGGGAGGGAGACTTTCATTATTCTTCATGATTTACTTTGAAGGTCCAGTGTGTAAGATTCAGGTGAATCGATGTATTGGCAGAAATTGAATATAAAATAATCCACATGATGTTTTCACTTGTGTGTTTCATCTAAATTGTACGAATTTTTGTTTCCTTAACCTCAAAACAAGTTCTTTATATTTAAATACTTTATATTTACATCAGGAGCGAGTCCCCTCTAAGGAGGCAGCCATGTTTTTTACAGTAGCCCAAACTGGACAAACTAAACACCTTTTGAGTTTTCATGACATTTTCTAAACAAGCCCATTCCAATTTTCTCATCTGCACTTAGTAAATCCCACGTTTTCTAATCACTACTTTCCTGTTTGATTGGGGTTTGGAACCCGTTACGAGTTCAAGTACAGCTGCGAGAGGAAGAGCGTGAAATCGAGCTGAGAGCCGAGACATTCTGTGGTTCAGCCGTCTGATCGTAAAAAGCTCAAAGCCTTCGCACCTTTCACCTCTCAACGCAGACCCCTGCAGGACCACATGCTCCACACACACACATTCACACACAAACACATTATTTCTGCAGGTACGGTCACGGAGGAACAGAACATCTTACAGATGACGACATTCCTGCACAGTCAAGGCAGCGATTCATTATATTTAACGTGTCGTGGTCTGATTGTTTAGTCTGAAAAATCCATAAACTGAAACATAAAATGCTTATTTGAGTTCAAAGCCCTGAAGCAGCGGAGGAATCTCTCGATCTTCAAACCCAGAGGGTTAAACTATTTATATTCAGTTACTTAATGTTTCGTTAAAATGAAAAGAAATAAATGAAAAGTGCTCATCTCAAGTTCCCAAAGCAAAAGTGGTGTCTTCCTATCGGTTGTTTTTCCAAATTAATGGTGCAAATTCCTTTTTTAAGTTTGATTTATGACCGCATTAAACAAAAAGGCAAGAAATCATCATTATTAGAAGCAGATCTTCGATTAATCAACAACATATTTGCTCTCTAACTTTTTTAAACGCAAGCCAAATGGTCCTATCTAATCCCAGCCTGTTCAAATACCTGCAAACAGGGAGCAAGGTGTGTTATGACATCACATTTTTGCACATTTTCTCATTGAAAACCGTTTTTTTTGTTTGCCTTTGTTTTCACCGAGGCAGCTTTACATTCCCCTGCTTTGTCTGCTGCTGGAATATTCCAGCTATAACCTGCTCTGTTATTGTAGCTGCATCCAAAACACACTGGTTCTATTCAACGACTTGCACATAAATTTACTTTTTACCCTCAGAAAGAACTTTTTCCTGCCACATTTTTAACCACAGCAGAAAACAAGGTGCTGGATTTGTCGGTGAAAATCAAATGTCAGCTGCAGCCTGATAGAATCAAAGTATTAATGGCATAAAGATCTATTAGATAGGAGAGAGCATGTCCAGTGTGAGGAATCAGATTTACCCCTGAGCCTTGGTTGTCAGCCTCTGCCTCAGGACCAGAGTTCCCGTTGACTCTCTTGTAAGCAGCGTCCATCTTCTCTCCTCAGGGGAATGGACCTGTGTGTGTGTCTGTGTGTGTGTGTGTGATGATGATGCTCAGAGAGTGTGTGAAGGGAGAAGAAGTTTCTCTGCTGCAGCTCTGTGCGTTTTTAACGTGCAGCAGCCATGTGACACCACACCCCCTCCTCTGCGTGGCGCTGTCACGGGATGTTTTGCAACTGGATCACAATGTGGCACATCTGGTTTCGGTTGTGCGCCGCTGGATCGATGATGTGCGCACTTTTCTGTGTTTAACTTTTTGACGTTTTGTTGTGTTTCAGTCGTCGTCACTTGCACCACCGTCATCCTGCTGCTGCTGCTGCTGAGAAGCCTGCTGGTGTTTGTGCAGCCTGACAGATCCGAGTCAGAACTCAGGTACGATTCACACCGAGAAATGCACCTTCACTCCCTGAATCGTTAGTTTGCACGAGTTTAATAAACTCTGAAGGTATTTTCATGATCCTCAAAGACTTCATTACTGTCAGTGGTGGAGGAAAACGCAGATAATTACACTTTAAAGGGACCAATTAATGCACAAGTTCTAAATAAAGTTCTGGAATCTTCCAAAGAAACTATGAAAAGTTTCCTCCAATCAGATTGTGCCTGTTTCATAGTAAAGATAAACAAATATTGGAAAAACAAGCAACTGGACCTATCGGGTGAATTCAGGTAATCTGGGACATATTCCAATATCTGTTCTCCACATTAGATCAGCACGTTCTACCTTTCTGATGTTTTCTATCCACACCAGCAGAAACAATGGAGACATCATACTCAGAGGAGACATGACACATGGTTTTACTTTTCTTTGTGCCAATCATCTGGGAAACTGTATGCTTGTTAAGCTCAATAATACACATTTTTAAAAAGCATTATGCAAAAAGGGACAGAAATCTGACTAAGAAAATGTATATTAATGATAGAAGTGTCATTAATTCATATTGACATATACAAGTACCCCATCTTACAAAATAAATAAATAAAAAAACATTAAATTAAAGGTGTTTCCCACATTTAAAAAAAAATCTATTAAAATTCAATCAACAGCAAAAAACAATAACAACGCTAACTTTTACATTATAGTCTTGTTGACTAGATTTTGTTGGAAGATGAAATAAACAGACTGAAGCCGAGGTGTCCCGGCACGGAGACGCAGTGGGGTTTCCTCCAAGCAAGAGGGTTCTGGGTTCGAACCTGCAAGTTGGCCTCCTCCCACAGTCCACAGACTTTAAGCTCAAAGGGATAGTTCACCATACCTTTCTCCTTACTGCTCCTGTGGTGTCATCAAAGTGGATCCCAGCGGAATTCGAATGACGAAAGACGGAAGATAAGGCCGAGTTTGATTGTAAAAAAAGTTATGCTTTCGCGCGTGTGTGTGTGTGTGTGCTGAAGATAATAGCAGCATCAGTGAAAACATGAGTCAGCAGAAAGCAGCGTGGTCATGACCTGAAGGGAATATTTCAGTTACGCACAAATTGTGCACGGTGCTTTTTCAGTGCAGAGTTTGATGTAGATGTATTAGATGTATTACGCTCTTTAATGACCGTTTGTAGGAAAGAATAAAATTAATAAATGGCTCAGTTCGCCCGAGTTTCAGTTTCTACGTTGAAATGCGAAGACAGAGCAGCATCATGGCGGCAGACAGAACAATAGAGAATAGATTTAAAAGTTATATTTGAACATTTTAAAATAAGCAGAGAAATTTAGCAGATTCTTCAGTAGTTACTCAAAACTATCTTTGTTTAACAGAGGAGTGAAACTTACTGACAAAACCAAAATTGGAAGCAATCACACTGTAGAGAAGTATTATCTTCAGTGACATGATGATTCAAAAGTAGTTTCAACCTTCTCGTCCTTTTTAGGAATATGATCCTTACTGATAAATACTTTCTTTACACTCTTGTTCTTGATTTGCATGTTATACACATAACTTTAACTCACGACCTCGACGCTCCAACACGCCGACTGATCTCACGACCAGACGAAGACGGGCTGCAGCCGCCACATGATGAGTGATGATGACGATGAAACGCTGTCACTCATCTTCGCCCTCACGTGAACACGCAGCAGCTGCTACACACTGAAATTGAACCAACAGCTTATGTCCTGTGCACAGAGAGGGAAGGTGCAGAGGTGAGGGGATCCGCAGGTGCCACACGAGGGCAGTGTAGGTTTGATAATGTTGAGAGAGCAGCGTCGGTCCAGTGCAGATCCAGTTGTTTTTAATCCAGATTAACGAAAGGAAAGTAAACCCTCATGGGAACTGAATCCTCTTCTGTTTACAGTTTTTATATCATAACTCGTTGGAGATGACAGTTAAGTCTGATGTCTTTGCAGAACCTGGGACTTCTGATCCTTATGCCTGTTCCTCTGGACCAAGTTGCCAAAATATGAATGAATCCTCCTTAATGACATGAATCATACGTTTTGAAATCGCCTTCCAGCCCTAATTGAAACGCACATAAACACACTATAGGGACTCATTCACAGTGGACCTCTGTCTGCGGTCTGTCTTTTTTTCATATAAACCCATCTGGGACGTGATGCCACATACAACTCCTCAGTGTCCTCCTCACATTGTGCAGCGGTTTGGAGAGTTCCCCCCACTGCGTCATCCACTGTCATTAACGGTGATGGAGACAATCGCTCATTTATCAGCAGAAGTGCTGCAGTGTGCGGCCACAATGGTTTTCTCCACAGGGCCTCGGCCTCATTCACACACTGAGGCTCCATTCTCGCACTAATGATCGGCCCAGATGCGAAAAAACTCTGTTACTGTCCGATTGGACTCAGACAGTAGAAATGAGCTCTTTTACACGCTGCAGCTGTCCCGCTCGACACAAGTCTTCTTCTGCCTTTGTCGGGGTTATGCAACTTTTTCCATAATTGTTGTGAAAAAGTGCAGTTGGACGAGGAAGCTCGACTCCAGGGCCCAGAGCGGTGCTGTGCAGGGGGGGGTGGGCAGGGGCTGCTTAGAGATGATAATCGCTTGTAGAGTTGTGAGGTTCCTAATTGTGCTTTCATGAGACGTTGTTGATTAATGGACTAGTTGACGGACATCCTGTGAATGTGGTCCACATGTGCACTGTCCACAGGGGTGCTGAAGAATCCACTCCAGCCTTCCAGCGGCATTGTGGGGACTCTTTTCTGAGAGAGGCGGGGAGGGGGGGTTCTAGGAGTGGGAGCAGAGAAAAGAAAATGAAAGTTGGAGGCTTTCAGCAGTGCTGTTGTAAAGGGGAGTGAATGAGTGCGGGGGCCGTGCAGCCAGCCACATGGGCCGTTCTCACTCGGGATAATGGAGGCCTTTCTGTGGTTCTTAACCCCCTTGTCGCACGCTGGGAACGGGCAACCGGGCGCCCGGCGCTGACAACAGACACGCTCAGACACGCTCATCCGCTGGATAATTGAATTTTACACCCAGGAAAGTCACCTCCTTCCCCCTGGCCGGGCCGCCTGCTCCACGTGGCCCTGACAGCAACTCTCCCAGGATCAACTTCTCGTCCAGGGGAGGAGTCCGAGTTGAGCCCAGAGTCTTAGATTTGGAAAGTTTTGAGAGTCAAGTGGTGTTGGATCAACTGTCCACCACTTTGGTCTGGACTGAAAGATCTCAAATATTATTGGACAGACGGACACAACAGCCCAAAGGTCTTCAGTGATCTCGTTTCCTCCAGAGCCAACAGCAGGTTGACGTTTGCCACCTTTAAATCTGCTGGATCTGGATTTTTATGTGGATCTGCACCAGATTGCTCACACTCATAGATCAGATAGATTCAGTCCCCTGAGTATAATACGTCATCAACTATTGGACGAGTGGGCGTCGTGCTTTGTGCAAACATTCGTGTGCCTCCTGATTAAAATGCAAAATGATTTCTGCCTCTGATTTGGTTCTTTTCCGGCTCCTGTCGGACTCGACAGCTGTTCTCGCTCCTTTGCAGAATATGCAGCAGATAACAGGGCAGTGTTGTGTTACTTGCAGGTGGATGCTGAAGTGAAGATGAAGATTAGATTGGTGTTTTGTTTTCAAGAGGAGAGAACTGAGCTCCCTAACCTAGGAGAGGGGGGGGTGTGTGTGTGTGTGACATGTTAATGTAGTGGAGGAGTGGTGGGGGGGAGTATTGATGATCTCCCGGCCGGTGGCTTCTTCCCCCTCGGGCTGATGATCTCGTCGGCAGGGGGACCGGGGTCACCGCCCTCCCTCGACTCCCTGACCACACACAAAAGCTGGTTTCCTCCCCGCGGCCGTGGTCACTTTCACCTGTCACTCAGACTTTCTCTCTCTGTCACCCGGAGTCGGCTCGGTGCAGGTGAGCGTGCGGCTCACTGCTCCTCAGCTGTTGGGTGCGTGTCCTGTGCAGGTAACCATCAGGTTATGCAACCTGGGATCTGCAGACTCTGATGAGGTCTATGTTAATATTAACATTTCAGACTCTGTCCACTTCAAATCTGAAAGCAAAGAGAAGCTCAGAAGGAAAATTCTTGTTGTAAGATTTCATTTAAATACAGTTTTCCGCTGCAGGATCCTCCTCAAGCCTCCAAGCATGTGGCGCCTGATAAGGGGCCTCGTGTAGTTTTAAGATATCAGAATCATTTAAATGACAAATGCTTTATTCCTAGAAATTAATCAAGACTTTAAACTTTTGTCATGACACCAATTCACCTCATTATTATCAATAAAAAGTGTAAACTGATCTATCAGATCCACGTTACCACACTGAAAGTTGTTGTTCGGTTCATCAGGTGTGTTTCAACTCCTGCTTTGTGTTTGCGTTTGAAGCCGTGTTTACCAGCCGAACACAGAGACTTAATGAGAACTCGGTGCTTGATTGACGTCCGTGTTGCATGACTGAACACACACACACACACACACACACACACACACACACACACACACACACACACACACACACACACACACACACACACAGTCTGTCTGCAGCTGCTAATCATGCCTGAGTCATTTCCTCTCTGTGGTTAAATATTGTCTCTGATGCATGATGTGAGTTTCACAGAGATGTAATATCTGCATTATAAACATTCAGAGGAGACACACTGAGACCAACTCAACCCCCATATCGAGTATTAATTATAATTTTAATGTTTGGTTAAACGCCAAACACACAATTCCCATAATGCAGCGGGATAGAATTCCTCATTAGACACCATCCTTTGCTCTGCTGCAAATAAAACTTTATTACTTTACCTCATCCATGAACGTGATTGATTTGCACGTCAGGTAGATGTCGTAAAGACAACCCTAACCCAACTCCCATGATCCCTTGCTGCTTCATGGAGTCATTAAACAAGGCCTTCTGTTGTTTTCTTTGATTGAGAGACCCCTAGTGGTGTTTAAACAATTAAAATACTTATATATAAATATCACTATATTTATTATATAAATATATATAATGATATTAATCAGTAATGGTTAAATGCGAGTTAAATTAGGTGAGAAAACATGTCTTAATGTCATAATTTGGGTGAATTGGCCCTTTAATTGAGTTCTTGAGCCGTACGGCTTGTTTGAATTCTGACTTTAGAGCATTTAAAGTAGTAAATAATATTCAATAGATTGAAAACAGTACAGAAAGATGTTTTTATGTACATCTACAGTGAATATATACATATAAATTTGACTGTACATGTATAGTAAAAGTTGTTGTATCTCTCTCTACCAGCAGAGGACGGCATTCTCCTCCCTCCCACCGGCCCCCTCCTCCTCTGGTCCACCTCTCTGTCCCCAGCGACGGCCCCTCCCATCAGAGCCATAACCTCTCCTAATCCCCCCCCCAGCCCTCGTTGCCCCGGCGACGGCTCAGACGAGCAGGTGATGCATTGACAGGGAGCAGATGGTTCCCTGCGGAGGTAAGCACGGCCCCAACAATGCTTCCATATTCATCATAAAGTCTCGCTCAAACTCTCCGTGTCTGCCTCCTTCAACTGCGAGCACACAGCAAACTTCAAAGCTGAATGAGTCACGCCTTCGCTGACGCACACACACACACACACACACACACACACACACACACACTGGGATGTTTGTTTTTTAATGGCCTGCTGATTGAAGCAGCCCAACTGTCTGACGCCTCTGTCCGTGCAGCAGGAGGCGATGATGTTGTGGCAGATTATTACACAACCTGAGCTGAACAGAAGCTGCTTTACAGTAGAAGTAAAGACAAACAATAGCAGGGGTTCCTCGCCTCGGCCTCTCCCCTGCGTGCGCCTGTCTTCTGCAGGTGTTTTTTTTGGGGGGGGCTTTTCGCCTGCAGTAACTCACTCCTCTAAAGAAGCTCCTTCTTTAGCCCCTGTCTCCCCTGGAGATAAAGTACAGACACCCCACTCTCCTCTGCCTTTCTTTCCTCTAACTCCTGAATAATCCAGCAACAATGCAGCGGCTCTGAGGCGGTGTGCAGCGATTCGCCGCAGGCCTGACTTGTTTCGGGGTGCAGCAGGGGCGGAGGGGCAGCATTATGGAGATCAGCTAATGCATGTAAAACACTTGCATCCATGTTTTTTTTTTCTTATTGGAACAAGTGGTGGAGGAAAAGTGTGCGGCACAATAGAGGCCGCGGAGTGCTATGCTTAACCCGCCACACCTGGAGCACACAACAGGGGGTGAGAGCGGCGGCGGCGGCGGCCACCTCTCCCCCTCCGGCCTCACCCATCATCACCAGCACCTATCAATACAGGCTGTAAGGAGCTTGGTTGGGCTGCAGGAGGGGCGGGGCTGCCTGTATTCACGGGCTGACTATGATAAAGACGCACAGTGAGGAGCCATTCAAGAGCCCTGTGCCCATAATGGAGTCACTAATAGGTCCCTATTCAGAGAGGAAAGTGTTTTCTGGGGGAGAGAGGAGGGGGAAAAGTTTGGGGGAAGCAACAATCACTTTGTCCGCTGCCTTGTGTATGTAAAATGTATGCAGCGCTCCCCCACCCTCTCCCAACTCTTTTTGCTGTCTTTTTTTCCCTTTTGGTTAAAGAGCGTCACCGCTGAATAGACGACATGCATAGTTTGGAGTCTTCCTTTCATCCTTACTTGAAAATAGATTGAATGGTGTGTCCTCGAGTGAGTCCCCGTCCCCAGCGGCAGGGATCTCAAAACAGGAATGCACACACTCTCTCTTTCTGTTTCACCCCCCCCCCTCTCGCCATAAAACTGTCGGACATACACACACAGGTGAACGAGTCTTGAATGGAATATCCTTCAAATGTTTCAGGGTTTCATTTGTCTTCTTTTGCACGTGAGCGTGGACTGACGCTTTCTCTCTGTGTCTCTGTCAGTATTTACATGTAGATGCTGGTGAGTGCACAAAGCAGATGTGAGGAAAGACCAGTGTTTAATATCACACTGAGGTAGAAGTGTCTTTAGCTACCTCCGTCAAGGAAGTCATGTTTTGTTTGTGAGCAAGATTTCAAATTAATTTCTGTAGGAAATTCTGCAAAACTTGGTGGAATTCAATTCAATGTTGATCCAGAGACAGAGCCAGGAGCCAAACTTTGTGCGGTAGTGATCATAGAGTGGAGCCTCGGTATCAAGGTCCCATCGATTAACACACTCAACCAATTGCGAGTCAGTCTCAGCTGTCAATCATGACGTTTTATCTTGTTTTTATATAATCAAATAACTAATTAAACCCCCACTTATGAGTCTTGAACAAACAAGTGTGATAAGAACTACATTAAATGACAGAAACCATCTTTAAGAAAAGTTTAATTAATTAAAATGAACTTTTAGGATCTGTCATCCAGATGGTTTAGATGCCAGTGTCCAGTTATGAAGACATCTACATCAATAAAAGACCTTATATAAACTTAAAGCTACTTATAAAGTTTTACACATGTTGCTAAGAAACGTCCAAACCAGCTTCCACACAGATCTGCTCAGAGTCTGTCAATCAACAGGTGAAAAGATTTTAAATACGTCTCCTGCTGACGCTGAGGCCTGAACGCTGCCATCGCCGATAGCAACTATATTTGCCCCCGGCGCCCTGCCCGGGTCCCGAGGCACCGGGGGAGCCGACCTCGTGGATGAGCTGACTAATGTTGAAATGCTGGAACCATATTGAAAGAGGGGGCATGAAGGGAGAATTACTGGGTCCGTATTGTGCTGCGTGTCAAAGGGCTTAGCTGACAGATTGATGAGATGAGGAAATAACGGAGCTAACCGGGGGGCGGGAGGAGAGAGGAGTGGGGGTCCCAGCATGGCAACCAGGGTTTGGAGTCGGAGCGGGACTGGCTGTCGGCCTACCGGGCAAAGCCGGCGCAGGTCAGCGCTCTTTGGTTGTGGGTCCCGCCGCTGACAAAGGGCAGCACGCTGTGGGCAGGGCTGCTTTCCTTAGAACAGCATGAAAGCCCTTGTAATGGTATTTTTATGTGTTTTGTGAGAGGCTTTGTCAGATTGTGTGTGCTGATGTATGTGTTTATCTGTATGTGTGTGTGCTTGTGTGTGTATTAGCATATGTGTACTTTTCAGTTTACCATTTTAGTCTATTTTTTTTACGTCTAATTAAGAGAATAGAAAATCTAAAGTAGAATCTCACTCAGCAAAGCAAATTCCTCCACCACCGCCCAAAGGTCCCTTTAAATTCAATCAGGCTCCGAATGTCACACAGTCAGAATGTGACAGATTTATTGAAATGAATTATTCTTTCAGAAACAACCCCCTCAACAAAACCTGCCTATCTCTCAACGTTTAAGAAAGTGATTCAAAATAAATTAACGTACCTTGATTCACACCAAAATTTCGATGAAATCCATTTAGTAGTTATTGTGTAATCTTAAAAATAAATATATACAAACCACTAAAACAAATGGACGGTGGTGAAACCATCAACACCTCAGCGAAGGTTATAAAAAACTAAATCTTCCCATAAACACTGTTATTTAGTTTTAACAGGGATATTGACTGTAATACGTTTTATTAGTTACCAATAAATGTAGAATAAAATGTAGTTTTCTCTCCTAATAGAGTAGGAAATAAATATTTTTTATATTAAGGAAAGGATGACGACCACTTGTATGTGAAGGAAGTTTCCCTTTTAGCATCTTTCAGCTGATTTTTTTTATTTTTCCAGCCCAGAACTTTATTATTATGGGTCACCATTGTGAAATATGATTCACTGACTAACTCAAAGTTTCCCTCCTAAGAAAATAACAACATTTACAGTGTTTTCTGTGTCTTAGCAACTGTCATTGTGGCATCTGGATTACCCAGAGTGCATTGCAAAGCCCCCGTAGGGTCGAGCAGAGGGGGGGGGCCCTCAGGCAGCGCGTGCTTTAGGAAGGGAGATGTCAACGTTGGCTCTTAATCTCCGAAGCTTCACGACAAGTTGAGTTGTGCTGGAAGAAAGTTTTGTTGATATTCAAAAACAATCATTTTTAGAGAAATTAAATATCTAAGAGTCTTGTTATTGCAGCTTGAGCAGATCCCGATTTTCAGATTAAAACCAGAAAGTTTAAGTTATTTCTTTAGTAGATGTTGGACATTGGGTTGTGTTGGGGGTGTGCAGTGTTTGGTCTGGTCACCATGGAAACACAGACTGCTCCTCGGGACCTTGTTAATGTTAAACCAAGAGCATATTTACTGGGATTTTCCTGCACTAGAAATCTGAAGATGAGGAACCTCCAGCCCGAGACACACTCTAGATAATAAGCTTGTTCAGAACACACACACACACACACACACACACACACACACACACACACACACACACACACACACACACACACACACACACACACTGCTGAGCTCTGATTTGTGGAATTGATAGCGTCCATTGTTTCCAGAGCACTTGCCAATCTTTGCCCTGTAATGTAATTAACGTCAGGAGATTTATGCGGCTGTGTCGCGGCCCAGAACCTGATCCATGTTGTGTCTGGTGTTGGCCTGAAAAGCCTCGTCTCTGTCCAGCTGCCCCCGATCTCTGCTCTGGCCTCTGTCAGTTCTGTTCACCTCCTAATTGAAAGCTGTGGGTTTCTTCTAGGCCTTGTTTTTGTGTGGAACTGGAAGAAATGTTGAGGTTGATGTTGGTTTATTTGCCTGAAGATTGGCAGTAAACTCCTGAGGGAAGCTAGTGAGGAAACAATGTGTATGAGAGACTTGCAGTGGTTGAGCAGGATGGTAATTATTAACAACCCTGAGATGTTTGAACAGACTGAATGTTTTGAGCCTCCCACAGAGAAGCACTGCTCTGAAATCACTCAGCTGCACAGACCGAAGTCGCACGGCAGAAAACGTCAGGACTTTATTGGTGAAATATTAGTAAACTGCGAGATTAGAGCTCGTTGAACATGTCTGCTGTCGACAGAACGGGAGCTCCAGAGCGTCACTGGGAGACCAGACCCTCCAGGAACCAGGACCTCAGGCCTCCTCTGAGACTCCAGCCTTGGACCAGGCGTCCCGGCGGCCCGAGCAGCTGGCCGCCTGACGGCTCCCGCCCTGCCCAGCACGCGCACAGGGTGAGTCCATCCATCCGTGCCCACCCAGCTCTTCCTAAATCCACAGCCGAGCGGCCCCACTGCCGCCACCGCCCACCACTCCAATGTCCCAAATGAAAGACCCGTCAAACGCCGCTGAATGAGCCCCATGTAGCGAACATGAGAGGGAAGATCCGTAAGACCCGGAGCATCTGTCCACCTCTCTGACACTAATGAATGTTAAGTAGGTTAGCTGCTGGTGTGCCACTGCCCCGCAGGCCTTTGTGACGGGTGGTGGCAGCAGGGCCGTGCTTTTGTGAGGGTGCGCCAACCCCCTGTGAGACGTCTAAAATGGCTGGGGCCGCTTACTCCGGCACACAATCCCAGCACCAATAGTTGCCATATTGATCCCTCGTGCTTTCAGATTAAAGCATAAAGGGAGCTCTGTCCTGCCAGCAGGGACACCACTGACTCCCGGAGCTCATTTCAGGGTCACAGAGTCCTTGCAGCCCCCTGACCCGGACCCCCAATATGAACACACACAAACACCGGGGCGAGGCATGGACCGAAGCCTTTCCAGGGATGAACCCCATTAAACAGGATTGGTCGGATGCTCACATTCACGGCTCGTTATAGCTGACCCCGGGCTTTCTCTCCCTCAACCTGGGTGCTCTCCTCCTGCCTGTGGCTCTAACCTGGCTAAAGACATGCTGAGGTGGTCACCCTCGCCCCTTTTGTCTGCCATTGATAGCTCGGACGTTTGCTTGATTGTTTTCTGGACTGCATCTCCTCATCCGTTGGGTCGTGCTGCATTGTTGAGTTCCTGCGGTGTGCTTTTAAAGTTTGGTCCCCGCTTAAGAAACTGTGTAGCTCTATTGTGTCACTGGTTGTTGGTTTATGGACGAATCCGGTGGCTTATTTGCAGTCTCAAGCGTTACTGCGGAGACCTGGAGGCTTTTATATTTACAGTCAGTTGCTCCGCATATTGTCTGGACTTTTTCCTGCCAGTCCCCTTGTGAATATTGTCCGAGTGAGTCCATGTGAGAATACAGCAGGATATTGTCTAACACGCAACGTACACAAGACAACAAAAAGAACACAAATATCTCAAGAGGAGCCAGAGATGTAGAAGATGCAAGATGTCTAAAATTACAGACTTTGGGAAAGTACAACTTGTTTCAACCCCCAAGTGTCCAAGAAATGTATTTTATTATTTATTTAAGAAAGTAAATTTGATTTCATGCAACAGAAGTTTGTGCGTTTTGGTTTCTACTTTTGAAGATTGGTGTTGGAGCCTCTGTTAACAGCACAAATTATATTACATTTAAAAGTGAAATCCTTTCCACACATCACACAGTTATATATGTGAGTTCCATCACAGCGTGTTTACTTCTGTAACCTGGATTCATCTGTACGTTGGTGTCTCCTTGTCGCCGACCTCACCAGCTCTGATCTCCGGCTCCTCGCTCGCCGCCTGCTCCCCAAACTCAACGTTGATTAAATGCCTTTTAATGTGCCCTCACTCACAGACAGGGTGTAATCAGGTGAAGCGGAATTAATAAATCATCCAGCGTGGAGCTCAGGAGAGAAGGAAGGGCTCCCCTGAGAAAGACGGACAGATGGCGGCAGGAATCGGCGGCGAGAGGAGAAAGCCGAGTGGGAGAGGGGATAAAGCAAAGACCAGCCACCACTTTGGTGATTAGCTCCAAAATTGGTAATTCGATCTTGTCCCCTCCACCTACTCATTATTGATAAGTAAGTCCTCATTTGACCATATTTCCCCCTGCTGGCTCGGACCGGCAGCACAGCACTTCCTGTCAATCCCCCCCCCGCCGCGGTGCGCTCAATGGATCTGACAGGAAGTGCTGTGAGGTGGAGTCTGCGTGGAAAAGGGGAGAATACACACTGCTCGTGCACGGCGGAAAGCCCATCTGCCGGGAATCTCCCTAATCGCATCATGTGAATTGAACGAGGAAAAGAGGAGCAGCAATCACTTTAGACAAACCCTCAGTGGGATTATGTGTTGTGTTCGTGATGCTGCTGAAACCATGACGTCAGACACAGAGGCCATTGATTCATGCAAGTTTATTTGACTTAATAGAGAAATATCTTTATTTTTGGCCTACTGTTAATATAATAATACGTTTATTCTGGTCTATTCTAATATTACGACTTTATTCTCAAAACGTTTTTTCGTAGTTCTGCTCACAATCACTCAAAATCGTTCTCTCGACCGGAAAACTATTGCTCAACCATTTTTTTAGCTGCATAGTCGTGTTTAAATAATCTATATAAACAATGTATTTCTCATTCGTTTGAATTTTGCCCATTTTCTGTTTCTCTTCACCAAATCCATCTATGTTACCCCCAACCCACTTCATCCTCTACTGTCTGAAAATCTACTTGATTTTCATTCAGCATATAATTAGCAACAACAAGGTCATTGGCCCACAAGCACCCCCGATTCTCTGGGAAATTGGTTGTTGTTCCCCGTCTCTTCATTACTGGGCTCCAATTAAGTCTTCTATCAAGGATGGAGAGCTCGTTAGGTATTTCTGTGGCATAATGTGCATAATCATAGGTAATGCACTGTTACCAACAACAGGTACGTCCTAAACGGAGCCGCGAGACAAAGGCGATGAGATGGCGAGACCCGGTGCTGCCCTCCTGCCCCTCACCGTGGCACTGAATGGGTTTGAGAGTGTGGCACAAGCCGGCAGAGAAAGCTCCACACCAGTGCACACCAAAGGAAAAGGAAACACGCGTGTATACGCACGTCAAACTCCATTGTCTCCCCGTCACGAGAGTCCATTCTGCCCCCTGCCACCCGCTCTGGTCTGGGGTTACAGACCCTGAATCAAAGGTGAATCCGGGGAGGATCTGCTCTCCCGCTCCCTGCAGTGGACCAGCTCCCGAGCTGACTCGGTGCTTCTGGGAGCTGCCAGCGGCTGCAAAGAGAGATGGACGAGCCGCTGTGCTGACTGCTGGGCACTGGCCGGTGAGGTGTCCCCCAGTGATTGATGACTTAACACAGTGGCCCCTCGCTCCCCGGGTCAAGCTGACGCACCCCGGCCATAAGACCACCATACTGTCCCCAGGTGGCTACATGTCGGAGAAGAAAAGGAGAGGAGATGTTGTTTAAGTGAGCAGATGTTGGGAAGACGTGTGGGAGACTCCATCAGCGAGTCCTCAGCTTCTGCTCACACCACTGGAGGTGTGTCACAGCAGCAGTGATCAAGACAGAGGGGTTATTAATGCACTAGTGGGGGTTTAAATGTGTCTCACTGTGATGCGTTGTTTGTTTTTGCCAGGCGTCCGTCATTGTGAACTGTTTCCACTGATCAATCTCAATCGTGCTCTAACAGATCTGTTTTTAAATGTGAACAAGTAGCCGTTCTCTCTCTCAAGCTCTGTGATCAACAACACGTTTGTTAATATTAACTTGGCTTCTTGTCTGTTTCTTGCAGGGACACGTTTATGTGTCTTTTGTCAGGAAGTCCGTCCTGTGGGAAAGAGGAATCTGTCACTACACTGTGAGTCTGCAGATACCATCATTCATTCAATTCATTTCTGTGCGGGCTATGATAACTTCAACAAATCTCTCAACTGCATGAACTTGATGTAAATAGTTTGTTTTAACCTGAAAACATCTGTTCAGACTCGTGTTTTCAAGACTTGATCATTAGCACAAACAATATAAAGATACCTATTCCACTTTATTCGTTTTATTCACGAACAAAAACTTTTCTGCAGGATTGGGGACTTATAAAATATATCAAACTGTGTTTAATTACAGTTGCAAAAGTGAGGACCAGCCAGAATGTCCTCACTTTGTCAGGTGGACATCAATAAAAATCATAAACGTGTCCTGGATGTTGAGGAATAACAGAACACGTGAATGTTACGTATTTAGAATACAAATAATGGATAACTGTATTTATTATAGTCCTCGCAAAGAAGTACAAGTACACACACACACACACACACTCTCCTTTCTCTCCTCCAACACTCACAAGTCTCCACCTCTCCCCTTCGCTCAAAAGAGTCTGGGAGTGGATGTGCCACAATTAACAGTGCGGTTGCCGTGGTGACAGCGGAGTTGTGTGGGCCGGCTTCCTGTCTCGGCCTCTGGTTAGACAAACAAGTAAAGTCGGCAGACAAAGACGCTTGCTGGTCCTTACAGCCTCATTTACATCCTCAACTGCCTCCAGCACTTCTGCATTCAGCAAGTTCATCAGGCCTGGCATCGCCCGCCTGCCGCCGCCGCCCTCCGTCCCTGCCCCGCTCCCGCTATATCTGATAAATCAAGAGGGCATTGTGATGGTAAAACTGCTCCCGTCATGCGGTGACACAGCTTTTACAACACGGGGCGCCCCCTGTCCAAACAGCCGGGCGGCCGACGAGAGGCTGTTGACCCAGCAGCCTGCTTTGTGGAGGCGTCGGGGCTCGTGCACGGTCACCTGGGACACAGGCTGCTATGGGACAGGACAGAGCGCACAGGTGCCCAAACAACACGGCCGCGCTGCTCAGCTCCAGTTTAACACAGTTTAATACGTGTGCTGGTTTGGACAAGGAGGTCAACCCTGGTTTTATGGTTTCAGTGACCAACTCTGGACGATAACTGGACGTCCTGTTCCTTTAATTTCATTAAATCAGTCGTAAAAAGCAACAAAGTCCCTTTACTCAAGTTCAATGCGCTTGTACAAAATTTCCATTTAATACTTTATACTTTGTTCAGAAAGAAAATACGGTCCCTGTTTACTCCGGTCGATTTTGTGACAACTTGATTTGCATGTGAGATATGTGCATTAAATATTAGAGTATGATATAAGTGATATATAAGTACGTAAAATGTGTGTATGTATATTTTAAGTTTTTAATACTGAGTATTTGAAGTATGAGGTAAAATTTGCTTCACTAGCTTCAACTTTAGAATGCTGTTTACACATTAATGTAGCAGTTATAATCCAGTGATAATAATAATATCAATATTTTGTACATATGTTTTTATCAATGTTTCATAAATTATTTACTCATGTTTCATAGCTCAGATAAAAGCCAGAAACTCATTAATTTATAACTTATTCACATTAAAAACTGCAGATTTCAAAGATTATAAATTTCAGTCTTGATTTACTTATTAGAAATTTTGAAAAACTAAACAATCTTTCTTGATATCAAACAGAAAATCTGTATATTTACAGTGATTTTTCAACTCAGACAACCAAATAGTTGTAACTTCCCCCCTGAGGTTTGGTTTGAGTGTCGCTCACAGGATATTAGGACAAATACCTTCAGTGCTCTCGTCTATCGAGCGTATCATGACATAGAGACGTCCCCAACGCTTGGTAAGCATCGGTCCAAGACGGTTTGAAACACTAGGTGGCGTCATGAGCCATGTTCAACCAATAAATGGAGATTTCTTTAATAGTGTGATATTAAATTCATGTATTTAGTCAAAGAACAGTCATATCATCTAGTTAATTCAATCATCTACTACTAAAATCATCAGTCACTGACTTGTTTTGATAAAAGCTGCTCATTCTGACTTCTTCCTCCACCACTGTACTTAATGCTGTACTGTCGCCCTCCGCTGTGTTGTTTCAGGATGTGGGGGGGATCGGAGGACGGGGGACTGCGTGGGCCTGCAAAGCGGGGTCATTGTCCAACCCATCGAAAGTAGAAAGTTTCTCTGAATGCTAAGCTGCATCTGAGCCTGGCTTCTGACACGAGCTGATAATCAGATTTACTCCCCTGAATCCGCCGGACTCCACAATGTGCCCCACTGTCGTCCCCCCTGCATTCGCCTCGGCGTCCCGACCCTTCGTCCACCCCTCCCCCCTTCCCCCCGCAGCAAAGCTAATTACACCCCGCAGAAACACAAATCTCCATGATTTAAAAAGTCACTCTTTTTCAGGGGTTTAACCTTGTTAGGCCTAGGCCTAAGCCTGGCTTTCTTGTGCATCAGCTCTGTGAAGAATTCTCTGTTCCTGCAGACACTGGCACATAGACACACTTCTGTCTTTGCTCGGAGTTGTCTGCCTCTGCGAGAGTTCACTGTAATTAAGTGTGTGTGTGTGTGCGTGTGTGTGTGTGTTTGTATCATTGCATGTGTGTGTGTGTGTGTGTGTTGTGTTTAGAGGTGGGGAGGGGGGTGAGGTGAGGGAGCACAGGCAGCCCTGTCCTCTGCAGGCCATCTGGGACTCGGACTAACTAATAGACTTCCTACATTCATTGAGCAGCGCTACTTGTACGTCTCAATCAGGGAGCTGTTGACCACAAACAGGCCAAGTAATGACATTAGCCAGTTCTGGCTGTGTGAGGACAGCGTGTGGGCTGCCTGACGCCAGGAGGTCAGCCTGTTTCCTGGGGGCCTGCAGGGGCCCGACGGAGCCCACACGAGTCGCATGGGTGTCAACAGAAACCGTCTTATCCCTTTGACAGGTTGCAGGGATCGACAGGGACAAGCAGGACCGGACATTTTTTTATTAAACTGCATCTTTGACTTTGGTCCTTGTGAATATAAAAATGAAGCTGAATAGTTCAGAGACAATATTCAACGTCCATTTTTAGATCTATTTATGGGGTCGCGTTTGTTTTTCCTGTTAGGCATTAAAAAAATACATTGGAATAATACAAAATCCAGAATATGTTCATTTATTATTGAAGGAAAGTGGTGGATCTTGGATGGGACTCCATTTAAATATATTAAGTTACTATTATAATATCTGTTTATTGTAAATTTGAGGTGTAAACCATCACGGTGGAAGACGACCTCGTGTTTTCAAGGTCAAGACTGAAGTTTTCAATCTCAAAACCCAACCTTTAAAAAAAACTGGATTTATCTTGTCATCGATTATTTCTTTATGGCAAATGTGGACATCATATCTAAAGAAACCCTAAAACAAAACATATTCTATTAGACGTTATGTTTATGTTATAACTAAATATAACAGAACTTCAAATAATCACATTGGCACAATTCAGTTCTGCTGAGTAGAGTCAACTCAATGATTCAGATGTGTGGAGGCAAACAAGGTGAATTAAGTTTATGTGACACCTTTTAATCAAAGAGCTGTAATGAGACAACTTAAGTTAATTAAAATGAGAGTTTTAAGCAATAAAACTGGGAAAATAGCTTTTAAAACATAATCAAAATAAAACTATAATACACATGAGCAGAAAATGGAAGGATGTCACGATGCTGTTAAAGAAAAAGCAGGTGATAAAGAAGGATTATGCATTTTATTAAATCGTGTGAATAGTGTAAACATGTATTGAGAGGTGGATCTGACAGAGAACTCATCAGTGTGTGTGTCTGTGTGTGTGTGTGTGTGTGTTTAACGGACACTTGTAGCACGCTGTGTCCTGTACTTTACGTTTGATTGTGTTTGGATGCATGAGAAGAGCTCCTGCGCAGGTTGTAATGACACAGACCTCCGCTGAACAATTCTTGCCCGGACCTGTTCTGTAGAAGGTCACGGGTTTGATGCCACCCGCTCGGTCTCGCCTCACAAAGCCGTCCTCAGCCCCCCTCAGCCCTGAGTGACAGGTAATGGGGGGGAGGCCGTCGGGGAGGAAGAGGAGCGCGGAGGAGGAACGGCGCCCGTCACTTGTTCTGCCGCTTCTACCTCACTTCTCCCTCTTTACATCACAAGAATGCAAATCTCCTAAAGCCTCCAGATCTGAGAGGAGGGAATCAGTGGAGATGGTTCAGGGATTTAAACGCTGATCCTCCCTGTGTGAGGCACAGACAGTGACCCCCACCTTCCTCCCCCAGCCCCCTTACTCCCTGTCTGAAGGTCCCCTGGTTCATCAGTGTACTCAGTTGTATTTGTGCATTTTTTGTCTGTTTTTTAATGGTGTGTTAAAAAAGGAGAGGAGCCGAACTTCAGATGCGGCTTAAATCCAACTCAAATAAAAGCCCTGCGCCTGTCGGCCATTTGTTACAAGTGTTTGCTCTGTGAAGGCCAGAGGACGACCGGCTTTCTGCTCTTTACCGGCTGGCTGCACGTCCCCAGCGTCAATCAATATTTAACCTGACTCCAAATAACTTTATCGCCCTGAACATCAGCGTGTGTTTCCTTTCTTTAAATGATGAAGGTTGTGGCTGGGAGAGCAGAGAGCTGTGCTGAGGAGGACACGTGTGATCTATTTTGTCAACACAAGGGGGCAGTGGTGGCACCGTGCATCATTTGAATCCCCCCCTCATCCAACAGCACAGCAGGGTTTCTCACTCAGGCTCTTATTTTGTAGTGGCCAAACTACAGACTTTTATTTTGTTTATTTATTATTTGCCAATTGAGTGTTGGTGGGATTGAAGAAAATCAAGCACACGTACAAATTATTTTCTTTTTAAATTTTAATTTGTTTTCAAGTTTATTTATATTTTAAGTTTTATTCAAATGTATTCAAAAAAAATTAATACAGCAAAAAAGAATAGTCGAGCTTTTCAATGTATTTTTCCTCCAGGTTCCAACAAAAGAAAATATAATCCTCATAAATATAAAATGTTTTTAAGATTTTGATATTTTATGTTTGTTTATATTTTTATACAATTTATTTATCATTTCATTTAAGTATTCAATTTATTATTTTGTTTATGTATTCATTCATTTAGTTACTATATTTCTTTCTGTTGACATTTTTACCAATTTTCTACCATTTCTCTATATTTTTACTTTTGTTTTTCTTACTGCTTGGGTTACTTTATTTATTTAAATATTTCTTTTACCTGAACTCTTTTTATTTAAACCAAAGGAACACAAGCACTTCCTGTGGAAAAATGAAAATGTAACTTTGCACCCTACATTCTTCTGTTTCAGGCCCGTGCTCGTCCCACGTATCGTCCGCTGCAGTGTCCACGGTTCTTGTCTCACATGAAAGCTCGTCCCGAAGACCTCAGACCTGCTGGTTTCCAGAGCTCCAGACCACAGCCTCCGTCTCAGGGGACGAAGCTGCACACACACGTCCTCGCTGCCCCAAAGACCCGAGTGCTGGAGGGTGAGGCTTATCAACACAACACCTGGTGCTTTCACGCCATCGGGAGGAGGGCACTGACTCCTTTGACTCCACAGCTCTGCTCATTAACAACTTTTCTGCCCTTTTCTTCCTCTCCTGGAGCAGTGGAGGCGCGGGGAGGCCACCAAGCTCGTCGTTAGCTCTTAATCTCTCTCCCTCTGTGGTTGTGTTGGGTTAAGTGCAAATCTTGGCCGTCCTCTCTGGCGAGGAAGTGCCCACAGCGCCACCCTCCTGGTGGTCCTCTGGTGGGAGTGAAAGGCCCTGGGCCGGGGGACCTGCCGCTCCTTTCAGGGCCCGGCCTCTGATGTGAAGGCATTTCCCCGGCACACACCTCGGCTCCACAGCAGGGCCCTGCTTTCACACACACACACACACACACACACACACACACACACACACACACACACACACACACACACACACACACACACAGCAGAGGAGGGGGGTATTTCTAATACTAATTATTCCACCATATGGTGGTCGGCTCCCTCACAATCGCCCTTAACCCTGCTCCCTGAAGGAACGTGCTGCGCCCAACGCCGTGCGCTCTGACATGTCATTCATATGCACGTCAGCACACACCCGTTCACGTGCACTGTGTGTGTGTGTGTGTGTGTGTGTATACGTGTAGATGGGAATGACGGAGCATTGTAAGAGGAGGCAGTGCAGAAATGTGCTCTCCAGTGCGATCCCTTTATCCCCCTGTGCTGACTCCTCTCGGCGGCAGACCCCCAGGAAACAAGGGCAGATTGTCTGACACCCTCCAGCCCTCTGCACCCCCTTCACACCCTCACACCCTCACAGTGGTCAACAAAAAAACAGGAGGAGAGAGAAAAGAAGGGGTGTGTAAAAGAATGGTCGCAGGCCAAAGGGAAATGGGCGGCGCTGGATGGAGTTGATGTTTGTGGAAGAGAGTCTGAGGGATGAAAGGAAACGTATAGTTAGAAAGAGGAGCTGGAGCAGGAGAGATAATGAGTGTGAGAGAGACAGAAGGATAGAACAGTGCTGCACGTGCTTTAGAAAGGAGGGTTTGACTTCACACTGTGTTCGGGGCGTTGTGATGCATTATCAAGCAAGAATTACATAAAGAAAACCTGTTTACAGCTCCTGAAATGACTTCAGTCTGTTTTGTATCTTTGGTTTTTTTAAACTGTTAAAGGTCAAAACAAATAATCTCAAAACGTATTTATAATTGGAAGGAGTGAGGGTCTGAGTCAGGTCTTTGTTTGGGAAACCAATCAAATTATCACAACCCTCTCAGAATAAAACGTTATACCCATGAATTCAAAAAGCAAATAACCCGAACCTCTCAATCTGTCACCTCCACCCACGACACTTGTTGAATGTGTTTTTCTGAGACACTTGTAACTGACGTCTCCGTCTCATAATAATTGTGGTGTGTGTGTGTGTGTGTGTGTGTGTGTGTGAGCTCCCCCTTTGCCCACAGCTCTGATTACTTCTGTGAATACCGGGTTGGGAAACAGCCAGCTGCTCCAGCGGGACCATTTCTCTCTGCCTTTGTTAGCGCGCCGACCCGCCCAGCAGGGAAACAAGTGTTTGCTGCAGGACTGAGGGAAGTGGGAAAGAAAATGTCACGAGCAGCTTTAAGGGTGACCTGCGCTGTGTTGACCATTCAGAGGCAGAAGTCTGGCTTTTATTGGGTTCAGAGGCTGAAACAGAAAGATGTTCTTGGACCAGTTTGAGTTTTTGAATAGGTACTGTGAATAAAACACTGTTTGTCTTTGTGTTTTCTTTTTGAAGGATGCCTCCATTTGAGTCCAGACAGAAGAAGAAATGTGCAGAGCGAAGGCCTGAGCGCAGGATGGAGCTCTGCTGTTGTTGTCCCCTGTCCCCCGCTCCCTGTCACCCCACCGCCAGCCGCCATTAATCCAACCCCTCCCCACCAAAGCCCACTTCGCCCTGCGTCTGGAAGCAAAAAGCACAAACCCAACACAGTGCCAGCGTCTCCCCCCCGCTCTCCCCCTGCTCCGGAGGAGGATGAGGAATCTCAGGAGAGGGAGGAAGCCGCGGCGTCCGTCAGCGAGCCGGACTCAGAGCTGCAGCCTGTTGGATCCCAGCTCTCGGCGTCACCGACCCCCCGCTCACAGGGGTCGCTCTCAGATCTAAGTCGTCCACCTTCCAGTTCATTCAGCCGCAGCACGAACCTCACCAGTGGCAGGAGCAGTGTCCTGTCGGGTAGAACGTCACCTGAAGCCTTTTTCACACGTGATTTTACTGATTCTATTTTTAATCATTGATTTTCTTTTCAAATAACTGATGATTTATTAAAAAACGCCCTTTCACAATCTTTATATTCATGATTTATTTAGGACAAATCAATCAAAACCCAAAGAGAAAACATCAAATCCTTATATTTAAGAAGATACCCATTTTCTGAAAACGCATATTTGTCATTTTTGCTTGCTAAAAGAACTGTAAACAGATTTAATAGTTATACACCTTTATTTCTTCCAATAATCAACTAATGAACTAATCGTTTAAGAAGAAATTGATGAATGTTGGGCGCCCACTAGCTCTCCTTAAATTAGTTATTATATTAATCTGAAGTGAAAGCCACTTATGAAGCAAAAAGGCTTGTATTTTGCTCATTTTACCCCAGAACTGATGATCTGAGCCGTGAGTTTGAAAAGAATTAGGATTAAACTCTTGATTTTATGATTTCAGGGTGAGAATAGTAGTAAAATCCCTCTTTTCTTTTGTCTTCCAGCAGCAGTTACCAGGGACTCAGACCCAGAGGACTGTATCTCCGCTCCTCAGCCGTCACCGGTGACGTCACCTCTGCTGCCTTCTCTCCCTCCAGCAGGATCCAACCCTCATCAACCCTCCATGAACAACCCTCCAGTCTGTGAGCCGCTCTTTGGACAAACCAAACCTCTCTCATCTCGCCCGAAACTCAGACAAACCTCTGAGCAGTCGCAAAAGCACCAAAAGTCTCCCCGGGGATGCTTTCGTAGATCTTCACCCGTCCTCGGACTCCGATCGTGGCCTAGTTACGCTGGCGTTCCCCTCGGCAACCTGGTCTTCCTGCCCAAGTCCACAGACGACCACTCCCCGCTCAGGGTCAGCGGCAGGCCTGACCCCTTCCCCTCCCCTGAGTCGGCTGGAGTCTCACCGCTGGCCCGTCCTGCCTCCCATCTCCCCTGTCAGAGGTGAGAAATGAGCTCTGCCACATATGGACGGTTCGCAGCCTCCTCCCTGCCCACATTCTTACAGGCCCGATTGTCCTGAACATGGCTGGACATCCCATAAACAAAGACCCCCGGGCCAGACTCAGAGAAATCAAAGCCTGCTTCCATAGCGAGGCGTTAAGATGCTGCTGCCTCCATCAACACATTGTGAAAGCGTCGCTGTCGGCCTGTTTTCCCACCTCCTCCCACCACGTAATAAATAACGCAGAGAGCTTTTCTTTTTCCTCTAAATCATCAATAGAGAGGAGGGCTTTTGATGAAAAGCTGGTACCGTTTGATTCCCTGTTCAAAAGCATGAGGCCCCCAACAATAGAAGTCGGGGTCCCTACCTCGTGTGCCGTGCCCCTCGGCCTCGGCTCCCCCGCGCCTCCACTATTCTCTGCACTCCGAGAGGGAGACGTGTTGCCGATGGTCATAAATCCACACTGACCACCGCTCGCTGACGGCACAGCACCGCCACAATAGCTCCGATCCACAATACCTCCGCGGCTTTCCTGCGGCCACTAATTTACCGTCCCCAATGGGGATAAAGGACGGGGCCACTGACATCTGACTCCTCCAGGAACTTTATGAAAGAAAGCAAACAATGTGGAAATTGTGTAGGGATTTTCTCTTTTCTATCAGAGACATCTACTGTTCCCTGTGTGGCGCTGTGCTGCAGGGGGGCCATGCTGCATCGGGGCATGCTGTTCTGTTCATGGCAGACACAGAGCGAGTGTCACTGGTTCATTTATTTGAGCACAGATGGAGGCGATTCCAGCTCAATGTGGAGCTCGGATAAGGATAAGTCTGGTTTATTACAACTTTGATCTGTTTTTTTTAGTTTTCACCGTCATTCCCATCGGCGTTGATAAGACACCAAAGTTATTACAGACACAGCGACGTAGCTCCGATGAACAACACACAGAACGGCCACCAGGCGGATTGTAGATGTGCAAACGGTTCATCCAGATCTTCCCCTAGTAATAATGCTGCATTGCACAGGAGCACGCTGATGTGGAGCGCTCCAGCAAATTAAGTTCAGGTTCATACGACAACAAATTGCCCAACTTTTGTGGTGTTGCATCTTTCCTCAGTGAACTCGACTGAGCTGAGAAGTTTTAACGGCTGCAGAAGACTTTAAGTTAACCACGGATTCAAGATGTCTGCTTGATTCGTCCGACTCACACATCTGATGTTAGAGAATGACGGCTGTAGAATTGGTCTCCGATTGAAATTGCACTGGATTTATTCGCCGCCGTCCTTTGAAAGGTCCATGTGGGTGTGCACATATTGTGTTAGTGTGGATTTGAACTTTTCCTCTTGAGTCTGGAAGCCCTCGAATCCTGTGTGATGGTGTTTCTGCTTGTTTCTTGCCTTCTTGCACTAACTCGGACAATTATGACTTTACTGAAAGTTGCCTCAGTGGATGTGGATGTTTGTATCAGCCGCAGCAGATCAGGTATTATTTTAACCCTGTGCTGTCTCCGTACTGTACACATCCTCCCAGAGGCTGATGGGAGCCTCCTCGTCTCACTCAGCCTTCGTGACCCCCTGCGTCGTTTTCTCAGATCCCCTGTGATCCTCAGCCTGACCCTGCGCTGATCTGTTTTCAGCAACATCTCCACAGTGTAACTGTCCCTCACAATGGCGTGGCACTGGCCTGGCCCCTCCGCCCTGGGACCGGGATAAGAAGGCCACGGTCGCACAGAGAAGGCCTTGTCCGTCCCTGACTCCACCAGCACCACCCTTAACCTCCCCGAAAAAACTCTCCCTGACTCAGTGCAGCCCCTCGTCGGCTGAGAATGACAGCTGAGTTGACAGCAGCAATATGCTTTGAAGTGTCAAGTCAAGTCCTTCCATTGTCTCTTGGAGGAGAGCGCCGAGCCGCTCAAGTGCACAATGCTGCGGTGGTGGTGGTGTGTGTGTGTGTGTGTGTGTGTGTGTAGCTGCTCACACACTCCACGGTGTGAGGCTGGCTTCATGTGTACTCGCCCATGTGGGCAGACTCAGCCACGGAGCTGAGTTTGCCTCTCTTTCCTTTTTAGAGCCTCTGTATATATTATCCTTTTGTCCGGGACAAGCTGCTCTGCATTTCTAATGTGAGAAAAGCCTCAACAAGCCTCTTTCAGGCCGGTGACAAAACACACCACCCGGTCAAACTGTGTCACCCGCTAATCCTCCCATTTCAAAACCAGGGAGAATGGAATGGTTTGGTTTGGAGATAACTAATTAGTAACTTCACTGTGGTGATTAGGGCTTAAGGGCAGAGTTTGTTCGCTCGGTGTTTATCGCAGGTGAGGTGAAGCTGTGCTTTCGCCCCGAAGGTGCGACTGTGACGCCGTCCTCAGACTCAGTGCTGGAGGTCCTGGGGGTTTGTTTTGGGAGTTGTCCACTTGTCAGAGTGTAAAACCTGGAAGGGACAGGATTTAACTAAACCCACAACAACACCCGGCCGAGATCTGTCGCCTGATGTCACCGCGTCAGGAGCGTTTCCTCTCGCTGTCGGCCTCCGTGGTATCTTTGTTTATTTACATCTCAGCCATCCAGCCCAGGTCCCTGAGACTCACTGACATCACAACAAGAGGATAAACTGCAATTTGTCTTTTTTTAGTTATTTGGGTCTGATCCCAAAGGAGAGAGACAGAAAGGGAAGGTGTCTCTCAGCTTTAGTCCAGCCACTGTATGTCTCCTCATCCCCTCCCACAGTCCCAGTTGGTTTCACTATTATTCATTCACCTCTTTTTTTGCATTTTATTACATTATTTCCTAATGCATCAGCCCACGTGAATCATTAAAGTTCCATCCAACCCTCATCATCATCAGCATTACCATCCTAACACAACACGCCCACTCTTGTGCTCCTGCAGGACGCTGTGGCACAGCGGCGTCACGCTACTCGGACCTCAGCTGCAGCCACTCTCACGTGTTCGATGAGCTGGAGGCCATCGCCCCTTCGTCTATTTCCTGTCTGTCTCAGGAGCAGGCGTCGGACTCTTCAGGCGGCTCTTCACCTTACAGAGGTACAAACACACACCGAGACGCACACGTACATATGTCTATAAGCACAAAGTTGTGTTTTTAAATGGCAAACAAAAAATCTTTTATTGCCACATTAATAAAATTGGAGAAACAAAAACGAATTCTCACATTTTAGAGCATACAACTAATTCTTTTTTAAATTGTTTGCTTTATGAATCAGTTTAACATTCGTAAATGTCAAGTTTTTGGCAATTAAGTTAATTCATTGACAATTCAATGGATCAACAAATACCTGAATTTCCTCTTTCATCATTAGATTAAACTTTAAAAGTGTCCATTTAATCTTATTTAATACACAATACTGTCTTTTACTTAAGGTGTCTGTGTTTGTTGTTGTTTCTGTGTGTGTGTGTGTGTGTGTGTGTGTGTGTGTGTGTGTGTGTGTGTGTGTGTGTGTGTGTCTCCCAGTAACGTCTCAATTAGACATGCTCTCCTTCCTCTGTGACTTCTGCCTTGTCCCAGACAGCGATGGTCTTATCTGAGCACTCACTGTGTCGGGTCTTGTAAATCAGCCCATGTTGGCCAACAAAGGCAGAGTCAATGCATTGTGGGTGCATGCCTGTGTTAGATAGCATGTGTAAGTTTGTGTGTGTGTGTGTGTGTGTCCTGGGGTGGGTCAGTGAGCTGCGGAGGGGGACATTAGCCAATGAAGACTTCCTCCACCTCCCTCCCAGCCCGCTAATCCCCCGACAAGGTGTTTAACCTGCTTGCTTGACCCGAACCTCTGTCTGAACCTGGCGACCTTTGCCCCCGGGGATGTGGAGGGATCGGAGCAGCCGCTGCCGGAGCAGCCGCTGCCGGAGCAGCCGCGGCGTGATAACAGCCACCTGACGCTCAGACCCAATGTGAGCTAATGCTCCAGACTGATTTTTATCAGCAACTCAATTTGCATCTGTGTAGAATGTGGAGATTTAAAGCCTCAATTAGGAGGATTTTTATTAAAAACTGCAGATATCATCAGGCTGCTGAGACCGAAACACAGAATATCAATTAAATGAGCAAAAACAGATGCAAGTGAATAAATGGGACCAGAGGAGATTCTGGTCTTGACTGAAATGTAAGACTTGATTTTGCTTGATGTGTCTGTAACTGAAGACTGACCTCAGTTACATTTTTAGGCATTTCTAAAAAGCCTTTAACTCTTGATCCGACAAAAACCCAGAACAATATACCAAAAAATATGTATTCATTAGTCCTCTGCTTTTCTCAGCCACTGTTTAAAGCAACTTATGCTTTGAGAGGAAAGTGGCTAAATGTCGTTTTAATGGTTTAACAGTTTAACAGTTGAAATATTTGCATGTGAATATGATAATTATGGAAAACTTGTGATTTGACTCGTCTTTGCTTTTTAAGACTTGAGTCTAGAGTTGAAAGTTTCTCATCAGGCTTTAACACTTCAGGTCAACATCAGAATCATTTGTGAAGTTTACTAACGTTGCAATTTTTAATGAGTTGATGTTTTTCTCCAACTTCAAACCCACTACACCGTCACGTGTTTGAACTGGAAGCATGTCCGCGCTCTTCTGACGCTAAGTGGGTGGTAACCAGTGTGTCTTAATCACAAGCTTAGTCATTTGTTATCGGCCACTGTGTTTGCTAAGTGTCTTTCAATCTTGCAGCCGCTTTAGGCTAATGATGGACTAATAGCAGGGCCCAACGGAAAGTGTGTCCCTCCACATTGTGTTGCAGCCACAGTTATCCCAGGGATTTCCTCTCAACGACTCCCTCGTTTATCAGCCGAGGTTCCAACAGTTCCCTTTTCTCACCGGTGGGATTGTTTTACCAACAGAAGTGTGTGTGTGTGTGTGTGTGTGGGTGTGTGTGTGGGTGTGTGTGTGTGTGTGTGGGTGCACACTGGACATTTTTCATGATACAAACTTTCAAAATCTTCTGTTTGTGAGCACAACTTTAATATAAAGAGAGTATGGATGTTGCTGGGAAAGTGTGTGCATGCGTGTGTGTCTGTCTGTGTGTGTGTGTGTGTGTGTGTGTGTGTGTGTGTGTGTGTGTGTGTGTGTGTGTGTGTGTGTGTGTGTGTGTGTGTGTGTGTGTGTGTGTGTGTGTGTGCAGCGGGGATACCTGCAGCGGAGCGTGTTGTGTGAAATCCCCTCGGAGAGGAATGGCAGCTCCGCACACATGCAGCCAGCGTGGGCCGGGGATTTGCATGGGCACTGAGCCACACTGTCACTGATCCGCTTTTAATTGGGTGTGACGATGAGAACTTTGGAGCCTGGGGGGGATGTGGGGTGTGTGTGTGTGTGTGTGTGTGTGTGTGTGTGTGTGGTGTGTGTGTGTGTGTGTGTGTGTGTGTGTGTGGTGGTGGGGGTGAGTCTCTCTGGGTTGGAGGTTGGGTCGATGGAGGGGCTGGGGGAATTTACAGTAACTTCATAATCCAGTTCAACAAGTCGTACAGGCTAATTTTGGGTGATTATTTTTAGAGGTCAACAGTTTGCATTGTTTCACGACACATTTCTGTACACGGGTCCCCAGAGGATGAGTCCTAATGCTTTGAAAAGTAGAATGATGTCACTCGCATTTGTATGTTGTATGTTTGAGAAAAACACGATTCCTGTCTGAATGTAAGATGAAGAAAACTCTCTGCTTATTGTTTGCAGCTCATCACAGACCCATTATCTCTGTGACCTTCTTCAAATGATTCACTTATGCAAAAGCAAACCAGTTTGACAGATCATTTCTTTTGTGCTGCAGCGCTGCGGGACATTTTCCTGACTTTATATGTTTATCTCCCCTCTGCAGAGCTGTCCCCTGGCCTGGCAGCGCTGACGATGGGCTGTGACTCGGGGAATCTGGGCCCCCTGTCCCGGGTCCAGCTGCTGCTCTTGGACCGACCAGAGCCTGAGACCTGGCCAAGCCCCTGGGGTCTGGAGGAGGAGTTCCCACCTCTGGATGACTGGATGCCGTACGATGCAGGACTGACATCAGAAGGTACAGCTCCTCATGAGAGAGATGTCTGAAGACATGCATGTGAATGAATCCCCCCTTTTTACTGTGGAATCATGATAAAGGATCAAATCTATCAATAAACGTCCCAAGAACAAATGTGATCAATCACCAAAATCCATCATTTTGAGCATGAACATGAATAGAAAAGCTCTGGATAACTGAAAACAACGTCTAACACATCCTGATCAATGGCTGAATTTCCATTCAACATGCAAATTTAAAGATCTATAATATTATGGGAGGTAGTGACGATCATGGGGATTTCGGGGATTTGCAAGGATTCAATATAATCCAGCAAAAACACCCGGATACACTTGATACGAGTAACTTGTTGACGCTTGGTGGGAAAGGAGCCGAAAGAGGAAGTTCAGGCGTCACAGAAGACAAACTTTGACTCGGCATCAGATGTCCTCAGTAACTCTTGAAACGTGTTCATTCAGTTGACAGGTGTCTGTGATTTATTAGTGATTCAAACACATGAAACACTCGTGATTATTCTTTGATTATATGGTTGTTGTTTTTTTTTAAAGGCCGACGAGCAATCTCAGTTCGCTGAGTCTGAACGAATCTTTCTGACAGTTTGAACCAGATCGTTTGATAAGCAAAAACCGTCACTTCAGTGAGAGGGAGGAGTCAGACAGGTGTGTCCATGTGTGTGTGTGTGTGTGTGTTTGGAGAAAACACATGAACAGACAGAGGGGGGGAAAACATGACACTGTATTGGTGTGTTTTCTGCGACCGGCCTTGAGAGTAATCGACGCCTTTTATGGCGTTGAGCAGCTTTTCTTTTAACGAGCTGCGACACCGCCTCTCATCTGCTCGCTGGCATGCCGCCGTGAGCTCTTAACTGCTTTTTCCCCAAAGGTGTGGCGACTCGGGGGAAGGTTTATAGGGATATCAGGATGTGCCATATTAATAAAGATCAAACCGCTGGAGTGGATTATTAACTGGGAAAGTCCGAGTAAGATAGCTGGGGACACTCAGAAGCGAGCGCAGCACACGTTAACGGTGGATAAGGAGCTGAGAGGAAAACTCACTCAGTCCAGTGCTGCTTGTTTATAGACTGATAACGTCTGAGAGATAAACACGGCCGAGGTTTAAAGGTTCAGTTCGACCAAATCACAAAGAAACATCTCACTTAAATCTGGCTGTTTGCGCTCATGCAGAGAGTTTGGGTTTATCTCTCCCAGTTTTGATAACGTTTGTGAAATTTGCACTGTGCACAGGAATGGAGAAGTGATTTCACCAGTAACTGCCATCAGCGTGTTGGTGGCTCTAGGGATGATGGTGTTCGTCCATTGTCATGGTTCCCAGAGGATGAATCCTGTTGATGTAGGTTCCACTAGCGCCACCATGTCCAGCTTGAAATGCTTCAATAAGTATCGATGAATTTCTGGGTTTCCACTGAAGAGATGGTTCCTTAAAGAAAGTTGGTTACAAGGACCCTGTTTTTGAAAAGAGTTGATTATTTTCAAAGTGAATCTTCAGTGTAATGAGCGGCGCAGTATTAAATCCCTTCACCTCCACTCTGTTGGCATAGACGCAGAATCCCAGAGGCTCAAAACCTGCACAAATAAAACCAGAGCAATTTGCATGCCGAGAAATCACGAGAAGAAAGAGGGAGAATATGTTTTTGTGACTCGGATCTGGCTCATTACCAGCAGAGGAGAATCTGGTAACCATGGCGCTGCTGCTTTTGTACTCATGCATTTGTGCCCGCAATGTTTACAACAAGAGTACAAATCTGTGTGACTTTGCTGGAAGCCTCCTCTCTGTGTGTCTCCAGAACAAAGTTTGCACCTGGCACGCTCCCGCAGACAGGTGCTCCTCCGGGGTTTTGTTGCTCCTTTTTTTGCCACTATTTGCTCAGAGATTTAGAGACATAATTGGAGCTAATTCACGACATTACTCATATCTGTGCACACACACTCGAGCACAAAAGCCAAGTGTGCGTGGCAGAGTGTGCCGCAGGGCTGACATTTATGTATACCCGTGCACGGAACGCACACGCCTGCCTGTCTGCCTGCCTGCTTACATATACGCCACACCACAATTTGCTTCCTCTGCCTTTAGCCTGACGTTGTGTCCTGTGTGTGGGTTTTTGTTGTCAGGTGCTCTGAGGCCCCTCACAGCTGGCAGCATCTCTGAAAGGTGCGACTCCGCAGGGAAAGTCCAGCAAAACAAATCGGTGAGTGCCGCCGCCTCTTGTGAAACCGCTTTTCACTCTCTACCCCCCTCCTCCGTCCATCTATCAGATTTCCTCTCAAAGAGGGGGCCGCGGCGTGCCGAGAGCAAACACTAACTCTTCAAGAATCAACTCCTATCAGACAATAAGCCCGGACCTGGTACACAGAGTCGGCCTCCCACACAAAGACCCCCTTTTACCAACTGGAACTGGTATGCATTTATAACTGTCGTTCCAGCAAGACGAGCTAAATTGTTGTTGATAATTGAGACACAATATAACAGAGGGCACGCGGCGTGCAGCAGGTGTGTGGTTAATCAGTCACGGGCTGCAGGAGAGGAGGAGGGAGGGGGGGGCACTGTACGGGGAGCAGGCAGCCTTTTACACCAGCTCATTGCTCTGTCGCAGGGGGGGTACACTCGGCTAAACGCCCCGACACGGTGGGATTCTTTTGGAGGATGCACCACCACCAGGATCAGACGGGGGTTGAGGGGTCATCGGGGGGGTAGGAGGGGGCCTGTGCGTGCTGGGCTCCAGTGGAATGGACGCAGGTGCTCCACGTGATCTACGATTAATCTCCCCTTTATGACGGATGAGAGAGAGCCCCTGAAAAGCATGAATGAGACTCATAAGCCCCCCACAATTATGTCTCACCACAATGAGGAGCTGCAGGATTCATACCACGACCATTTGCATAACACACCTCAGTGAAGCCGGTATTCACCCACTGGATTATTTATAATGAAGAGCGGCTGATGTTAAACCAGCGGCATGTTTGGAGACAGGCGGTGGGAGGAGCTGCTGCTTCTCAGTGTAGTTTTTATTATTATTCAAAAACTTTTCATTCTACGAGATGTTCCTCAACATGAAAACACTTCTTTAGGTGTGTGATCTTATTTTCCCAAAGCTCCTGGTTTGTTGTGGCGTATAAGACATGATAGAAATTGAATTCTTCTTTCAGAGAAGCAGATATTTGCTTGAGACTTTAGGAGATTTCACATCCACCTCGTTTCAGTTTAGTTTAGTTTAGTTTATTTACTTTTAGATCATATTCTGAACCAACAAAACAAATCTTAGTCATGTGGTCTCAGTCCAGATCAAACTTGGATAGTTCAGACTTTTGGAAACAATCACAGGAAGTTGAGACAATGTTAAGGATTGCTGCAGTCTTCGCCTCTGGTTATATAACATGTGAAGGCCGCGGTTCACTTGGTTAATAACCAAATTAACCAAGTGAACCGGTTCATTCATTTTCTCCGATCAAATGTAGAGTTTGATAACTTTGCAAACAGGGAACAAGCTCTTTGAACCCACTGTGTCTGAAATCACATGACTTTTCAACTCCTCTGTGCCTGAACTCTGTCTAAAAGTCTTCCTCTTCCCTTCAGGACCTTTCTGACGAAGGCTCCGGTTCCCCGTCGTCATGGATCATCGACCCGAGTCCGAGCAACATGTTCCGATCCTCGTGCTCTCCCTGCCCGTCCGACCACAGTACTGCATCCCTCACATCTACCCTTAAAATGCTTGTTTTCCACGATCTGTGTGTGTGTGTGCCGCCACGGCAGACCAACTTGTTGAAAGCTGGCTCCAGGTCTCGAGAGCCTATAACAACAATACTTAATCAATACAAGAGCCTGTCTTCCCCGTTAGCGTCTGATCCGGTAAAAGCCCATTCAGTCCCTGTCAGCTCTGGTTTATTAGGAGCCATTGTCTCCTCACTGTCAGCGCTGTGTTTGGCGTTCCCTTGCCTCCGGTACACTTAAGCCCGCTAATCCTTGCTAGGGCCAGCTGGCTCGCGGTATCACCTTCACCTGTGTGGCCGACTTGTGTACATTCATGAGTGATGGGTCCCGAGGCTGCGTTTACTGTACGGACCACAAACACTGGAAAACTGGCAGCGCACGCCGTGGGGGAAAAGGTCAGGAGTTGTGTCGCCGCCCTCGAACTGAGAGGTTGCCTGTGTTCCCGCCCCCACCCGGGTTTGACCACGTCTGTCGGGCTGCGATCGTGTTCGCTGGTGACTCACTGGTCCAGTATCAGTCACTGTGCACCAACACTAATGGTCCGTGGTGCGCTGTGGTCTCACACGATATTACAAATGCATCCATCTTATCAGAGATTGATGAGAGGGCCGAGCTAAACATTTAGACCAAAGCACCAGTGATTCATCTTTGTGATCCTCTGGGTCTGATGTCGAGCTGCTGAGCTTAATTATTCACTCAGATTTAGATTTTGATAGTTTTGAGTGGAAGAGGAGGGGCCACTATAAATCAGTTTTCACAAAACTTGCAGTGGTAATGATAATAATAAATAAAACTCAATACAAAGCGGCAAATTAAAACCCTGTTGGGATTCTTTAAGCTGTGAAAGTATATTTGACAAATTTATTACTTTTATTTGATCTTTTCCCCCAAAACTATCCCAGAAATGTACATCCTGTAGGAAAGTTATTATTATTATTGTAAGATGAAACACGTGTGCGGCTTTATCAATAGAACGGGGCTAAGACCCAATAAAACTATGACTTTATGGAAGTGAAGTATAATTTTAATGGAATGAAAAACTTAAACGACCCTTAAAGGAGGGTCCAACCTGGTCCAGGGTCCTGGAGAGTTTCAACAATAACATGGAGGTAAAGAAATACAGATATTTGCTATTTCAGGATCCTAATCCAGCTGTTGTCATGGCAGCCAGGAATCCTAAACTATGTGTTTAACTTTTAACTTTGCAAAACTTAAATGGTGATTGGCTGCTTGTTTCCAACAGGGACACATAACATCACTTCTGTCATCCAGACGAGTCAGAATGAGTTTTATACAGTTTTTTTATAAAGGCCTTTTCTCTGGAGCGTGATTGATTTATAAGCTTGTTAAATGTACACGCTGTACATCTGTCTATTGTCCTCCACTACAATGAGTGAAATTCCCCACAGCTTTAAAACAGCGCTCCCTGTTTAACTGCCCTGCAAGAATTAGACAAACATGGGAAAAAAAGATGTCACCAAGAGGATTTGGGTGACGGCTCCTGCGCTTTGACCTTTTAGAGGCCAAAGGCACGGTCACCCTGTTGGGGGGGGGCTGAGGGTCATCAGCAGGGCGTGGAGAGGTCACGCCTCAGGTCACACAAGTCTCCAAAAGATGCCCAGTGTGTGGCATGCCTTTGTGTGGATAGGTGAGATTTGGTTACCCTGGAGGTGCACGTAGTTCAACCTTTCAATAGCGCTGCTAAGTGATGGAGGGAGTGACCTCATTTTGACTCGACGTATATGAGATACTGGGGAAAATGGGCTGGTAACACAATTAGTGTGTGATTTAGTATCGCACGTCCAAAAAGCAAAGGAACTCGTGAAAAACTGAGGTATCCGGACTTTTTACTAAGTCGTAATATGAGAATAAAGTCGTATTTTAAAAGCTGTGATATAATGATAACCTTTTTGTAGGAGATCGGCAGAAAGAAGAATCTTTCTTTCTAGTGTTTCACTCTTTCTGGATCCAAATTCTTGAACCAGTCTCCTTGTTTCTTGACAAACCACAAAACCTCTTTGAATATGACACAGATGTAACGATGACGTCACAGTCGACCACGACAAAACGATTCCTCCTCCACTAAAAGGACGAAATCCTCCAAGTCTGTGTGGTTCTTTCTCTTTTCAAAGTCCTGATGCTGATGCTGACGTGGAGCTGATGTGACAAAAGATGAAATATTTCTTTATATGTTGAACTTAATCTCAAATATAAGTTAAGAAGAACTCCGGAGGCGTAGAAATTAAAAAGTAAGACCTGAGATTTCCTGACTTTCAGTTCACAGTATCATTCAAGCTGTATACTACATTTCCCATGATGCAACAGAATTTGGGAAAAACAGTTATGCTGATGAATAAACATGTTTTATCTTCAATGATTATTTTTCCCCCTGCTGCCTGTTCCACATCAGTGAACCATCCGCCTCTTTGGATCAATTGAAAAACGGTTCAGTGATTTCGAGATTAAACTGGAGCCATAAATCGGCGGCGATAAAAAAACGCCGGTGCTCCCCAGCGAGGCTCATGATGAGACCTTTGTCCGTTTGCGCTCATCAGGAATTCATAGATAGACTAATCCCTCCCCTGATAATAGTTTGGCGACTGTTTCCCCGCTGCCCCGGTCACTGCGGCGCTCACCCCAGTGTTTAGCATTCAGCTGCTACTGAAGATGTTAGCGTCCCGATGAATGTGGCGATGAGCAGGGGCCACAAAGAGCACTAATCTGAACTGACCCCGGCGGATTGTTTTGCGCAGAGCTGAGGAAACCACGGCACAGATTAGGCTCCAGAAAGACAGAGATGGTGCGAGCAGAGATTAGTCGTGTAAGCAAGGATCGTTTCCCCCCAGAGGACCACACACTGACAGTGTAGCCAAGTCACCTTTGTCTCTAAGCCACCGCCGCTGTGGACTCGTTGGCCATTGTCTCTGAAATCCTGCAGCATTTCCCCAAAAAACCTGGACTCAAGCCCTTTGATTGGCACTTGTCAGGGCTGATAGAGAGGCTGACGTGTTGGGAAAGGCCTGAAAGGGAAATCCCCTCCCCATGAATAATAATTTGGTGAGGATTTTCCTTTTTACTCCGCCCCCACGGCCATTCTGCCATTCTTCCAGGAGATAGAGGAGTGGAGGCTCTGGGTGGCATCAGTGAAAAGCCTCCGTCCGCATGCTAATTGTCCCGCTGCTGCTCATCCCTTTCTCAAACACGCAAAGAAAGAGATACAAGTCCGACCTTCTTGCCGCTGCCTGGTGGACTGGAAGTTGGACCGTGCTGCAGTGTGTGTGTGTTTGTGTGTGGGTGTGTGTGTGTGTTATTGTCTTCGATGGCCTTTTCGAGGGGATTTGACTCGGCCGCTCGCAGCCAAATCCAGCTATCTGCTGAGTTCAGATGCTGCTGTTGGTATGGTAACGTGCTCCGTGTGTTTTTAGATGGGCTCTTGTTTCCAGCTTGAACTGACCAGTAATCACTGGGCATTCACGGATTAGGCCGTGTTGGACGTCGGGATAGGAAGGTTTTCAAAAGGGAGAAACCAAATCCTGAATAATTTAAGTCGGAGGGTTAACTGAGATTTAAAGATTGTACGTTGTATAAACAGTCTGGGCTTGTAGATTTTAACCAGTGCTTGATTAGTCGATTAGCCGAGTCAGGCAGTACAAATATTATCATCATGCTCTGTAGGTAGCTGCTTAGATGTGAGGATTTTACTGTGATTGTAAATTAAATATATATACATTATGTGCAGAATATATAGATTAACAGGAATGCAATAAATTATATCTAATACATATGAGATATTCATATCTTAATAAATGATTTAAAGGAAATTAGGCCACAGAACTCCCAAACCCTGCCGCACTTACTACCAGAATAATAAATCTATACCAGACAGATATCAATCTATACCAGATGTAATCAGATGGTATCAGAATGTTAAAACTCAAATAAACTCCATTTTGTCCTGTCAATAAAAGTAATGATGCACCAAAAATAACTTCAAAACATAAATAAATATAGGTTTCCTCAATTTAAACTTCACATTAATCATGATGTCACTGTTGGTGTCCAGGACATTAGGTTTGTGTTGTATATGAACCCCCACAAGGAATGATGAATTCTCTGCTCTAGAAGATGAATAAATTTCCGGTGACATTGAAACTTGAGTAGGACACGGGGGCTGATGGCGGCGGCGTGTGATTGTGTGCAGTGTGGTGGAAGACGGCCTGTCCAATGAGACATGGCTCCATCAATCTGCGCTGCTGACCTCTGCTCGCTCACCGACAGGATAAATGAATCCACGCCGGCGCGTTCGGACGGTTTGATGAATCCTCCGCCGGTCAAACTTTCACCTCCCAATGAATCCAAGCATCTCCAAATATATCACATGTAAATCATCGAGCAACACTCGCCTTTTCAAAAGCAGGACGAAGAAAAGAGTCTGAATCTTTGGTGCAAACTGTTGCAGGAGACAAGCCGAGCTTCCCTCACGCTGAAGCCTGCATTGACGGAGCTCTTTGTCTCCGTGCTGCTGCAGCAAGAGGCGCATTCTGCGGCCTGTGTATTCAGAGATAATGAGACTCTTAATTGGCTGCTCAGTGACAGAATGGACGGAGATGGAGGTTTCAGGGAGAGCGTGCGTTCCTTAGTGAGGCTCTGAAAGGACTGAAGGGAGATGTGACTGCGGCATTTAGCAGAACAATGAGATGTGAATTGGTGTTTATTAAAGTAAAAGCACTGGTTTTGGAGCTTTGTGCCAAGTGGCTACTTCCACATGGACGACAATGAATACAGATGTGGTTTTTCTTCCTCAGGACTGTGTTGATTATAGTGATTATATTGAAAAAGTTAGTCCCCGTACAAAATGGTAAATAACTTCAGGCCTTATTTATGTTGCTCCTTCTCTGCTTCAGGTTGCAGCTCAGTTGAAGGCGGCCCAACCGAGGAGGAGACGGATGATCCAGGACGTGTTGGGTCCTCCGCCGATCGGAGGAGCCCCGAGAGTCTCGATCACAGAACCGCAGAGACGGAAAGAAAGATGGAGGAGAGGAGAACCAAGGTGCTGACCATGCTGTCCAAACTGCAGGACGCTGCTCCCCGGCAGAGCGGACGCAGCAAAGGTTCCTCCAACTTCGAGGACTGTGAGTTTGCTATGAAAGGAAATTGGGATTATTGTGTAGTTTATAGTTTGAGCGGATATTTTCAGATTATTCAGAGTTGCTCTTTAAGATGAATAAATACGACAACACAAGGCCCTTAACTGTTTGAAATCAAGAGTTCTCCCGCTCACTGTTTTTTCAAGGCTGAAGTTGCCACCTCTCTTCTTCACGTCCTCACACAAAAGAGCATGTGGGGAAAAACACAAACACACAAACACATTTACCAAACACTCGATGACGCCACTTGATTTTTTTTAGAATTGTGTTTTTTTGGCAAACAGGACTTTAGCCAGGAGTTCTCCAGTTTCCCTCAAGTGCCTAATTTCTGGCATCCAAGCCTTTGTGAGAGCACTGGGGCCGGTGGGTGCCACAATACGCGTCCCACACCTAAGGTCAAGGCTGAGGGGGCCGGCCCTCGGCAGGGGTCGGTCGGGTCAGAGTTCTCCTGTGAGGGCTGGCTCACATGAATGGGGCTGATTGGACAGGTTTGTTCAGACGGTAATCAGGAGGGAAGAGGAACCCTGCAGCTGGCTGCACTGTTCTGCTGCAAGGTTATTACCAATGGGAAGCTTTTGTGTCGGTACAGGAGTCTGGACTGTGTGTGTGTGTGTGTGTGTGTGTGTGTGTGTGTGTGTGTGTGTGTGTGTGTGTGTGTGTGTGTGTGTGTGTGTGTGTGTGTGTGTGTGTGTGTGTGTGTGTGTGTGTGTGTGTGTGTGTGTGTGTGTGTGTGTGTGTGTGTGTGTGTGTCCTTCTGACACTGTAAGGGACGTGCAAAGTGACGTCATGTGGGCTGGTCCTTGCTTCTTTAAGGAGATGTTATCAAAAGATCACGTGAAACCAACATGACGGTGCCAAAGAGATTGTTCATAGCAATTAAGCTGCAACTTTACTTTTTGTCGATTCACTCTCTCTGTTCTTTTATTGTTATTTTTCGCTCGTTTTACGCAACAACTTTCTGTTAAAGCGATAAATGCCCACTGTTCACTTCCTGCTCGGCACCAAACAGCAGACAGACGCTGTATATTTCCCTCAGGAGGTGGTGGAGACCGAAAACAGAGATAAAAGAGAGAGAATACTGGAATTACTGTTAAACTGCTGCGGCTCATTCCCTCGTGTCCACAGCAGCCGTTGTTCAGCTAATATGACGCCGGCTCATTACCGAGATAAGAATTAGGTTTCAGATAAAGATGAGGTTCATTGTTTGTGGGTTTTTTTATGTGTTTGTTCATCAAAAGGTTTTTATGCTCCCTCGAGATTACAGTAAACAAGACGCTCTTGTTGTGAAAATGCTTTCAGTGACAGAAATGTGACAAAATTACTACAAGTGCCAGAATCCATTAAAGTTAATTTAATAAAACATTTGATAAATCTTATATCTTATGATATGATATGTTGTGTGACTGGGGTTTGTGTTTGTGTGTGTGGTGTGTTTACAGAGTGTCCTGGTACAATCTGTCACTTTTCACTCCTGAGTGTTCGCCAGGGTCCTTTTGTTGAGTGCGTGTGCATGTGCCTGTGTGTGTGTGTGTGTGTGTGTGTGTGTGTGTGTGTGTGTGTGTGTGTGTGTGTGTGTGTGTGTGTGTGTGTGTGTGTGTGTGTGTGTGTGTGTGTGTGTTGGCTACTCTTCGTCCACTCGTAACACTTGTAACTGTGGCTCCTCATTAGGCTCTGAAAAGGACTAACTGGTCATAATTGTCTCTTTCCAGGCCAACGCTGACCACTTGCCAAAGGATTCCCAAAATACACCCTCCACTCGCCCCTCACACACACAGACACACACACACACACACAGACGCCTAACGTCCTGTACTCTGCCACCCATCGCCCATTCAACTCTGTGACCCACCAGGTTGTCATCGCTGTCGTGTGGCTCGTGTTTGGAGTCGCACTCCGGAGACAAGCACAGACAATAAGAGCAGATAAAACCGAATTCACGTTACGGAGACGACCATTTTTCATAGATAATAACATGTTCATGAATTTTATGGCTACCAAACAATATTTCTCATCAGCAGGAATGTTCCTCCTTTGTCTCACATTCAGGAATATTATTTTGAGAGGGGGAGAGTGTTTGTTATAATTTGTTAAACATGAGTATTAACTTATAAAGATGTTCTCATTTTATTTAGTTTGACCTCGACACGTCAGTTTTATTGGATCTCCTGTTTATTTCTCCTTCAGCTCCGTTAGTCTCCTCCTGTGGACAGTTCAGACCGAACAGACTGTAAGAGCGTGGAGAGCCGGAGACACACTGATGTCAAGTAGCTGCGGTTTCCTTTGTGTTGCCATGGAGCAGCGGCTTAGCTCCTGTTAACCAGTGACCGAGCGTGGTGTCGGGGACTCTGTGGGCGGAGGTCTCTGAAGAATGTCAGTGTTGATGTGGAACACCTGTCGGCCTTGAAGCCAGCGTCGCTTTGACCCCGCCCACCATCACCGGCGGCGTATGTGTCCGTCTCCTGCCCGCGGGCGGAGATCGAGCCCTAACTGTTTTCAGAAAAACTCCCAAATAAACAAGAAAGACCAGTTGCTTCAAAGAGACGGGGCTAAAGCGAGAGGTGTTTACGAATGTGTGTGTGTCTGTGGAGCAGGTCGTGTGTGGCGTGTGTGTGTTCAGGTACGGTGCCTTTATGCAACCCCCTGTTTGCTCAGCCTTTGGCGTGGAATACCTCTATGTATTTACCAGCAGTCCAGAATGACTGGGCAAACAAACAGCGCGCCTATTGATGAGCAGCAGTGTGGAATATGCCCGTTGTGTTCAGGAGGGAGGGAAAAGGGGAAGGGGAGACGGCAAAGTAAATCTGTCAGAGAGTCTATTATATGGTGTCCAAACAGAGAGAGCGCTCCACAAAGGCCTTATTAATGGCACAATGTCAAGGAGCGGCGGGGCAATAATAGCAGATGATTTGGCTTTGTGCGGTTATCTCCAGAGATCTGGTCCTGCAGTACGGCAGATGATTTGGCCTCTGTGGGCGTATCGGTGTGGATCTGCAGCAGAAGCTGATCGGGGCGTGTGCATGTGTGAGTGTGTGTAAGTTGTGGTTTGTGGTGAGGCCGGTGGCGTGCAGCCAGAGACAGGAGTGTGGCCGCTACGTGTGTCTTTGTTTGTTTTCCTGCCAGAGCTTTAACCCCCTCCCCTCAAAACACACACACACACACACACTTGTCAGGCTCTTTAGGAGAAATTGACGGGGAGGAGTCGTGTTTTCATGGAGCGACAACAGCGCCTGCAGGAGAATGCTGCCAAATGCTGTCAACCTCCTTTCTGTTGTGGCGCCCGGCACACGCTGCAGAGCTCGACCCTTTTGGCTGTTACACAACAACAGAGGCAGTAACTATAAATGTGAAAAATAGTCAAAATGATTCGGAAAGAACCGCAGAACCATAAAAAATGAAGCCAAAACATCCCGGACACATGCAGGTGCTGCCATCCGGCACTGGTGATGCCATTTGGAGCCAATCTGACAGTAGCAGAATGCAAATATATTTGCATTCTGCTACTGTCAGATTGGGACTGACCTAACCCTAACCCCATATGAAACAATTACCTAATACGTATGTGACCTTTCATTGAAAGTAGTTGTTAACAGTAGTTCCACAACAGATTTCAACTGCTTCCTCAATCCTGCACTTTTACTGCGCTGGTGCAACTCTCTGAATATCATTCATACTGTAAAACCTCAGTGTTTGTTTTTTCATAAATAACTCCAACCCACTCAAACAGCAAGTTCCTCATCGGCTTCCGAGCTTTTACCTGAAGAAGTAACTGCATTATACTTTTCATGATTTCCATCCAAACACAGGTAGAAGCTGCCGTAGCCCAAACCACACGTATAGTTTGCTCCTCGTGTGCACGTGTGACTCATTTATCAATCGGGGGAACCGGTCTCCTTCCTCTGCACCTCCTGCAGGTCCCACTGTTATCTGATCAGATTCCCATCTTCACCTCTTGATATGGAGCCTTCACAAAGCGAGCGGCGACACCTCCTTCTGCACCGTTGTGAAACGACACGCTCGGGCCTCACGCCTCCTTATCTCACAGCTCCCACTCGCCATATTTTACAGCTTTGTCTAATTGCGTCCAAGCAGTTTCATATTCAATAGCTTAAATCCAAAACATCCCATGAACCTATTTCTCACAGACTCCATGCAGGTTAAGGGATTCGGCAGTTAGAGTTGGGTTCAGACTCTGTTTATCCTTGTGTGTGTGTGTGTGTGTGTGTGTGTGTGTGTGTCTGCTCTACATTCGTGCTCTTAATCACGTATTTTTCTGCGGTATATGTGGGACACGTTGCACTCTGACATTCCCCTGCTTCTGAAAAGGGGGTCACCTACTCTCGGCGGCTGAATGTGACCTTTGTTAAAGGGAATTATGGGACATTTTTAATAGTGCCGATGATGAGCAGAAAACAAAAGTCTGGGATTAAGCGGGAAAGAGAGAAACAAACACGTAAAAAAATACAATAGACCCCTCTTTGTGTGTGTGTGTGTGTGTGTGTGTGTGTGTGTGTGTGTGCTGACAATGCAGGAAGTTATAGAGGTGTTTTATGTGTAATTGTTGTTTATTAGTAAAGTTAAGGAACCAAACTGGTAAATTGGGCTGGATGTGATTTAAACATTTTCAATAATAAATAAAAACATTTGCTGAGTTTCAGTGCAGATAACAAAGGAATATAAGCAATTTTACATTTAGATTTGTACTTTATACGAAAACTTTTGTATTAAAAAAGAATCCGAACCTTTCACAGCTGAGCCTCAGTAGAAGCTGAGTCCTGAGGTGGTGAAGTTTCTGTGTGGATGTTGGAAGTTAAGTGATACTGCGGAATATGTCAGATTTTGGATGAATCAAATAACGTGATAATGATAATGATGAAAATAATTAGAACCAATATTGTCATTTTAAATCAAGGCCCACTGAGAAAACGACTGTTGAAGACACTGTTATGGCAGAAAATAGGAATTTTGACAAAATAAGAAGTCAAATATCTGAGTTTTTTGGGAACAAACGTTTTTTACTTCTATGCACGAGTGTCAGCGTTGATCCATAAGATTTTCTGTAAAACTTTTTGATTCAAAAGAAGCCAAACTTCTCAAATATGAAACTTTGAGAACTTCAAGCATCTCCACCAGAGGAACTTCACACTGTACTCTATGTAGCAGTGGGTGTGGATGGAACATAGTACTGCAGATACCACACCTGGGTTTCTACACCAAGATAATGTTTTGACACCTTGTTTTGAGAAACACATAAAAAACTTGAATTTTACAGAATCTGAATTTTGTGTTTTGATGATTCTAAAATCGAAATTGAACAAGTTATGTTTAAATTAAATTAGATTAAATGAACAAAAGGTTCACATTATAGTCGACAGCAAAAAGCACTGGGGTCTGAGACGCAGCCCCGCGAGCTGCAGAGGGAAATAAATCATACACAGATGAGTTCCAATAGTTGTCAGACGAGCAGTCAGCTGTGTTTTTCATCTGTCAGCTGCAGACATGGAAATTGACGTCCAAGTGTGTGTTAAATGAGTTGTGACCCGCGGCTGTTTGCCGCCTGCGGGCCGGTGCGCGAGCGGTGACTCCGCCAGAGAAAAGGAACAAAACAGAAAAACAAACCCGGTGAAAGAGTGAACCTCCCTGCTCATCATCATCATCATGGCCCCATTCTTCCTCTCTCAATTGCAACTGAATCGCCTCGGTCTCATTACAGATTACGGCCTGAACAGAGTGACTCTCCCCTTTCTCTCGCCTTTCTCCACACAGTCCCTCTGTTGATTAACATTTTCTGCTAGGCTTCACACCAAAAGCACAACCTGTGCGCTTTAAAGGCAGGCTGGAGAAAAAAAGCCATCAAGCGCTGGAGTGGAATCAGATAAGGCTATCAGGCAGGAGGCTTTACTGCCTCGGCTTTGTCCCGCTCCTCCACCCGCCCCTGCTTCCTCCCTCAATCTCTCACTCCACTGCACCTTTTGTCCGTCTGATTCCCTGACGGAGCTCCTCTCAGCCAGGGACCCCCTGACCCCCTCCAGCACCACTGCACTGTGTGTGTGTCTGTGTGTGTGTGTGTGTGTTGTACTCTGCAGCAGAGGATAAGAAGAAATAAGGCGATGCTCAGGGCTGATGTTGAGGTTGAACCCCCCCCCTCCTCATCTCTGATTCACTGAGCAGCATTTTCTCTGCACAGCTTCTCCCAATGACTTAACCTCACTGGGTTTCCAATATATGAAACATTATGAAAGTGTTTTTAAAACGATTTTTTATCCTCAAACGAATCATTTCACCTTCTTTTTTTACGACAGTTATTCGTATTATTGTCAGAGTGCATTAAATCAAGCTGCACCACACACACTCATAGATATCCGTCCTCTAAATATGATTGTTTACATCTAAATCTGTAAATCAATCCCTGGGAAATTAGCAAAAATATATAAAACAAACTTGTACAACATGTAGAACTGTATGTGACTGCATGTGTTCTCCTAACAGCTGTAACTGGTAAAAAGTAAAATACTACATGAAATGTAGGGGAGTACTTCAAAGTACCTCAGAATTGTAATTACTTGTCAATAGTTACAGTATTTGAGTAAATGTACTTAGTTGCATTCTAACACTGGTTGAAGATAATCCAGGTGAAGTTGTACCAAAATACTTTAATGCTACATTTACATTAATTACCACAGTCAAAGTATTCACGTATCTGCTCATTATAAGTAAGAATCATGTAATATTTCAATTTATACTTATTATGTAACATCTGCAGCATCTGCAATTGACACAAATACACCAAGCACTTGGTTTGACCCAGTGTTAGAGTTATTTTTATGTACAGATGTTTTCTACTGGTCGCTAACATGAATCACTTTATTACATCTGTGTAATCTTAACCCACAGCTGAGGTAAAGTAAAAGTCTCATGCGCTCCTGATGGATTTGAAACGTCCCCACAGATAACACCTGTGTGGTTCTCATCAGCGAATCCACCGTGAGACATTTAAAAATAGTTGCATCAGTGTTTCTGGCTGAAGTCAGCGCAGGTCAAACAGCTAATTCTCCTCCAGATGGTCCCTGAAGCTCGGCCCAAGCTGCCGTTTCACTCTCAACAGATTGACCGGTGCACTGTGTGAACGGTGTGTGTGTGTGTGTGTGTGTGTGTGTGTGTGTGTGTGTGTGTGTGTCTCTTTTGAAGAGCGAAGAACTTTAAACCCCGAGCGGCGGCTGCGTGTGGGACTCCGGCTCCTCGTCCTGCAGCTTCTCCTCCTCGCAGATATTTGCAAACAGATGCGTGAAGCCGGCCCGACGGGGGTTTATTTTTTTGATCAATCAAGCTTTAACAAGTCAAGTTGACTAGATACGAATGTCGCGTTTTGCATGTGAAAGGCCGAGGCTGCGGAAGGCCTGGTTTTGATTAGGCCTAAGCTGATAAATGGCAGATTCAAACAGGCCCCCTGCTACTGCGGAGAAACCCCAGAGGTCCAGGGGTTTAAATCCAGACCGATATCAACTCTGTTGCTCCTCTTTCTTCTCCACACCAATGAATAGATCCATTATTCCGTAGACTCATTCTCATCTCCTAAATTGAAGTGGCAGCAGCTTAAAAGCCCCGGTTTTCTACCCCCCTTTTCCTCTTAGTCTCTCTGCCTCCCAGATTTGCTTACTGAAATATTCATGGGTGTGGTTCACATCAGTTTGAGCCCCTCATGTGATCGTCACTTTTATATTGTGAAACTTTTCCTATTATTACCGTCAAAGTCAAAGAAATGATCAACTGTTTCTTATTGTGAGCATCAGTTTAAGTGTTTTTATTTTAAAGGAGTTTTAAATATGAGAAATAATGAACATCTTTACTTTCTGTGGCTTTTTCCGCAATAACAAGTAAATGTTTGGAATATTTAAAAAAACAATGGAACAACGAGGAGGCATCTTAAGATGTTCTGACTAACTTTCTAAATTCAGTTTTCTTACACATAAAAATCAGTAAATCCTGTTGTTTCAAAGGCAGGAATCAAATAATCTTCGGTATCTTTGCTGCAAAAAATGACTCAAACAATTATTGTTGATAAATTTATTTGTTGATCGATGTTTAGATTAATTGTTTCAGCTCCAAATAGACGTCAGAGTCAGTGCTTGTCCTGTTTCACTATTTGAGAAGTTCCCTCACAGTAAAATACAGCAGCCAAGTGTCACTATAACTCCCCCAACATCAAGGCCAAGTGGACGCCTTGTAAACTGCTTGTCCTGCTCACCCCCCCCACCCCCACCCCGCTGTGACCCTAAAGACGAGAAATATTGTTCTACTCTGCAAATAGAGCGGCTTAATGTTGCTCAATGAAATCACTGTCTGACATGATGTGACATGTAAATGTTGTTATTGTGAATTCAGGTTCTCTCCTCTCTATTCTCTTTCCAGTCGACTTCTTGGCAAAGTATTGTATCTTCAGTCAGGAGAAACTGGAAGACTACAGAAGAGCTTTTGATGAAGTAAGTGAAAGTGGATTTAAACCCTCTATGTGTGAATATAGCCCAAAAGTTGGGGCTCCGATAATCTACATGATGATGATGATGGTGATGATGATGAAGATGTCGGTGGTGTTTCTTTGCAGGAGGACGGTGACGGTGACGGCTACATCTCCTCCCTTCAGGCTCTACTTGCTCTTAAACACGTCATCCCTTCAGAGTTGCTGTCGGACGAAGAAGAGATCTACGTCTGCAGGGTCAGCACACACACGTACAAATACACACACACTCGTACAAAGACACACACACACGTACAAATGTACACATATTCCCACGTACGCCACAGTCACAGTGTTGATTGTCAACCGTCTTTAGATCCTGGAGATGGTGGACTTCAGAATGACAGATGGGCTCGTGGACCTGAGGCTCTTTTCCGTCATTGCGAGCCTGGCGCAGAAAATAGCCACCATGGAGTAAGTGACCATCAGCAGACACGCTCCTCCCTCCTCAACGCCGCTGTAGGAGGAGTCGCTGACCTCCCATAAATAAGCACAAGAGTGTGTGCGCAAGTTTGTTCCAGCGATTTTGTCGTGGTGTGTGGGACGCCGTTTGATCCTCATCTCCTCGCGTCTTCAAAGACTTCATGTGACTTCAGAGGTCAAAGTTAGGAGTTGAGTTGATAATCGACATCTTTTCAGTCATTTAATGAGCAAAACCTTCTCTGGTTTCAGCTTCTCACATGAAAGGATTTGCTAATTAACATTAAATTGAATATAATTGGTTTTAGTCCCCTGGATTTATACAGGTTTTTGCTTTGAAATATTGTTTGTGAGGCCCAGAGCTGCAATAACAGTCATTTAATTAATTAGCCAATCGATAAAATGTGAATACGCAAACATTTTGATAGTGGAAAAATCACTGAAGTGGTTTCTTAAGCAAAGAACATCATAAATATGCCGGTTCCAGATTCTCACATGTGAGGATGTGATGTTTTTCATGATTGTAAACTGATTATGATTAGTTGTGGACATTTGAAGATGTTATTTTGGACGATGGGGAATTACAACAAGAATTTCTCAGAATTTTGGACAAAAAGATCAGTGGATAATGAAAATAATTCCGCCGCAGCCCTTGATTGAACCCTGAAAACCATCACTCCGACTTGAACTCGGCCTCCGCGATCTTGTGTCTCTACATTATTAAACCCCATATGCTGCAGATTCCCACACACAGCGCTTTTTTTTTCTGCCCTGGGGTTTATAGCTTCCTGCAGGCAGGAGTGTGTGGAGCCAAGCCTACTCCGGAGGTCCCAGAGGGTCAAGGCCTGCTCCCAAAGCCCTCGCCCCGCAGTGAGAGCTCCCTCTCAGCGAGGACAGGGCCAGGGTCACGGGTCCTCTGATTTACGGCCAGCCCTTTGTGCCGTGTGTTAGAGGAGGCCTGTGGACCGGCGGCCTCGCTGGCACAGAACGACCAGGGTGTCTGCTCTGTATAGAGGCAATTATAGTAATGATAATGAATGTCCATATTAAACCTCTTTTCACAGAACTCCTTTTTCCAATTTAAATAATAAGGAGAGAGCAGATCAGCGTTCATAAAGCTGCCTCCTAAACAAGGAGAAAACAAAAGCATCCTTCTGTCATCTCATCCCAACTGGACTAAACTGATCCTCTTACCTGTTTCAGTTAATCCTGTTGTCTCTAATCCCAGATTAAAAACGAGCTGCAACAGTAGTTACACAATCAGCCAATCTGATCACTGAAGGCTTTGAAATCTGAGAAGGTGCAGCCCACACTTATATATATTTATTTATATATATTTTTTTTTTCTTGCAGTGTGTCGCACTCTTCCCCCTTCTCACTTTTCTTTTCTACGTCCCTCTCATCTCTCTGCCTCTCGGCCCCTGTGCTGTTTCGGCCCATGACTCAGCCCATCTGTCCCTGCAGCATTGTGCTCCCCCGACAAGTCCACCTCACACAGCGCCACATTCCCTCAGGGCGAGTCACATGACCTGCCAAGAAGTGCATCGCCACGCAGGATTCCCAGACACTGCTACTGTCACTCTCGGCCCTGACTGTTGGATTTGTGAGCGTGCACGCGGAGCGCTGAGGGTTACCGCGTGTGTCCGCGTGTCCCTGGAAGGTTCACTGGGCTGAGTCGGCGTGCAAAGGGGAACGTGAGACGGACGTAACCTGGACACGCTACCCGCCGCGTAAACTGTCTGACAAAGCAAGTCCCTCCTCCTCCTCCACAGTTTCCTTTTACCCGCTCAAAAATATCCCCAAAACAACTCTCAATTCCGTCAAATCAAACTAGGTCAGAGTGTGTTTGCGCCCCCTGCCTCACTGTATACCAGCCCCCCCGCTGAGCAGACCGCCAAAATGTTGGGCATTACGTAAGTGAGAAGTCTGCTGTGGTGGTGGCAGCGGGGTGCCGGTGCAGGGCCGACAAAAGAAAATGGGTTATGCTGCTATTATCCTCCCGGCAGTCCATCACTGGTCCCCTAGCCCCTCGTTTACGCTAGCCATTATCACGCCAGTGTCCTTAGCGCGACAGCGTTTGGACTCTTTTACTGCAAACCAAGTGCAATTAATGATCATTAGCTGCCCTGTCTCGCTTCATCCCCATCAAGCCCCAGCCTGCACGGTGGTTGGCAGACGAGGGCCAATCACAGCGCTGCGAGCACTCAAGCATGCACTGCACTCGATGGCCTAGCGCTTGGCCATTCTTCGCTCTAACAGGCCATTGAGCGCTCGGCGAGGAGGGGCTCATTAACACCGGGCGCTCGTTAGGGAAGGGACGACTGTCGCTGTGCCACACGCTGGACAGGAGAGGTCTGTCCCAACACAATCGGTCGACTCTCCCTCTAATTATCTGAGTGGACCTAGATTTTGTTTGCAAGTGGTCACATTGCACCAGAGTGTGCTCCGGTTGCTTGTTGCCCTCCCTAAACCTCGGCACGAAGCCCCTCTCACCCCTCTCACCCCTCTCACCCCTCTCACCCTGCTCACCCCCGCACACTCACTCACACCCCCACCCAGCCCCACACCCACTGTCCCAAAACCAGAGCAGTTTTATCCGTTACTATGGCGGGATGTCCCCGTGTACCCACGCATTGTTTGGCAGCCAGGCCACGGTGAGCAACCACAATGGGCTCAGAACACTTTACCATCACATCGCCGCAAACACACAACATCGCACGGCACAGACCCGCCAAAAATCACCCGCCACGACCACCAGATTGTTCCAACGCTGCCAACAACTGCAGCCAAAGTTCACGCCGACCCTCCTGTGTTTGGACAGAGTCTAGACTGATGAATGAAATTGGTTATTTTTTATTTAGATTTACAACAACCCCCCCGATGGACAAAGCCGTGTTAAGGGTTCGCTCGTCTGACTTGATATTTAAAGATCATTTCATCAGTCACTGAGTTCCACGACAAGTTTGAAAGACACGAGAACGCAACGGTTCTGGTTCCGGAAGTAAAATTCTCATTCATTTCCTCCATTGACGTTTAAATAAGAGTTTGAAGCCTTGAACCAGGTCGACCAGCGACGAGATGAATCGTGACCATAAAACTTTTGATTCGGAGCAAAATAAATATTTTAAAACAGAAAAAAGTTGCAAGACTGTGAACATAATTATTATAAGAGTGAAGGAACTACACATCACATAAACCATCGAGGATGATCCCTGTCCAATGGTTTGGTAACTTAAAGCTGAACCATCTGATCGTAGGCAACATGGTTTTCATGGTAACAGTTGATTTCACCGACTTGTGGTTTCTACAGGAGCAATTAGCATCGTTTCACAATCTCATAGCTTGTGGTGAGTTACAATATTATGGCTGATTATCAAAACTAATAATATATAACTAGTTAGAAAATGAACAGTATTTTTAACCACACTGTTGAGGAGAGATCTAATGAAAGAAGCTGCTCGGCTGCAGAGGATTTGACCTGTGCTGTCCTGAATTGAACTATTCTGGATTTATCTCTTCTCAACTCAATGAAAACACAAAACTAAATCTGGTGGATTACGTCTTTTACGACTCACGTTCTCTTACTTGTGATTTCCCTGTTTTCTCACAGTGAGTTTATGCGGTCGCTCATCGGCAGTATGGACTTTCGCTCTCTTGAAGTGAGGCTCTTCAAAGCGAAGGTAACGTCGAGTCATGTTTCTCAAACTCTTCTAAACGTCGGTCGGCTTCAGCTGCATTTTGCAATGAAAACCTCGACACCACATGTCTATACTGAATTCGTTTTCACATGGTGCATTTGATTACTTCCAGGCAACGTCAGATTAACTTTCACATCAGTCACTTTCATGCCACTAACACCACCTCTGCCTCTCTTTCATGGCTCTGTGGGTATAATTATAATGAAATAAATACTGGTAAACACTTTGAAGAGCAATTCCAAAGCATGTCTTTGTAAAGCTAGCTTTTTTTTTTTAAAAGGAGAGGCACTCGGCCCTCATGCATAGAAATGAGGAAAGCAAGCCAGAGAGAAGAAGAAGAGAGGGGTGCTTTTCCCTTTTCATAGATTAGCCCGGCCCTAATCTCATTAAAGTGCCCAGCAGTGAACATGCCGTCCACTCCGCCCAGCCCTGTAATCAGCCCGAGACACACGGCTCATCTGAGCTGGACCGGGACTGGCCGGCCAGCTGGTCGCTCACAGGCAGGCCCGGCCCTCATTCATACGAGGAAGTGGTGAGCCTCTGAAAGGCAGGAGGAACATGAAAGCCTGTGGCCATGGGTGTGGAAACTGAGCCGCTGGCCAGGTAGAGGAGGCTGTGTAATTATAGAGCTGTTAGGGATAGGGTTGTTAACTGGAGAGGTTGGCAGGGGGAATGGGCTAATTGCCAGAGGGATTATTTCCACCGCCGCCCCCGCCGCCGCCCTCCTCCCCCAACAATTATTACCTTGACTGCATTAACGGTGCAAACAGGTGCACTCAAACAAGACTAGAAACAGGCCGTGGTAATCTGAGGCTACCCTGAAGAGCAAACACACAAAAACACAGCCATACTCACATGAGCGCACACCCACACACCCACACAACTCAAGTCCAAAGCCAGTTTTCTCATTTTTTGAATTTATTTCTTCTCTATTATGATGATGACCGGAGCAGCGGCTGTTCCTCTTCCTCCTGGAGGAGCCGCGAGGAGACGACGGAGCTCAGCAGGGATTCATCAGCGCAGAGCAGCTGCTTCTGGAGCTGAAGGCCGGCGGCATCCATCTCGAGCAGGAGCCGGCCATCACGCTGCAGCTGCAACACTTTCCGCCTCTGGACCTGCTGGACTTTCTGGCCTACCTGCCGCTCTTCATGCTCATTCACAACTCGGTCATCTCCAACCCTCTGGACGACTCCAGCCACCTCTGACCCCAGGCATGGCTCAGTCTGCCCCGCGAGGCTCAGGTATCAGCACCACCTCCATCACACACACTGCTGACGGCTCGTATAGAAACGACGGTGCACAGGAAACAGACGAGAGTTAGATTCAGAGTCACACCAGCTTTTACAGTGTGTTTACGGAGAACTCACACATACAGAGGCTCTGATGGAAACACTGCTCATTCACTTTGAGAGCCGGAGCCATATTGACGTTCCTTTACTGTTCTTCGCTCGCGCTTTGTGCAGCAGAAGACGAGCAGAGTTCAACTTTTCAAGCGGCAGCTGCAGGTGTCAGCCAATCAAATCATGTTAATGTAAAATACAGGTTCTGCCTGACATCACACGTTAGAATGAGTTTGGAGAGAGGAGGCGGCACGGAGACGAACCTGGTGTGTGTTCATGTGTTCTCGGGGCTTATTTCCCATGTACTTCCATGTCCCTTCCATTGACCAGTCCTGACAGGGAACAGTCACGTAAACAACAACTTAGAAAGTCGGCGGAAATGTTGGAGTTGACGAATTTCTGAAGTCAGCACTCATAAAGCAATAAACACAATTTTACAATCAGCTCTGAAGAGATGCTTTTAATGTGAACGAGTCAAATGTTACTTCCGTCGGCCTCTTTTTAGACAATACAGACATTTTTATGATTAACGTGTTTAAAGTTTTAAATGATCCATCTGCCTGTCGCACTTTGTTCTTTTTCTTTGCTCTTCATTATCGTGCAAATATTAGAAAGAGGTGTTAAGGTGTTGATTCAAGTCTCAACACATAAATACAACACATTTCATTTACAGCGTCAAAGCACATGAACACACCAAGGTTTGACCCGGACCAGGACAGTAATGAGATCTTCTCTGGGAGTATTACACTACTTCTAGTTCTATGAGGAAAAGGCCATGTAACATGGATTCTGCTGTAGCTCCTGGAGACGTGGAACATGTGGTAGAGCTGTGAAGTGAAGTGCTGTCTATGGTCCTGAAATGTTCTGCAGCTGTGGATGTTCCTCCACTGCCACGACTGTTCACTGTGCAGAGACTTTACTGAAGATCCATTATTCTGGCAGAATGAGAAAGCAGAGACGTTTCTGTCCTCCTCCTTCCAGTCTAATCACCGCTGATGAACGATATTCAATAAGATATTCCACGAATAAAGTTTTAGCCGTTGTTTTGCCCCAGCTTTGCCAATTAGACGTGGCCCTGCTCGCCTGTGGTTCCACGCACTGGACAGAGCACATAGGGAAACATAATGGACACTGACAGGCAGCGAACCAGGACTGTGAGATCAGGGACGTCCTCTGAGCAGCATATGTCTTCATGTAGAGTCCAAATGTACGAAAGGAAACTGTGATTCTCGAGGTTGGTGTTAAACCTGCAGTGTTCATCTTCCTCAGCTGTCACGTCATCCTTATCTTACGGTGACCTTTACAAATGTCAGAGCCATGTAATTCAAACGAGAACCTGACGAGGCTGTCTTGGTTGTGATGTTTGCAAAAGGTGGAAATAAACAGACAACGAGCCGATTCTGTCTCTCTGCTGGAACATGGACCTAGTTTGTGTTTAACTGTATAATGTCAGTCACGTTTGTGGGTGTGTACTTGGATGTTTTCTTAATTTTCTGCCTGTATTTTTACATTTTCTCTCTATTATTGACTTTAATGTGACACCATTTGTTAACTTTGGAACTTCACATCATCTCAGATTATTTACGATACTGCTGACACATGTTGTTCTGGTCGGAAATAACTGGATAAATAAAATATGCTGATTTGAATCTCAGATTTGCAGAGTATTGTTTTTTTTGTGTGTGTTTTTTTGAGTTAATCATGAATAAAATGTTACTTTAGGCCCCAGTTAACCGAAGCAGGTGGCAGTTTTGTTTTAGCAGCTTTTAGTTTAACTTTAAGAGTTTTAGTTTGTGTATGAAAAGGTCTGTGAGTCAGTGTGGGAGCAGTAGCAGCTTTTAATTATGCAGGTTGGACCTTTTTGTCAGTGTTTACATTGATATTTGTTTATTTTAATACATTGAGTTACATTTTTACTCCCACACAGTTATAATAATGAGTTTTAATTTTAACATCCTTCTAAATTAAGCAAGCTTTGGTTAACAAGTTAATTTTCTTAAACTCAACAAGACATTTTAACCAACACTTTTATTTCTGCTCCTATATCATATGTCTGAGGAGACAATAATTATGAATCTATTAAATAATAATAATTCCAAATGTGCAATAGGTTAGTTACTTGAGTTTTGCTGCTCCTGTAACTCACAGTGGAGCTGCAGAGCTGTCAGACCGTGCTCCCCCCACCCAGGGCCCCCTGGTGGCCCGTGAACCCTCCATTGAGAACAACTGATGAGGCGCACGCACAGCTCGTACAATGAATCCCTCAACGCAACAAGAGGTTTTACGGATTGTTTCTCTTCGCGGATCAAATATTTTTTCTTATTTGTCAGAATCACAATTTACGGTAAAAGTGGGAAGAAACAAGCCACAGAATCCAAACTGGAGCCACACAGGGAGATTTTCTTCTCGTTTCCCAGGTGCTGATTGCTGTGTGTTCGGCGGCATGCTGCTGTCAGGAGGCACACGCCATCAGCCAGTTCAGCTCCGTGTCTCCACTCGACCACCACACAAAACCCATTCACTCATTTAACCAGACACGCGTCCGGTGGCAGCCTCCGCCGTATACCTGTCAAACTCAGTTTTTCTCCAACAAAAGAACCTGCCCAGTAATGTACTGCTGATAACTTCAGTGTGATCATGCCACTGACATTCCCTCCAGCTAATTTAAAGGTCAGCCATGGTATATAAATATTGGCGGTATGTTTTATTAAGAGACAACAAAAGAAGATCTGGTGCTTTCTCCAACTTTCAGCCAGTTTGTGCTCACACCCACATTAAAATATCATATTTAACCAGATGTTTTATAAACTACAATGACAAGACGTTTTAATTGATTAAAAAAAAAGCACTTTAGCTGTTTGTTTGAGGATGAAATGTCTCTAAAGTTCCAAAGAGCACTTGTTCTACCAGATGTACTTTTTGCGCCTGCAGGACTTTGTTTTCTTTTGTATATTGTTCATATAGAAAAGGAAAAGGGGACAGACAAGTGAGCAGAGTTTAGTTCCGAGTTGGCTAAAAGCTTTAAGAAGGCACTGGGTGTGGAATTTCAAGAAAGGAGTAAGAAATAGTCGTGCGTAAAATGTGCGTAATTGTGCGTAAAAGTGTGGCTTCTTTTTCTCCTTTGTCCCTACATCGCCACACATGTCTTATATTCTGGCTCCATCATCCCCTCTCGCCTTCCCCCCCTCATGTACCTGCCCACTAAAGACACACAGAGAGACAACAAGTGTCCACTTTAAATTCACCCAAAATCAAGACATGGAAAAGAGATTCAGTAGCAAATCATTTTATTCTTGGACTAGAGTGTAGAAAATATGGTTATAAGACTTGTTTTTTTCCACCATCTGTTTTATGTGAAGACAGTATAGAGCTGGCAGTGTAAAGACACAACGCGTGGACATTGCGCTCTGTTTGGACAATAGCTGCATAAGTTTTGATCATCGTGAAGTTCATGACATAATAACATGGTTTCTCTATTAAATAAGACACATTGGTGCTAGAACAAAACGTCAGAGTATCAAACTCCTTCTGGAAACCTCGTGAACAGAAGAGCCAGAGAATAATAGACTACACGTCTACATAGGCAGGAGGTATTAGAAGCAACTTCGCAATATATAGACAAAATATATACAAAAAGGATGTGTACAAAACATCTATAAATCTCTTACATACAAAAATATCTTAATATATTTCAAAAAAGCGTTTCATATAGAATTTTATAGAATAAATCCGCGACTTGGAAGCATTTTTCAGAATTAAACGGCTAAGTTTTGCCAAGGGTTAGTGTTCTGTGATTGGATTTAGCATAGTTGATGAGCGACGTATTAAATAAAGTTTTTAATGTGCTGCTGAAGAGCGTGGATTCACTTTAGTGTTTTTTTATGTCAAGGGCAAATGCACAGAAGCTCGGTTTCCCACGCTGTCAGGAGACCCGTCTTCTTTTAATCCTTTGGCGCTGATCTCTGGTTTCCCCCAAGTTTTCAGGACGTTCAGGCCTCGTCTGTCTGTCTGTCTGTCTTTCTGTCTGTCTGTCAGTCAGGTGGACAGGAGGACAGGGCGTTCAGGACGCAGGGACCGATACGCGTGTACAGTGCATCTTGTTCTTGAGGACACCCAGTCTCCTCCGGGACCATCCCAAGCGCACGACAACAGTAAATTGAGTTGATCCATATTTCTGTGGAGAGAACGAGAAAACGTTAAACGACTGTTCAGAGCATTGATCATGATTTGGATTTGATTCATAACAGTGTCTGATTCACACTTCGTCACATCTGGGCTCACCTCATACAGATGCTCAGAACCAGTTGGCGAAGTCCAGCAGTTCCTGCTCCTCTGGACTCAGGGGGTCGTATGAACCCTCGTCAGATGAGTAGGAGGACACCGGGGAACCTGCCATGGAGTTCATGTCTGTGGAGTATCCCTGCGACAGGCTGGGCGACAGGACGCCGGACTGAAACGCGGCGCTCACCGCGTCGTGCTCGTCCAGCAGCTGCTGCAGGGCGCGGATATACTCCACCGCGGAGCGCAGCGTCTCCACTTTGCTCATCTTCTTGTTGGCGGCGCCGTTGGGGACGTGCTCCCTCAGGGTGGCGAAGCCGTTGTTCACCAGCTTCACCCGGTTCCGTTCCCTCTCGTTCCTCCGCGCCACCGCGTGCGGCTGCTGCTGCGGGAGAGTGTAGCCGAACCCCGCGAAGTTCAGTCTCCGCTTGCAGCGCAGCAGCTCCGGGGAGGTGGAGCGCTGCCTCTTCGGCTGCTTGGAGCCAGACTTCCCGCTGCTCTGGCTGCTGCCGCACGGGCTCAGCTGGATGCTCTGCGCCGTCGCGGAGGAGAAGTAGCAAGCGGGCGGCATGAGCTGCTGCTGGCTGATGTTAATTTCCATCTTGGCCGTGAAGTCCATTCCCAGGATAAAAAAAGCACACAAACTTATAAAGAAATCAGCAACTCTCAAGGCGGTGCGTCCCGCTCGTGCCGTTCACGTGGTGCTTGACGCGCACTTGTTTCAATGGGGCAGTCCGCTGGGCTGCTGCCTCGCGCGCTCCTCAAAGCTGCACTGACTCCTCGAGGAGAGACGCCACTGCTTTTCAATGCGTCTGGATGAGGGGCTGGCCACGCCCTCCGGTCGCGTGGATCCACCTTGGGCTCCTGCGCCGGTGCCGGTGCGTTACGCGCGCCGGACGCGTGCCACTTGAAGCACTAAACAAACAGCCAGTGGTGAGTTTCTTTTCTATCTATCACTCGTGTCAGTAGGTGCAGCACAACGCAGAGAAAGTTCAGGACGTGATGTGCACATAACCACAATCAATGTGGTTTTACGTTCTTTTAAAAAAGCCTGTTCAACATTTCGTTTAGCAACTTTTATTTCGCTCTATTTCTTTGATTGTTTCATTATTTTATGGAGCAAATGTGAAAAACTGCTTTTGTGAGTTCATTCCAGAATCTTTCAGCAAATAAATTATAACTTTAGCCAAATATATCGAGCTTATTTATGTTGTCCTGAAAATATACGTCTCAAGTTAAGTTGAGTGTGTGACTGAAGTCACGTATTTACAGTCATCTGATGGAAACTCCTCGTCTCAACAACATCATCGTACGACTTTCAGTTTGAGTCTGTTCGTGTAACTGGACTTGTTATCATTTATCTGAATAAGTGGAAGTTCCTGTTGATAGTATAAACATCCAGTTGTCTAAAGATCAAAGGTGTTTTTACCTTTACCAGAAATAAAACCTCTTTTCTTCTTTCAGCGAACATCCACGTTTCCAGCCTCACCCGGAGTTTAGTCGGAGATCTGTGCAGATTGCTGCTGTCTCACTGTTTCACTGTGAACGTTACAGACGCGTCTCATTTGAGCCGCTATTGTGCATCAGAGGCCGGATTTTCCACTTTGATTAGAGCAGATCATCAGCCGCGCACAGGCGGAACGGAGGGTTGCAAATCTGCGGAGGGGCCCGAAGGAGCTGTGTGGAGTTGGTCTTTGTTTCGGATTTGATCCACTCGACGCGGTTACAGTGGCGTGGACGCGCCGTGTTCTGTCGATTATTGTCGCTTTTGAAAAGTGGAGAATAATAAAACACGTCTTTGAGCGCGGAACAAAACCAGGACCAAACTGTAACACCCCTCTCTCTCTCTTCCGTGCGTGCATCCGTGCGTGTGTGTGTGTGTGTGTGTGAGAGTGTGTGTGTGCGGCAGGCTGCGTGAAGAGTGTGCGCAGTAACACACAGAGAGTGAAAAAAGATACCCACTTTTCAGTTTTGCGTTGAGTTGTCTGTGTCTCTGTGTTTGTGTGTCCTTCAGTGGGTGTGCACCATTCATTTCTGTGTGTGCGCGTGTACAATAAAACACGCACGGAAATAGAACATCAGGCAACAAAGATAAGACAGATCTGTAGTTTTTTCATTTTTTCCCCCGTGTCCCCGTGCGTGCGTACAACACATATAGTCTGTGTGTGTGTGTGTGTTGGTGTGCGTGTGCGGTAGGATGCGCAATAACACAGTGGGTGGGAAGAGAACATTTTCTGTTCAGATTTTACGCACTGAGTTCTCTTTATCCGCACGATAATCTTCTCTGTCTGTGTTTGTGTGTCCTTCCGTCCCTGTGCACAATTAATTTCTGTTTGCGTGTGTGTGTGTGTGTGTGTGTGTGTGGTGTGTTGTGTGTGTGTGTGTGTCGTGTGCGTGTGCAATTAAACAGAGATAAAAGCATCAACAAACAAATAGTAAACAAATCAGTCCTGTTTTCAGTTTTTTAAGTTTGTGCGTAAGTTTTCAGTTTTTACACGTTATTGTGTCTCCCGGTGAGAGTGTGTGCAATATATATATATATTGTCAGTTTGTGCGTGTGTGTTAGTATGTGTGTGCAAATAGCCCCCCTTTATTGTTGTGTGCGTGTGCTTGTGCACGCGCGTCCTGAAGAGGGGATTGTAATAAACTGTGCAATTTTTCTGCGCTGGCTTTCAGAATCAGGTTTGCAGCCCTGGCCCCCTCCTCCTATACCCCCACCACCACCACCACCGACAATACTTTCTTTTCTTTCCCTCCCCCTCTTACACCTCCCTCTCACCACCACCCCTCTTTTTTGGCCCAACAAGAGTTTAGAAAAGAAGCGTGGGTTCTATTCAGCCTCCCCCTCCACCTCTTCCCCATCGCCAGGCTTTCTGAAACCTATCCATGCCCTGTCAGTGCGCTTCCAGAGTCCAATTAGCGCTTTGTGAGGACTCTCTCTCTCTCTCTCTCTCTCTCTCTCTCTCTCTCTCTCTCTCTCCCTCTCTCTCTCTCTCTCTGTGCAGGTCTTCCACAGGCTGCTGGGGTCTGGGAGGGCGCTCACTTTACTCGAGGGGCTTTCCAGTCATAGCTGAGTGTAATAATTAATATGACATCTGGGCGCCCAAGTTCCAATTTAACCACTTTCTGTGTTTTCTCTCTTTTCCCTCCTTCCTGGAGGGATCGTTCTCTCTCTAGCAGATAATAGAGCAAAGACTCATAAGCAGCCATTGATAGTGTGTGTGTGTGGTGTGAGGGATTATCTTTCCATTGGTTTGTCATTAAAAACTGTTTTTTACTCTCAGTTATGTTTAGATTGGTGCAGGTGCATAATGTTTAAAGACTCATGTGTTCAACCAGACTTCAAAAAGCAGTTACTCTTAACTTGTATCATATATTTGTTTATTAACATACAAAATACATCTGTACAAAAAGTTGCAACATGATAATTTGATGAAGGACTTGTTGAACTTGCTCTAGACTAAAAAAGACTTAGACAGAGAACTGACACATACCCATGCAGCCCATGTTTGGTTATGACATATTGAAAATCATTTATCATGAAAGATGAAAAGGAAAAAATGTATGAAATATATAATTCCGTCACCCACACCGTTACAATGACTTCATGGCCTTTTTAAAATATAGATTTGTGTGATGGACTTCTGTCTCCTCTGAGATCTTTGTGTAAACATCTCCTCCCTCTTGTCTCTGCTGGTTTCTCTCATGAGAAGGTGTGAGAGAGCAGCGCCCTCCAGAGGACAGCAGAGGCACCCTGTCTTGTGGTCCCCCAGAGATCACAGTTTGTGATGCAACACTTGTGGAGAGAGTTTGAATCATCTCTAGATTTGAGAGTATTAACTTTGCACTTCTTCCGATATATGATAAGAGTCAAACTCTCCCCATTTGAGGTGATGACAACGTCTGTTCTGACTCAGGGGCCTGACTCGTCTGTACCTGAGGGGGCACACACACCATCCAGTACTGGGGAAAGTTCCAGCCACTTTAGATTAACAGACTCTCATCCATCATCACCAGGGGCTGCGTGTGATTGTCAACAAACCCAAATGTCTTCTCCTGAGAGACAAGGAGGACAAGGAGTCCTGCAGCAGATGATCTGGTTCCCACATAGTCTGGATCTTAATGCTGTGGATTCAGTCTGAGAAGACAAGAGACACTGAGACACAATAAACCCACAGAGGAACTGTGGCAAGTTAATTGATAAATATAAATGTTCTTGACATTATTTCTTACAACCACTTTGCTTTTAGTGTCTAAAACGTGTTCCCAGTACTGTTCCTTCCTATCGTGGCATTCAAAGAGAATAATGAATATTTATTTATAATATTTATTCCTTCATGCAGTAAAATATATGTCATAATACACGTGCATTAATAATATTAATGGGATTGGCAAATTCGCGAATCTAATCTTTTTTGTCTTTGCTGAGCTTCCGTAGAGTTCAGGTCACGTGGTTTTGTTTACCATCAGGAGGCGCGTGTGTGTATAGAGTCAGTACTTGTACACCTGTTTCTCTATAAATACGTGTATAGACTTACTTTTACTATATACGTGTACTTGTATAGGTTTATTGTATCGTGATGCTAACGTCATGCTAACGTTTAGTTGATCTTTCCCGGGGAGCGACCAGTAGCTAAGCTAGCTGTCAGCGCCCGAGCTAGCTCTCTGTGCTAATGTGAGAAGTTAGCTTGATGTCTAATGTGTTTTTATTAATAAACATCTCGTGTTCGCGATGAGATCTTTGAACTACGTGCAGAGGGTCAGTCTGGACTTCACCGGGACCCTGTTCCCTCACGCCATCTGTCTGGGGGACGCGGACAACGACTCGGTAAAGAAGCTAACGACACTGTTATTGTTTTATCATTGTTCCTCCACAGCTGAAGTTTCAGCCTCATCCAAAGTGGATTTAAAGTTTCCTGTGAATGTTTGAATATCGAGTCAAATAACTGTTAACATACACGTGCAGATGATAAAGTACATATTGAAAGTACATGGTGTTTGGTATTTGTCATGTTCCACTGGAAGACTATTACATACAAAGGAGACTTTTTAATTTAAATTTAAATCAATTAAAAAAAATCGTCAGTTATTGTAATGATGCAGAAATGTTTGAGACAAACAGAATGGAGCAAATTATGTAATATTCTAAATATATTCGTCAAAAAAAAAAGGTACCTTAACTTTTAAACTTTTGTTTTTAGAGAACAAACTTATATATATAAGTTAAAAAGGACCGCCCAAATACATACACACTGAGGCAGGATCCAGAATATACAAAAGTTAATAAAAGTTAAACTCTCAATAAAAGAGGTGAATCTAAGATGAATAGAAAGCATGAAACACAATTTACACTCAGAGCTCTCCTCCTTCCATCCTGATATTGTTGTTGTCTCCTGAGGATGTGCAAACACTAGTTTAATGCTTCTCTTCCACATGTTATCATTTATTGAGAGATAAATTAAAAAGCGATATGAAGATCAAAAGCAGGATTAGAAGCACGTTTCAAGTCATTTTTCTGTGGTGCTCTAACAGCAGTGGTCTCAAAATACCTTCCCTCTGTGTTAAAGCAGAATAAACAAGTTGTCTCTTTTTGCTGCAGCTGAACGAGCTGGTTGTGGGAGACACCAGTGGGAAGCTGCTTGTGTATAAGAACGATGACCCTAAACCCTGGGTCACACGCTCCTGTGTGGGGATGGTCAGTACTTTACCAAGATCACTGTCCTTAAATCTCATGAAAGTGAATTAGATTTAATTTCACACGTGTGATTTGGTTTTTGCAGCTGACATGTGTTGCGGTTGGAGACGTCTGCAACAAAGGGAAAGTAAGGAAATGATAAATGAGCGGCAGCAGCACTGTGTCATGAACATTCAGATGAGGATGTTCTCAATGTCCTGTGTGTTTCTGCGTGTCTGTCAGAACCTGGTGGTGGCTGTGGGCGCCGAGGGCTGGTTCCACCTCTTCGACCTGACCGCCGCCGCTGCGAACAAATCCGATTCCTCCAGCCAGCACGAGTCGCTGTGCTCCGACGACCAGCGGCCCTTCTTCACCCAGCACATTCCTGCCAACACCAAAGTCATCCTCATCAGGGATATCGGTAAATGTCGATGACCTCAACCTGTTTATCGTGTTTGTTTTAAAAGGATTTCGACTGCAGAGTGTACATATGTGTGTGTGTGTGTGTGTGTGTGCAGATGGGGACGGACGCTATGAGCTGGTGGTGGGCTACACAGACCGGGTGGTGCGAGCTTTCCGCTGGGAGGAGCCATCCGACGGTTCGGACCTGGGAACGGGTCAGCTGGTTCTGCTGAAGAAATGGCTTCTGGAGGGGCAGGTACGCTGTAATCGAGTTTTACACTAATAGAGTCTTATTCACGCAGAAGAAGATATTTATTACCACCAGTGTTATTCATGGTTTCCTCTCATGCTCCAGATTCTTTGGTTTCTCATCAAGACTTGTAAGAGAAGCTGTTTTCTCCTGACCTTGTGCATCTTGGTCTCAAAGACATTTTAAAAAGATAATTCCCATTGAGTTGCTCTTGCAGGTGGACAGTCTGTCCGTGAATCCAGGTCCGGAGGGTTTACCAGAGCTGATGGTGTCTCAGCCCGGCTGCGGCTACGCCATCCTGCTGTGCTCCTGGACACAACAAGACTCCTCCGGCTCTGGAGATGACGCTTCTGCCACCCCTGGGAGGTAGTACAACCCCCCAACCCCCCCCACCCTCATAATACTAATGTTATGTAAAGTGATTGGTTACGTTCTCTACATGCTTTGATTTCTCTGCTCTCAGTGAGGGGCCTTCCAGAGACATAGTTCTACATCTGACCACCGGGCGGATTCACAACAAGAACGTTTCCACTCATCTCATCGGCAGCATAAGCAAAGGTAGCAAACAGTCGATCCACGAGTTATATCATATGGAAAATGGCCGTAAATGAGATCTGAAAGATTTCATTGAATACGTTTTGATTCCCAATCATTGTTCTTCATCAGGTTCTAAAGAGGAATCTTCTAAATGTGGACTCTTCGCTCTCTGTACTTTAGATGGTGAGTCATGGATTAAAAACATTTCATCCTTTTTAGGCAAGAACCAACAAACACTGAGAGTTAAAACATAAACTTGTTGGTGGAGGTAATGAAACATGTTTTTATAACACAGGTCAAGATGGAGAATATCCCTTGTACGATATGTTCCACTGCACTAATTAATGCCTACCGCCAGTTGATGTAGGGTCTATACGTCATGTTCAGTTATTTGTATACCAAGATAAAAGTCAGATTAGCATGTTATACATGAACTGGGAGTTGTATAAGTACGACAGGTAGAGCATTAAACCCACAGCTTTAGTCTGTGGCTGTTTGCTGATGTGGAGGATCCTCCTGCAGACGCAGATAACTGTCAGCAGCTGGAGAGTCCATCAATATTTCAAGAAGAGTGGATCTGGGGGGGATTATCCTCATCGCTGCCAGCAGCACTTACACAATCTTTCCTCTGCTGACACCCTCACGAGCCAACATACAGAAAATAAATGGTTTTACCGAACATGAATTTATAGATTTATACCCACAGAATATTAAGGGAGGATATTGGTGGCTGTATTTCAAATGTGTTGACAGTAATATAATGTCAGGGATTATTCACCACAGTCTGAAGGTGTCACAAATCCTCTGCACTGATCTTTATTCTTGTCTGTTTGTCTCTCGGTGTCTTCACCTGTCAAAGGAACCCTGAAGCTGATGGACAGCTCGGAGCAGCTGCTGTGGTCGGTGCAGGTGGATCATCAGCTCTTCGCTCTGCAGAAGCTCGACGTCACTGTGAGTTTAGGTTTTTTTTTTAATGTAAAGATTCAACATAACGTTTATTTTAACAATACAGATTAGTGAAAAATGTTCCATTTAATTTAAGACTAATCTGTGCACGTGTTTGTTTGGCTCCAGGGTGACGGCAGAGAGGAGGTGGTGGCGTGCGCCTGGGACGGTCAAACCTACATCATCGACCACAATCGCTCTGTCGTCCGGTTCCAGTTCGATGAGAATGTCAACGCCTTCTGTGCTGGTGACACACCTCATGTTTCTCATGATCTTTTTTTATCAGATCTAATTTTTGCAAGTGCATGCCTGTAGTTTGGAATAAGGGATCCCAACCTTTGACAATGAGAATATACATTTAAAGGCATGTTCCCTCATCATGTAAGTTAAGGTTCAGTTGCAATTTTGTCCTTCCTCCCAACACGCAAGTGAACCTGCATAGGAGAGAAAGATAGAGAAGAAGGAAAGAGGGACTGAGAGAAAAGAGAGGGAACAGAAGAAAGAGAGGAAGAGCATCAAAACCGAAGGAAGAAGGAAGGACCCTGATACGTCTCCTTCAGACACCACAAAATAACATTTTAATTTATATCATCGCTATTTCGTTATTTCCGTCAAATCATTTTGTTTGTTGTCCGGAGGCTCGTGACTTTTCTGTGGTGCAGGGTTTGTTCCAGAATGTCAAGAATCCCATGTCGCCAGTAGGTGGCAACATGGAGCTACAGATTCTCCCTCTCTCCCTCTCTCCCCTCAAATCGTTCTGCAGTGTCACAGTTTATCTCAGAGAGCTAATGGGACATGCACAGCAGTAAATGGATTAAAGAGACCAGACCATGTTTGATCTGGCTGAATCCACTGAGATGTGTGTGTGTGTGTGTGTGTGTGTGTGTGTGTGTGTGTGTGTGTGTGTGTGTGTGTGTGTGTGTGTGTGTGTGTGTGTGTGTGTGTGTGGACAGTATGTGGATGAAAACAGTCCACACATTAGATCGGTTTCTGTTTGTGTGGAAGCTGACTCCAGCACAGAAACATATATTAGTAACCAGGCAGCGAAGGGCTGCTGATGGTTTCATTGTGATTCACAGACGCTGATCACATTGCTGCTTGAGTAAAAGCTGTGTGCAGTATACATAAATTCAGTGTTTACGTTTCTTTGTGTGTTGCAGGTCAGTACACGTGTAAGGAAGGTAAAAACAGCCCCTGCCTCGTGTACGTGAGCTTCAGTAACAAGATCTACATCTACTGGAAGGTGGAGCTGGAGCGTATGGAGTCCACTAACCTGCTGCGCGTGCTGGAGGAGAAACCTGAGTTCAAACAGCACATGAAGGCGCTGGGAGTCGGTGAGTGCGCCAACAACTCAGTCATTAATTAGCCGATCCCATCCCATCCAATCCCATTGGGTATGGTCTGATAGTTAATTATAGCTTCTAGTGACAACAGCCAATATTTTGGGGCTTCTGGTGTCGACAGCGTAGAACCTCCGTGACGTTGCATTTTCATATGTCGTCTCTCAGACATAGTTTGAACTCTGGAGCAAAACGAACGACGCAGGTCTGTTCACAACCGTCAAGAATAATGAAAAACAAACAGGATTTGATGACGTGCAACTGAAGAAAGTCATAATGTCGTGTACAGGAAGAGGCCGGGGAGGAAATAGATCAAGGGAGCCTCTAATTCAATGCTTTGCACTCTGCATTCAATTCTATATAAATCCATAGCAAGTCGCTCAACTGAGCTGAGGAGACAGAAGTATTTTTAGAGGATCTTTAAATCCACAGGCGCACAGAACACAGAAGCCTCTGGTTCTTCTCTGCTTGTCATCTTTTTGTCGTCTTCATCAAAGCAGTGTCTCTGCAGTCCAAACACGAACCTCCTGACAAACACAATGTTTAACCAAGACAAGTACTTTGGGTTAATGATTGCGAATGCGCACAAAGGTTTTTTGTTTTTACTTCCTCTTAATTTCCTCTGTTGATGCTCTTTTGTAGTAGAACATTAATCTCCCGTCTGTCCTCGTGCGTTTTCAGTCTCCACGCATGTCACAAATATTTCACAAGAGCGAGAAGGGCTGATTAAATTGCTAATTTGTCGTTGTGCCTTTTTTCGGTCTGCATGGACGAGCAGAGAGTCGAGCACTTCATGTCCAAAAAGCACGAGAGGAAAGCTACTTAGTGAGGAGGGGGAAAAAAGATGAGGACACACAATCACATGATTAGCAGGGTTTGCTGGGGCGTTACGAATGAGGATGAAAATGCAGGTTTCAGCAGATTTCTTTTTTGCTGTGTGGTAGTGGTGTTAGCGTAGCTTCCTGCTGCCTCGGTTAATAATTCAAACTCTGGGCCTGTTGTGTTTCTTTGGACTATGATTTCACAGGCGTGTTATCTAACCCACCGTGGAAAATGTGTGATGTAGCAGCCTAGGGACAAGGAAAGAGAGAGCAGAGCGGAGAGGAGACAGCCAAGGACAAATAATAAAAACATGGAGTGTGTGGGGGGGAGAGGATATTTGGCTTTGTGAACATGCGTTTCAAATCTCTGTTTCAAGAAACCAAATTCCCATCAGAATAGTTCTCAGGCTGTTGCTGTTCGTTAATAATCAGCCTTCAGTCAAACGATGATTACGAAGAGTCTCTCAGGTCTTCATAGCAACGTGGGAAGCTTTTCTTAATATGGACGATCCCCTCCTGCTTGACCGTTACCTTTAATATTTGATTGAGGAGTTCAATCATCGGTCAGCGTCGAGGAGTGAAAGTAGCACGTAGCAGTGAACGATAGTGAAATGAAGAAGAAAAGACGGATCAGTATCTTACTTATTGCTAAAACAAATCACGTTAATGCATAACAATACGTTATACATCAACCATAAGTTATAATAATAAGTATAATATTATATTTATGTATATTTTCTATTATCTGAAGTTAAGTGCAACCAGAACATCTGCAAGATGAAACACGTGAAACAACAAGGTGCTGCTCGGACTGTTTTCTTGTTACTGTGAAGCAGCTGCAGCAGGTTTTCAGTCAAATTAGATTCACTTTGCTGTGGAGGAAATTATCTCATTACGGCTGCGACAAGTGATGCAAATGTGAAAAACCGTGAAAAATCTCAAGCCATTAGAGAAAGAGCAGAAATTAGAGAGGGAAATAAAATGCCAAACAAAAGACGTGTCTGGTTCTGCAGGAGCTTTAGAGCTGGTTAATTATCATGTACGTAAGGTAGGAGGGCAGGGAGGGAGATATAGGAAGATGGATAGCTAGGTAGAGGTCAGTTGGTAGGTAGGTAGGTAAGTAGGTAGGTAGGTAGGTGGGTATAGGAACTATAGGAAGGTGGAGAAGTAGGTATGGTAGGTAGATGGGTATACGTAAGAGAGTGTAGGTGGGTAGTTTTAGTTTAGTTTAGTCTACAGCAGCTAGTGTGGCTAAAATGTAAAAAATACATTGTGCTGGATAAGTTTGAACTGTCAGCAGAGTCCTCATGATGTTCATCTGCTCACCGAGTGTCTCGTGTCAAAGGTCATTGCCACGTCTGTGTTTTCCCTCCACAGATGCTGAGGACCCGGCAGCGGTGAGAGCACTGGTGGCCGATGTTCTCTATAAGGACTCACCGACGTAGCACAGTGGCACATCGGCACATCGGCACATCCTCTGTCCTCCTCCCTCACTGTAAATACTCTCTGAATAAACCCTCTGTCTCCAGTGCTGTGTCTGTGTCATTGGTGTTCCAGGTTCAGGTTTCTGATCCTCTGTAATCACAGATATATGCCTGTGTCATTGGTATTCTGTCCACCCGGGTCGGTGTTTAACAAGGTTTGGAGAGGAAGAGGAAAAACATGCAGGAGAAATGATAAACTGTTTAATTTCAGCTGTGAATGTGTGACATCTTTAATCGAGGAGCATCAGCAGAGGCATTGTTCCGCTGTCAGTCAGCACGGACCAGCTGATTAAAAAGAGCTCTCCCATCTGGGCCTGTTTTCCTTTTCAACCCTGCACTCACTCTCGTATCATCTCGGAGATATGAAGCACTGAAGATATTACATAATGCAACACGGCAGAGTTGTTTGTCAGAGCCTGCAGGGTTTGATGAGTGGAGGAACGGGGAATCACCCACTGCTCCCAGTGGGAGGATCCTATAACCACCTATGTAGACGGCCTCTCTTCTTCCATGCAATATAAATGAGTTACTGGGGGTGTTTGTGTCTGTGTGAGCGACGGTGTTTGTGTGCCTAAGAATAAATGCAGGCTCAGGTGTCCTTTCAGACATCTCTGTTCCTGCCCTTTAGAGACATGTCGAGGGAAGGCTTTGCTTACAGGACCCCAGCTTGTCTGTTGTTGTTGTGCCTTCACATGAGAAATCCTCCAAATTAGAATTAAACTCTGAGATAAAAGGTATCTCAGCTGTATTATAAGTTGTTCAATAGAGAACAACTGGTAAAATATAGACCCACAGTTTATGGACTTGTATATTAATCCCATTTGAGATTGTTAATGTGGTTTCTGTCGCTGTTGGCGTTCCAGTTCCTCCTAAAGGTGATGGACGGGGTTGAGGTCAGGGCTCGGACACACTTGTAGATGCAGTCCCTTAATGAGAACAGCTGTCAGTAGAGCACATGTCTCCGCCAAGGCCCAACCGTCCCCTGAAATTCAATCAAGCTGCACAACATTGCTCAGTCTCCTAAATACGCCTAATTTTCTTTCGTCAATATCCGCGATTAATTCCCCTGGGAAATTGGTAAAAATGTCAAAGCGCCAAGATCTCCTGGATTGGTCCCTTTGTCCAGATCCGTGCCAAAATGTAACGGGTTCCTTCTCGGCTCGTGTCCCATCCTTCTGCCAAGTTTCATGGAAATCTGTCCGGGAGTTTCTGCGTAATCCTGCTGAAAATCAAACAAACCAACAAACAGACACGGGTGAAAAACCTGGAGCTCCACACTGAACAAAATTAACCAGAAATGATCTCTCTCTCTAAAAATCCACTCCTGTTAATCTCCCATCTCATCTCTTTTTGGATTGATGTCATTTTAATAAGGCTTTTTTCAATTTTCAATTACAGCAAATCACCTCACCTCTCGGAAAGGGCGCGGGTGTTTTACAGGTTATGTTACGATTCATTATGATCACGGTAATTGAGAGTGTTGATGTCAAGCAGTCGTTTACATTGGATGAGTCGTGATGGACTTAACCTCAGTGGATGTTATATAACCACAGCGATTTCTGTAATTTCACACAATCAACACATCCTCTGCTCGGCTGCAGTTTGTCCTTATATGAGCTGAACGTTCTTCTGCTCTGAGCTGATTTCTTTCTGACCATGAATGGTGAAGCAGGAGCAGGACGACCACGTGTTGTGTCGTCGCTCTTATGGACGTTTGTGTGGCATATACGTGGATTTAGGACGATGAACAAACATTCAGCTGTTGTTTCCCAGAGAGAAGATGTCAGCATGTGGAGTACGAAGAGTCCTGCCTGGTCTCCGGTGACGGATCCTGTGTGACTGTGACTTCTGCTCCGATATTTTCCCATAATATGAAATATGTTTTTTGGACGTCTGACCCGGGGACACGACCACACGGGGGCTCCGACCTTGTCGTGATCCAACCGACCTTTTAATGCGTGCATGGATTTGTCTGTAACTATTCTCGGCCTCATCATTTCTTGTATTTAATATAACTGGAACCCACGTTGCCCTTTTTTAGCAGCGAAACTTGAAGTTGTCCCACAAAGGATATAACCTCCAGAGAGAGTTCGATGTTATTTAGTGTTTCAGGCTCCGTCACTGTGCCTCCTATTCTTAGGTCATGAGTTCTGGGATCATTCCAGAGACTTATAGTGTAAATGTCAAAGTCTAGATTTCAATAATAACCGTGTTATTGCTTTATGAAACTGCACATGGGACGTAGGTGCTTTGATTAGAGGCTTTTTGGATCAACACTCATCTCTGTGTCACCAGCAAAACTCACTCTTTCTTTCCTGAAAGAAGCGTCTGAATATTATGTGATGGCAATTTCATTATTTGGATTATATCTTTCTGTATTTAGTTGGTTTCTTATTCTGTTTTTCATTTATTTTAATGTCTTTATTTATTTTATTATTTTTTATTAGCTTTTTTATTCTAAATATATTATTAATATATTTAAATATTTTGTTAATTAATTCATTTCATTTCATTTAATATAATTGTTTGTTTTCGTGTATTTTATAGAATTTCTTATTAATTTATGTTCTAATTCATATTTTATTTTATTTTTCAAATGTATTTCTTTTATATTCTATTAAAATTTTTCTATTCTCTTTTCTCAGTCATGTCAGTCAGTGTAATGTCAGAATTAAAATTATACTGGTTTTAATTGTAGATAAGGTCGATAATAGAATAGGGGAAAATCAAGTAATCATGCATAGTCAGAGATCAATTCCTGACATTTACTGTGAGATAAAGCTTTTTTTGCAGAGGCCACATCCTGAAAAGGTTGAGACGTCTATACCCTGGATTGAATATCTATAAAAGACGATGGCCACGAGACTCGCTGGTGAGTAATAAGCCCGTCACGAGGAGCCCGTCTATGCAACCTGACAGCATGTAACCACGCTCCCTGGAGGCGGAGCGCTCCTCTCCCATCAATGACTCCTGCAGCTCGGTGTCACGTACAGTACATAGACATTAAGTTAAGGTGTTAAAAAATAAAAAGCATAATGGACTGAATGTGGAAGGAATTATAATAAAATGGAAACTTCTCTTCCAACGTCTTGAAAAGCTGGATTCTCGAGAAAGAAATGTAGCCTCTCAAAATTTGAAAATCTCCTCTTGTTGGCATGAACATGAACTGACAGCCCCCGCCCGCACACACACAACACACACACACACACACACACACACACACACACACACACACACACACAGCATCCTCCCACGCCTCACAACCTCCACTGTCAGGTCACAGTATAGTCAGTCAGTAGCAGTCACAGCTGTAAACATGCACAATCTGAGACATCCTCTTGTCAGGGTGGAAGAGAAGCAGCGAGACCCAATGACCCCCCCGGTCTCACATTAGCTTGTTACCCGAGCATCACAATCATCGGCTATCGAGCTTCATCACAGCTCTCAAAATCTATTTTCCGAGGATCACAGGGTTCGAGGAGGGATGGTCCACCGCTCGGCTGCGAAAATATGATATTCCTGTCAGGCCATTTCTTTTATTTTTAGATTAATCCTTTCATCGGAAATGTCAGACGATGTTGAATGGTGCAGACTCTCTCAATCCTTTTGTTATAATCAGAAAGAACTGTCTCTGAATTCAAAATAGCACAATCTGTACCGTCTGTCCTTACGCCGTAAAGCAGCATGATCTTCAATTATCTCAATAAGAGTCCTTTTCTGTCCTCAGCAGCGTGGGAGGGCTCATAGTTAAAGAAAAAACTTTCTTCTCACTGCAAATGATTTTTCGGAGAAATATCATCGTGATTGCATAAAATCCACGTTAAACCAGGGTGAGGAGGACAGTGATTCACTCGCTCGCAGAGTTTACACCTTGAGTACAATGCTGATGAATCACAAATGGCAGGGACTCTTGTGTTTGCATGAATACGTGAGGATTATGGCGTGTGGGCTTCGAAAGGAACATGAATCAGGGGGGGGGGGTTTGTGTTAAAGCTCATCAGATGTGATGAACGCTGCAGGAACGTGGGAGAGACGACCAGAACACCTGAGAGAGGAATACCATGTTTTATTCCACTTTATACTTCTACTCTATTACATTTGAGATGGTAATAATATGCTTTTTACTTCTAGTTACTAAGATTTTACGTATGTCAGGCTTAAATATCACAGAAGTGCTTTGTTAAAGATTAACTCCGCGGGTCTCAACCTTTCTGGCCTTTGTCCGCTCACACATTGAGAGATTTTCTCCTCCAGACTTTGTTTCATTTTCTCCGGCGAGCTTTTCCAAATGAAACAACAAAATACGTCACTGGTTCATGTCCCCTAGAAAAAACATGTGTACGTGATTTCTGATTCAAATCTGTGTTCTTCTGATCTCACACTTCTATGGAGAAAGTTCAGATCTTAGCAAGTTCACAAAACAATTCACCTGCATGCACATTCAAACTACTGGAGCTGACGCTGTCACTAATCTGTGGTAATCACCTCGGGGGGGTCACAGGAGACGAAGGAATTCAGAGGGCTGATGATTATTTGCAGGGTTTTATTTTTTTATTTAACTAGCATGTTTTAGCTTTTGGAGCAATTACGTCTAGACGATGATATTGAATTGTTTTTAATTTCAGGAGATCATCTCGCGTCCCCCCCCCCAGGGGGTCCTAACCCCTAGTTTGGGAACCGATTATCTTGCAAATCAACAAACGCTGATAAAACTTGGTAATTGAAAGTACTGTGTGTGTGCGGAGCTTCAGCAGATATGACGGAGGTAATAATACATGATCACAGAAGCTGTTTTCTCCTTCCTGGCTCATCCCCCTCTCGAGATTGTTGCCCAGAGTCCATGTGTAGCCCAGTGGGGGGTGGGTGGGGTAATGTGGATCTGATCCTGACTGACAGACAGCTGGACCCCCTGCCTGCACAGCCTCCATCATGTTACATCCACAGCTCCAAGCGGCTGAGGCGACTGACACCACTGATTAACAACAACCAATTTCTGCCTGCGTCAGGCGTAATTCTGTGGTGTTTGATGCTCGCTGGGGAAAAAGCTGCTGCCACTGGTTTTTATCTTGCGCAGATACAGAGAGGATTGCGATCTAACTAAGTTTCATTATACGCAGTTGTCTGAAAGTGTTTGGTTTGGTCATGTAGTGACCGAGCTGCTTGGTTGCAAGGCTGAATCATAACCCCTGTTCTAATGTGCTTTTATGATTGTTTCATGGTGGGATGCACGATTGCAGAGACAGAGTTTACAGCCTCTCATCATTGCACCACGTCAGACGGCGGTTTGATAGGAAGCCGATCGTGCACAGATCGGGATTTCCCACAGGAAATTGGTGTTAAGTGCCGTCGGATGTGAACTGAATCTGAGAGATAGTGACACATTTTGTCTTGTGATGAAGTCACCGGATGCCAGGTTTTCTTTTAATGTGGCGGAGGCTTTTATTCCAACACCTCATGTTGGGGAAACTCGGTTTTATCCAGGTGCCGTTGCTATGCATATGTTTCATGGTGCCTCGGCTGAACACTGTTTACAATTTGGAGAAATTACATGAACGTGGCATTCGTCCTGTTCTCTGCAGTCTAACTCTATTATTTTGTACATTTTCCTGTTCTTCGTTCCAGGCGAGAGCTCAAAGGTTTTTCATTGTCTTGTTATTGACCCTCGGATCTCCCACTCACTGGAGCTGCATGTTCCATACATCCAGTAACAGCTGCATCACCACAGAGGAGAAGGGCTCTGATCAATAACCCCCTCACAACACTCCTACCTCATTCTCTGGGGTTAACACTCATGGGTCATTCCCACCGAGTGACTCCCAGCAGGGCTGCGTGCGTGTGTGTGTGCGTGTGTGTGTGTGTGTGTGTGTGTGTGTGTGTGTGTGTGTGTGTGTGAGGGAGGAGATGCTATGAAAGACAAAAAGAGACAGAAATCTATTTGCGGTCGCAGGCAGAGTAAATCATTGCATGTTGGCTGGCTTGCAGACAGTCCTGCTGGTGTGGGAGCGAACAGACTGGGATGCGGCTGTGGAGGATGGACGAGTGGGATGTGGACTCAACTCAAAGGTCTGTGACAAAGGCAAAGTCCTCCTGCCCACACTCGCCTTCCTCAGCTTCATGTGGAGTGGAGCAGGAATCCAATGCTGCAAATCACCAGTTAATTAGTTTCACATGCACTGATCTGCATATTTGTTCCTGAGTCCAAAACCTATTGAGATTATATCGAGGAGTCACACTGTCGTACTGGATGTGGCCCAAAGTACTTACTAACTCATATTGTTCTACCTAAAACTACAACCTCCAGGGTTTTTACAGTGTTTATTAACCTTTTAAATGTAAATATAGGCCTTGGTTTATTATCTGCTTTTATAGATTCAAATTTTCAGGAGAGCGCATCACCCTGAGGTTCAGTGCCACCGAGTCATTGTTGGATTTTAGATGTACAACCTTTAAAATGTGCAAACCTTGAATCATAGGTTAATATGGCACTTTGTCTCGCTCCAGCAGGTAGAGCTGGAGCGAGACAATAAGTATAATACAATAACTATAAGTCATATCACTGTTTATCTGTCCTTTTGAACCTGCTGAGGACAGATTCTGCTCATACACCTGATTTAAGCTAGTCTCAGAGATTCGATCCTTCATGTGCTAACGAAGGACTTTTTGGAGATCACCATGTTACACTGGTCTTTTCTCCTCTTGGTGGAGATTTAAAATGTGGATCAGTTTGCTCCCTCTGCTGCGATCACTCCTCAATCTCTGCCGTCTGAACGAGGAGAGCGTCGAGCTTCACGTTTCACGAGCGGATGCGACACGTTGCTGTGTATGCAACCCGCCTGCTGCACAGACAGATTCAACAAGTAGCTGCTTCCCATAGTTAATCTTGAGGTCAAGAAAGTCAGTGCACGCTCACGGCCGTGTTTCTCATAACGACCTGTTTAGTCTCAAGTGGTTTTCGAGATGGAGCGTCTGCAGAGCACCGGGCTGGAGGCACCAAAGCAAAGAGAAGAGAGAGACGACCTCATTTGTGTTTTCTGTGAGAACATTTGAGTGGTGGTACTTTCCTGTAGCGTGGAGGTGCAACCTGCTGCAGTGCGAGCAGGATGTGGTGAGCAGAGAGAGAGAGGCAGAGAGAGGAGGGGGGTCTTCTCTAACGAGCTCTGTTGTTCCTGTAACGTTCTCCCCCCCCCCCCGTGTTCCCCGGCGCTCTGCTGCTGACGGCTGCCACATGAAGCCGGAGCGAATAAACAGCATTTCATGACAGCTCTGACAAGATGAAGGCACTTTGATTTTTTTAGGGGGAAATAGTCAAAACCAGAAATGAAATTCGAATGAAAATGTTTCTCAGAGGGGGAAAAACAGCAGGAAATTATTATTATCAGTAGTAGTGTTACTATTAGTATTATGTTAGATTATTATTATGATTAAAAACAGCTGAAAAAATGCTTAATCTTTCTGGTCATTATCCAGAGAGTGGAAAAACTTGCTATTTGCTTTATGAAAACCTGGGACTTGACTTAGACTCTGTCGAGGACATAAAACCTGATTTGCGACTTGCTCTGACAGACCTGATTGGGACTGTCCTCTCTCTGTGGGACGGACGAGGGCAGAACAGTGACCAGGGAATCGTCCATGGTCACAGGGTCAATTGGCGAAGCTTCCTGGTGCTGTGGGAACATCTTGCTTTCTCTTCTCTGACATGACAAGCTTCTTAATACAGTGTCAGTGCTCGTACAGACCATGGGAATCGATGTGAGGTCCAGGACCACTAGAAACCACTCTGCTGTTTCACATTCTTCTCAAAGACGGGGACTAGAGCTTTTCAAGTGGCGGCCCTTTCACATAACGGTCCCATCAGTCTGGGCAGTTTTATTAAAGTTACGAATACACAGAGAGCTAGCCAGAATACATATTTTATTAGGCAGAGAAAATACTGTTCAGAAGAAGGGAAACACCAAAAATAAATTTCTGTCATACATCGATTCCTCTCATATTGGCGTAGGACGGTCACTAGTACAGCAAAGAGAAACTAAACATCGTCAATCTACGTGTGGACCAGCTCCTGGTTGGATGGAAACCGAAGCAGAGCGTGATGTCCTTCTGTGAGCACGAACTGAGGCAGCTCTTCAGTCGCCACACGATGGAAACACAGAGCGACGACGAGAGAGGCAGGCGGCGCTGTAGTGTGGAGCGAGTTCTCCTCCTCCTGCGCTTGTGACGGGCAAATCAGCAAAAACATGAGGTGTCGAGAGTGAGAAGGTGTTTAGATGCACGGAGGAGAGAGGTTGAACGAAGAGTAAGATGAGCTCGGAGAGGGGCCTTGGCACAGCCGAGCGATTCAAGCCTCCTGACAGAGGCAGAGAGGGAAGGCAGCGGGAGTCGGCTTTTTTGGCAGCTTGCTCTTACCGGAGCTCGGTGGACCGGCTGGGGGCAGATGGGGCCATTTTTTATCTCCCCTCCTCATGTGAAACCGGAGCAACAACAAGGTGGAAAAACCCTGCTTTTGACTCCTAACACACACACACACACACGGTACATGCACACGAAAGCACACACACACACACACACCCACCCAGCCCCTTCAGACGTTCAACGTGACACAATCGGACTAGTACACAAACATGCAGACTTATACAAAGGCAGAACTTTACAAAGTCATGCAGATGGAATGTTTTGATATTCCTGTCGCTGAGTCTGACTCAAGCAAGTTGGTCCGGCCGGCCTGACGTCTATTTTTCATTTTTTTGGGGAACTATTCTGCAGTTGAGTCCGTGTGTGTGTGTGCTCGTGGAAAATCTAACCACATCAGTCTCTGTGATAGGAAAATAAAAGGGGGTTGAAGTTTGAATATGAGTACGTCAGAAACTCATCTATTTTAAAATTCTACATGAGAACCTGTCCCTGTTTCTAAAGGAGGAGGTAGCCTGATTCACAAGACTTCAAATATCTTCAAATAACTTCTCAAAATGTTCTTTTGAACGCACGGGAGAGGGCATCCTGAGTACCGCAGCTTTAGAGATGAGTATTTAATGTTGACTCTTTGAGGAATAGTTTGACATTTTAGGAAATATGCGCATTCATGTTGATGTTGAGGAGATTAAACCCACTTTTATAAATTGGTAAATATAAGGTTGCAGCCTGCAGCTATTAGGAATAATCATTAGGGAATAATCTCACAGATTAACACTCAACATGTTTGTTTCTGTTTAATCCAGCACTTCTTATCCAAGGGTGCTTGTACTTGTACTTAATGTTTCCCATCAAACACAGTCAGTCTAGCTGTTTCCATCTATTTCCAGTCCTAAGCTAATTGGCTGCAGCTGCACACTCCAACCTTCATTTCTAACTTATTATTAAACTCAGCTGATTCCCCAAAATATGAAACTATTCCTTTTAACAGCATCCAAACTGAAAGATTTACAATTAACACACTTGTCGTTGATTAAAAGTAATTTTCTTCGACAGTCAAATCACAAAATATTCCACTGAATTCCACTTTAAATAACTACGATGGTTGTGTTGGTGGAGAGCATCAGTGCACCTGAGCTCAGCAGAGGAGTCGGTATGAATATATAGAATAATAATAAAGAATGATTAGACCCACAGAGGTCGGATCGGCTCGTAACTTCAGGCCATCGTCCGCTCTGGGAACTAAACTAATTTAAGAGATAATCATGGTGAATGTCTCAATTCTACAAACACGATGATGTAAACTCAAGGGCGACGGCGGCGGTCGGCGAATGCTCGTCCGTGCTCGGGCAGCGTGAGGCACTGTCGTCAGATGGTCCAGACAAAAAAAGAAACAGAAATATGGCATCGTGCCACGTTGCTGCGACCGGTCAGGACTCGAGGAAGCGATCGCCGCCGCTGGAGTCGGACTCACAGGTTCTCATTGGTGTCGTGTTGGCACTGGCTGTCGATGGACGGGTCGAGGAAGGGCAGCTCCTCGCCACATCCCTGCAGCTTCAGGACCCGGCTGCTCAGGTCCAAGCAGCACTGAGAGAGGAAACATAATTTTTAGCTTTTTGGCTTCACTTTTAAGCAGCCGGCACGTCATCTGTCTTTTTATTCCATGGCATTAATTCTAATTCAAGTTCTAATAATAATTTTAAAGTTAAAGCTAAGTGCAGGAGCTTCGTAGGAAAATGTTTATCGTACATTACAACACCCTTTAGGGCTAATTTACTAAATGAGCACTCAGGTTAATTTCTTATCCTCCACTCAACTCACTCTAATTAACATGAGCATGTGCAACACTGGAATTAAAGAGAGCAGTAACTTCAGATTGTCTCTTCGGGGGATTTAAATTGCATTTCTCAAACGTGCAGATTGAAAATTTGTCGTCACGGGATGTCCTCGATTCAATCTTATCTGGGTTCTACCGGCACAGCAGGCTGCAGATGGAAGGTAGCACTCCCCAGCCTTTGTCTTAGATAACAACACTTACAGTCCATCTATTTCTAAGAGTTTGTGCTTGTGCCTCTATCGTCTGCCATTAAATCACCATTTTTCTATTAGCATTTATTTTTCCAGGCCATGTGTATATTCTGGAGTAGCTCTTTTCTTGAACGTACCAAAACCCACATCATAAAGACAACATATTAGCAAAGCAAATGAGAAACTTACTTTGAGTTCCAGCAGAGTCTGAAGACCGAGGCACAGCTCGAACGCCTCGTCCTCTGAAAGCGAGGAAAAGAAGAAAGATTAGAGCAGAAGCTGAGGAAAGAAAGAAAGAAACAGAATCGCTCTGGTTCCCATTCATCCACACCCTCCGTGGGAACATGCATACATTAGCCTCGAAACCAGGTTAAACCATCCACACAACTAAATTATTCCCTCTTGTACCAACAAGCCCTGATAAGCACATGTACGTGCGAGGACGTGTGTGAGTTCTGTGGCGTCAAAGTGAGAGCTTCGGATCCGGGCGCCGGGTTTAGACGTGGAATTAAAGTCATTACTCACTGGTGAGGAGGTTAAGGAGAAGGTCCGGACACAAAGTGCAACATGAATAATCACGTGTGTGATTTTGTTTTGTCTTTGTGAGCAGAACTCGTCCTTTAAGTCGTCAGGATGAATATTCACTGAAGGACATTTTGGAAAATGAACTGTAATTTTACGTTGAAGCCGAGTTAGATGAGAACTTTAATATAATGTTCTCATGAAACTATGTTAGTATAAGAAATAGAAACATGGGGGGAAAGAGCTTGGATCTGGATAGACTGAGTCAAAGTGTCTCCAGTTACACAAGGAAACGAGACGTTCGTGATGATCGACAGTCGGAGCACAGAGAATAAGAAAAGACATTTAGGATGTTGTTAAGCAGTTATTGTGTTTAGTAACACAACTGAAAGACGCTCCTGGCATCAACAAAGCTGTTACAACATACAGGAGCTGTTGTGATTGGACGTTAGATTCCAGACCTGATTTATTATCCAATCAGGCTCTGATAAGCACTTCTCTCCTGCTGCTGCTGCGCTGCCTTCATGGTTCTCACTGGTCTAATCAAATCTGATATCCTGACACATCTCCAATCGTTAGTCTTTAAAGTGTTTGCTTTTTTTTTGTCTAGACAAGAAAAACAGAAGACTAAATTGTGTGAACCTCAAAATCAAGTAAGAAAAACATTTAAAAAGAAAACAGTGATCAGTCAGTTGAAGGAAAGTGTCCTTAAAAGGAAATCAGCAGCCCGAGACAAAAATAAACTGTGGTTTTCACATCCAGAGAAGGAAAGTGATGCAAAGAGACTCAGATAAAGCAAGTTCCTGCTCATGCTTTGGACTTTTATAGCTTACAGCAGTTTATCTGCGGTTTTAAACAAGTTCCTGAATAGATTTTATATCATAAAAATCTAAAAATGAATGTGAATCAAACTAAATTCCTCTGTATTCAGTTCTTGGATTTTCTTCTCATGATGTTTGTTGGCAAATGGTTTGTTTTGGATATAAATATCCAAAGGTGCCCACAGGATGAATCCCCACGACTTTGATGATCTCCTGATTTAAATTTAGCGCCACCAGCAGGTCACAGTTTTCACTTACAGAGTGAAATGTCTAGTAGATGGATTGGAACTAGATTTAGTCCACGTGCTCATGGCTGCCAGACGAGAAATACTTCTGACTTCTGAGAATCGGTGCCTCATCACTCGGTCATGATTTAATGAATCATTCCTCCCAGTGTGATCTTATATTCTCACCTTTGACGTAAGCTGAACACTGGAGCGTCTGTCGGCCCAGCTGCAGCTGCAGAGCCGTCACTGAGCTGCTCAACCCACAGAGCGAACCGTCCTGAATGGGCACCAACCTGATGACACACAGAAATATACACAGGCACATAAAACGATATCTGCAATCGTTTTAATACTTCTGGGGTCTTTTCATTTGATGAGATTCAGTATTTCCCAGAAAATATAAAGTTCCTCTTCTCGATCCCTTTGTCCTTTGTGCCGCTGAGAATTGATTAGCCCTGATTCTGAAGACTATTATTGTAGCTTCTGTATTCACCTGTTTCCTTTAGAGCTCATTTGAAATTAGGGCGAGAACAAAATGTCTCATCCTTTTCACACTCTGATCTGACGACGGAGCTTTATTAGGCATTTAAATGTCTCTTCTTAGAGATGAAGGTGAATTCAGGTCTTTAAGCATCTGGGAAAAAACCTCAAATAAAAGTCTATAAGCTGCGAAGATCCAGTTTCTCCTCAAACCTTTTTTTAATCCATTTCTTTTTCTGTTGAATTGTCTTGTTTTTATACTCTGGTCTAACGTACTAATAGATAATAGATAGCAGGTTATGTGTGTGTTTGCCATAGAAGGTGTTTCTTACCCCAGCCTCTGGCAGCAGGAGGTGGAGATGTGGTTGTGTTGAATGCCGGTGTTGATGGATGCGTTGACTTCGCTCTCGCAGCACTGTGGGGAACACAGAGGGGATTTCGGTGTCACAGGGGGAGTTTTCCACTTCGGTCTGGCACCACCGCACGTGTGGAAAAACATCATTCACTTACTGCACACCAACACAACACTGGGGAGCCGTTTAAAAACCACTGATCTCTTTTTCTTTTTGGAATTAATCCACTTTGTGAAACTGCCAAACCCCCAAAAAACTGTCCAATTCAACGCTTAATCAACTTTGCGCCAACAAAACAAAACTCCCATTGGACGAGTATTTCCCGGCAAGCTCCTGTTTCGGCTCTCGTCTTCGAGTCAAAACGTTATTTCTGTATTGATTCTGCCCTGGAGGTTTGAATCAGTCGATGCTGCAGGTGTTTGGTTGAGCAGCACAACACTTAATATTCCAGTTAAATATAAACCAGCGAGGGTTTTCCATCGCCGATCACGGGTTGTTTTTCGGGATTGTTTCTGCTGATGTGTCAAGTTCGTGTTGCTGACTCCGTTTCCCAACAGGATTCACTCCTTACTTTAGTGCACTTTGATTTCTCAGAGTTAATGATCTCGCAGGCAGCACCAGAGCGTGAGATATCGACCGCGTGAGTCACTCTGTACGTCCACATTTAACTCGCCAGTCCAACAAACATTTCCACGCACTGGAGAGAGAAATGCATATGTGATCTGATTTATGAATAATCACAACTGCAGTGGGACTCATGTCTTTAAAGGGGCTGTCGTCAATATTGTGTGATTAAAAAGTCACGAGGAATCAGCTCTACAAAGCATTTTAGCGTCTTGCAGCTCTTTGTTTTGGTTTTCAAACCTGCAGCTTTTCTGTTTTTGGTTCAATCTCTGTGTCTGTGCAGCGTCATGTCTGTGCATTAACTGAATGTGAAGCCAGGAGACAGGTAGCATGTCTTATCTTAGAGGACAGACGCAGGGAAACAACTACCTTGTCTCTGTCTGTAGTATATTATTCTAATCTAAGCCAAAAGCTCGCCGCAAGTGTTTCATATCTCAAGTACAGACATCAAACTCTATCTCTCTGTAGAAAAAGCAAATACATGTGTTTATTATTCTTAAATTTCTCCGGGACTCAAGTTAGATTATTACAGTTGAAATGCTAACAGGCTGTTTGTCCTAGTTTCCACTGACACGTCTCTTCTTCTTCTTCTGCTGCGTCTGCCGGCTGCTCGGCTGCCCGCCGGGCGCTTCACGTCACAAAGACACGGCTCAGCCTCTGTGCAGCAGAGGTTCATGGGAAACTCGTGTCTGCAGCCGTCTCTACTCAGCGTCCTCTTGGCTGACGTCGTGCGACATGTACACAAGCAGGAAGCATGTTGTGGGGGAAATAAATACAGGAAGCATGAGGAATGTATGCAGAACATATGGTCGCTCTGCATGTGAGATAAGCAGCTCGCACCGACCCCCCCCACTGTTAACTGCCTCTTAGAACATGCATGGATTTTTCCACTATTGAATAAATGTACAGCTACTTTAAGGTCTTTTGTTGCTAAGTACTGTCAGATAAACTACAACCGCAGCAGCTCCAATGTTCTTACAGTTTAAATTATGTATTTGGGGATATAATCATGTAATTGTTACAGTATTTCTATGCAGGATTCGATTGTCAAATAGGAATATTTTCTTGTTTTATATCTTATATAACATAGTTGACTGGTAGGATGTAGGTTCAAAACTGTTGGTCGGGCAAATTGAGGCGTTTGAATGAAAGAGGTGACGTGAGGTTTCCAGAATGTATTGATCATATATCATTAATGCTTGGTAGCTGCAGTGTAAATAGATATAAGTCGGATTCAGTGGACTTATGGAATACATAAATACACTGAAGCCTCAAAATCACACAGAAATGTTTATAGACCTCTGCCATGGAGTGTGATTGAGACTGATTTCCAACTCTTTTTGTTCAAATCAGACTTGACGTCAACTGTATATCTTTCTCTGTCATGTCATCGCCCTAATAAATCGATATCTTAACCTGAGGGTATTCCCCCCCCCCTTTGGAAATGAAGCACCAACAGTTTTCCATGAGCCGTGTTTTGATCCTCAGTCTCTGAGCAGACCGAGCTGAGCCCTCTTTGTCCTCACAGACACTCCGGCTTATCAGCAGGCCCACAAACCTGCTCCTTTGTCTCAGTCCCTGCGGTGCACAAAAAAAATCTCTCTCTCTCTCTCTCTCTCTCTCCGTGAAGTTTAAAAATAGCAGCAGAATGAGTAACTGAGGAACACTTTGCATTTAACAAGTTGATGATAAAACCGAGCAAAGTACAATGAGTAATAGGGGGGGGGGGGAGCTGAATCTACTAGAAACATGGACCATGTTCATTTTAAACACACTCAGTATTCATAGAGGTGGTGGAGGGATTATTAGTGGTTCAGGAAGACGTGACCATATCACACAAACTGTGGTTTCACTGCACTGGCTTGTCCCTCGTGGCCACAGATTCTGTGGAACGTCCAGATTGGTGGAGGATGTGTGTCCAAGGGGACCTTTGTCTGAATGAAGGCTTTAAATGATGAGTTATATGAGCAGAGTGCTGCAGTTTCTGTATCGTTTTCAGCACATTTCACGCGACGCAGTACCTTGCACTGAACCACCAGAGCTGTGAGGAGGGTCGACCTCTCCGTGACCTCGCCCTTCTCGGCCGTGGGCCTGGCTCCGGCCTCGCTGCTGTCCTCCTCCTCCTCGTCCGACCGGAGGCTCCTCTCGCTCTCCTCCAGAGACTCCCTCTCCTCTGTGGAGTCGTCGGCCGTGCTCTCGCTCTTCTCCTCGGCGTCGGCGGGCCCGTCCTTGCTGTCGGCCAGCGGGGAGCGGATCCTGCCGCTGGTGTCCCAGGCCTCGCCCCTGAGCCGTGTGATGTTTCCCTCCATCAGGCGACGCTGCACGATGCTGTGAGGTTGCTACAGAGGGGAGATAATAAGATAATCAATGAGAGATGTGAGGTTTTCTCAGGGAACAGATGCCGATCTTGTCTGTGTTTGGTAGAGGCTGATATTGATCACAGTAATTCACTTAGGATGCTTGTGCAAACGTGATACTTTGAATGTCAGGGTTGAAACAAGACATTTGAGGACCAGCTTGGCCAGTTCATCTTGGTCAGTGGGTGTTTTCTACTGATTCCTGATGTCTGTTTGACCAAATGACTAAAGGCCGATCAAATGATGATCAGACGATTATTCGTATAATGCAAATTATATGTAATTGCAGCTGTACTCATAGTCTTGGCTTTCAACTGTTATTGAATAGAGTCAATATGTGTTGAAGGACAGGCAGCGTCTCCCTGCCCTGGTGTAAAGATAAATATTTAAAGTTATATATTACCCTGACAGACTGTTGCAGATAACAAGTGACGCACTATGATCTAAGTTTCATTTAATCAAGCAAAGAAAAAAAAAGATTTGTAGGTCACAGTGTAAGAAAAATGTCAGCTTAACTCTTTTGGGGGCTTGAGATTATCACCACGGAGACGAGGGGAGGAATCAAAATGCTGTTCTGATCCTATAGGAGCCGAACGACACTGTTAAGATTATAAACTGAAGGGAAATATTGCCAACGGATGCATTTGTTCGGATATATTGGGAATTTAAAGACTGGTATTGAGTCTATAAGCAAGAAATATGTCTCTGTTTATTGAATGAACAGTATATACACGTGATGTAGTTAATAAAGTAGGCGTCGGATGAATTAGGTCTGTTTTCTGCTCAATTAAGCAGAAGAAGCAGCAGCTGACGTGTGAGTGATGCAGTTTGTAGCTGGAAAGCTGCGACATAAGGATTCATATGGATATAAATAATCTGTTAAGATAATATGTCAGCGTATAGATAGAGTCAGGAATGAGATAATCTGTGTTTCTTAAATGACGTTCAGTGATTTTATCTCATAAATTGTTATACTAGTAATGATTCTCGCTCCCTTCAGGCTGCAGGTTTTACAGTCTGGCACCTTTATTATTAAAATTCTAACACTGGGCTTTAGTGTAAATCCAGCCTACACACACACACACACACACACACACACACACACACACACACACACACACACACACACACACACACAAAACTAAATGTATTAACACTTTAGATCATCAGTTTTAGATGAGAGCTTCACTTGTGTAAGATTGTGTTAAAACGCTTTCTTGACAAGTTATAGGAGCGAATTTTAACACGCCATATTTTAATTATAGAATTTAAGACTTCATAGTTCTGCCATTATCATGTCATGAAAAAAAACTATTCTCAGGATATGTTAAGGAGCAGTTGACTTTTTAAAAACACACAGATTTGACAAAGTGTTTTTACAGCTAAAGAAACCACTTTTTTAAAAAACAATACCGTCTAATATTCACGACATATATCTAATGTTCGCTTGTTGTCACCGCTGTTTCAGAACAACATGTGGCCGGTGGCTGTGGTGGCCGTTCTCTCTGGAAACATATAACACAGCAGATCATATTTAGGCCGCCTGTTCCTCCCTAATCACATTGCTGCTCCACCAGAGTCTGCGTTCAGACAGAGCAGGTCAGCCATCACCGGCAGAGTCACTGCGTTAACACCGAGCAGGTGCTTTCCTCTCAAGGTTCCTCCCAACACAGGAATCACCAGGATGTTGAAGAGATATTTAACAAGCATGTACCACGGAAAAAACAGCAGATCAGTTTGTAAATATAACAGTAAAATGCTATTAATTATTATTATTATCCAGAGCAACTGACTCGTACATTTTGCCTTCTCAGGAAACATGTCAGTACTTCGATGCAGGTCTGAAAGCGGCTCACGCTTCATCTCGCAGCAGTTGTGTCTTCACCAAATTAAATGTGACCCTCTCCTCTGAGGCGCTGGAACAACCGGCCGGATGGTTTACCGGCCAACTCCGGCATCCGAAGGGCTGTAAAGCCACAGTTTGAGTATCCTGGGGGCGAATGCCAGTCTCATAAAGGGACAATCCCATCTGCCCACCTGTTGCTTTCTTAATACGATCAACAGGCTGCCTGCGCCTGCAGTCTGACACGTTTATAGAAATTGGTTTGTCCACCTACTTCACATTGTTCCCCGGCTGTGGAAAACAAACCTTGAAACGCAGCTGATGAAGCTACTGTTGTTTTAAGCGATGGCACAAACTGAAGAGCTCTTTCCTGGTGATTCTGTGCCGTGTGTTTTACCGTCGATGTCGTCTGAGCAGCGTAAAATGTGCCGTTATCTTGTGAGCCCCTCCTCACTTCTCAGAGTGTGAAATTGCAGCTGAATTGAGATATAGTTGAGCGCTCTGGACGTGTGATTTGTTTTTAGACGACACATTCTGGATGATAGCGTGGTGTCAAATCAAAAAGTCTAATATGCTACGTTTTCATTTTCTAAAAGCCCAAGATTCTTTGGACTTCAGGCGTATCTGTAGCAGGGTTAATGCTTTTCCAAACGAATATATCGTTGTGTGGATGTAGCTAAAGACAACGGCTGATTCCAAACTCTGACCTTCTGGTGTCTACACGTGCCAGTTCCATCCAGCCGTCGCCATCGTCTACCTACGACCCCCATTGAGCTCAAGAGATTGAAAACAACATCCACGCCTTGCGATTCTGTTCCCTGTTTAGTTTTAGTTTTGTCCTTTCCACACTACTGCTCATTAAATGATCTTCTGCTCTATTAAACACGTGCGCAGCGATGCTAGATTCTGCTGATAGAAATATATATTCCTGGCTGGAATGAGAATGAAGACGATTTCACGGACGGGGGAAGCAAGACGAGGAGGAGGAGGAGGAGAAAAAATATAGCGAGAGAAGAATAAATAAGACAAAAAGGCATCAGCGCCCGAGAGACCTGGGATGTATAACCTCACAGTGGTTGTAATAATATCTCCTCATGCCTGGTCATGTCTTTAGTGTCCCTGGCCTTGCTCTGTGGTATCTGCCATTATGTTTTAATGGCACCTGGTATTACTCATCCATCTGTGGATCTGAAGCTCCATCCGACACCTCCACAGGTTGTCGGGGCGTCAAGGAGCCCGTCAGGTCAACGAGCTTTTCTTTGCTTTTTTTGGAAAAGAATGAAGTAGAAAGAGGATTTAGGTTTCTAGATTTCTGTAGATTGTTCACAGGTCTCTCTCTCTCTCTCTCTCTCTCTCTCTCTCTCTTCTTCTTTTGGCTGCAAAACAACTGCACTTCAAACCACAGTAATCTCCCACCCCGTGTCACTGGGCTCGATTGAGCCCATTTGTTCCTCTCCGAGCTCCAGCTGTGGCAGAGTAGTGCTTAGCTGAGTTATAAACAGACTGAGGATGGCCTCTTCCTCTCTCCTCTTCTCATCCCTCCTTCTCTTCTCATCGTTTTTTGTCCATTTCCTTCCTTTATCGTGTCTCTTTGGTTCTTTAGTTTCCTTTTCCCTGCGTTTCCTCTCATTGTTTCCTTCCATTCTTTCTCATTTTGTTTATTTCCTTACCTTCATGTCTTGTCTTCTTTACCTCTCACCACATCCTTTCCTCTACTCTCCCTCTTTCCTTTTTGCTTCATCCTTTATTTCCTCACTTTCTTTTATTTCTTCCTCTCCTCTTCTCTTTTCCTTTATATCCTCTATTTCTTTCTTCAAATATTCCCTTTCTCCTCTTTTCCTTGTTCCTCTCCTCACTTTCTTCTTCATTTCTTCCCTTCCATCCTCGTCCCCTTTCCTTTATATCCTTCACTTCTTTACCAATACATTTGCTTTATCTTCTTTTCCTCACTTTTCTCCATCACCATTTACTTCCTCCTTTCCTCTACACCTCCTATTCTCTTTCACCTTCCCTTCAGATCCTTACATCATATATCATATCCTTCTGTCCTCATATATTTCCTCTTATTTCCCTTGTTCCTCTCCTCTTCCTTCTGTCATTGCCTCTCATTTCTTCCTCTCCCCTCCCCCCTTTCCTTTTCATTTTCTGTTCCTATCTCTCCTCTCCTCCTGTCTTTCGTTGCATCAATAGAAGAAAGTCATTCTTCCTTTCATTGATTCCGTTCTTTAAACGTGAACCAACCCAAACCCTGAGAGTGATGTTAATCCTGAAGTAATCTCACCATTCGAACCAGTCAAATTCAATCAGCCTGGGAAGATGAAGATGTTTCTCTCCGTGTGTTCACATCATCCGACCTCTTTTCCACTCGAGCACTCTCTGGATACATTATTCATTTATTCACAGTAATTATTCTCATTTAAAGAGGATGCAAGTGTTGACAATTCAAGTTATACAATGGGATTCAGCATAAGCAAACCTGATTATTAAGTCTGGTGGCATATTTCACAATGTTGTATGAAGTACAGGGGTGAAAACGTAACCTCCTTGGCTGAGGTAATTATGTCAACAGGTCGGAGGAGAGAAGGAGGAGAAGCTCAGGGATTTGATTAATCTCTCTCCTCCGTGCTCTCATCGGACTGCAGGGGAGCGAAATCTGACTGACAGTGATGAACACAATCATTTCAACCATTATTATTCTCGCCCTGCGTCCTCTGACGGTTGACGTCTGCTCCTGCCGAGCGCCGACTGCTCTGGGATCAGCTCCAGAGCAAATCGTGTTAGCGACGGCGAGCTGGCAGGTGGCGTTTAGGTGTTGCAGCATTGCCCCCCCCCACTGTGTTTTTACATTTCAGGGGTGAACACTGTTGTACTTTGTCTTGGGGGAGTTGAAGTCGGGTTGCAGAGCGAGCGGCACGAGGCAGGGAGACACCGTGGGAGGTCAATTACACTAAGATTGAGGCTTTTGTGCTAATTTAAAACTCTTAGCGTCCTATTGCGACGATTTGCGTCAGACCTCGGTCAAACCTGGACGCCGCTACCTCACAAGCGTATTTTTAGATTCAGTGTGATGCGCTCGCTTTGCTGGGCGGTGTGGCTCAGGAGGTAGAGCCTTCATTAGGTAATTGGATGAGTGTTTGGTTGTCTGACACTGAGCCGCTTGTCGATACTCACTGCACCTTGTAAAGCTCAGAGTGGTTGATAGACTGCTGAAGTCAATTTAGATGCCATAGCTTGTATTGAACCAGAAGACGACTCCCATGTACTTGTGTATTTTACCTTCTTGCCTTAGAATCCTCACATTTTTCAGTTCTCTTCCGTATTTAAATGATCCAGTGATAGTTGCCTGTACGCCCTGCAAACAGGAACCGCTAATAGCTCACTCCGCATCCTTTTTAATGGTCCCGCAACAAAACCAGATCCAAGGCATCATGGGAAATTTAGCTCCAACACTTACAGGATGAGGAGCCAATCCCTCACGGCAAAATACCATTGATTTAAACGTTTTATTTTATGAGATTGCTCAGTGAGACGGTCCCCACAGTGTCACACTTTTAAAAACCCCATCATAACGTGCACATGCCGCGAGGCCAAACGTGTGGAAACGCTCTGAATTAATCATCGCGCGAGACAAGTTCCTTCCCTCGTGACAGATCTCGATATTGCGACACATCTCTCGCCTCGTTCCAGTGACGGCTTGTTAACAAGTTAGCATCAATCACACGACCTCCTGGTGGATTTATTGTGGTGAAATCTAATGAAGACGGCAGGCGGCCGCGTCCCATGAAGAATTTATCTGTTATCTGCACAATTCAACCTCCTTGTGGAAGCAGCTGGGGTGGAACTGGCGTCGCCGAGGTGAAATCTGTTTGTTCAGTTTTCACAGCAGTCGGTGATTCTGGACGATGTCGTTGTGAATATTTATGACTGCTGATTGTTTAGATTTCTCACTACGGGTTTCTGATGCTCAACAGGGGAAATCTTCATCGTTTTCTTTTGAGTGCGAGACTCAGCAGTCAACCGAGCATCTAACTAAGTAGATAAGTATTTGAAATGATTGCATTAACTCGTAAAGAGCCAGTGGAGCCAAACATCCTTTTTGAGGAAGCGTTTCAGCGCAGACGGAGGTCGAGCTCGTCTAACAGGCGACACTCAGAGCTAAATCATTTCCAGCTTCTTATAACTTGGAGTTGTTGATGTTTACTTTGCAAATGCAGCGTTCAGGTGCACTGCAACACTTTCCTGCTGCTAGAAATATCAACTAGAAATCCAAATTGTGTATTACTCCACCTTTGTGTGTGTGTTGCTTTTACTAATAATTGCAGCGCTCTGTTGTTTTGGAAAATTACATACAACCAACAAGATGTCACTCCTGCTCTACCCTGGCACTGCTCGCATGTTTACTGCTGAACATGTATGATTTATTTAATCTTTTTCTTGTCTTTTCATTTTGCATTTCAAACGCTTCAGTAGGAATTGATTGAAAATTGCATTTGCTGTTTTGACTCTGTGACTTCGAGGTTGTTTCTTCTTCCCTGTCTGATCCTCCTCCAGACAGAAACTGCTCTGAACACAGTTGGTGCAGCATCAGTGTGTAAAAATAGAACAGTAGCACAAAAATAGTCCAGTTTTTCTTCCATATCCATGTAGGTTTTTGCATTGAAACCCTTTTTGATGAAAGCTCGTGTTGGAATAAGAAAACACGAGAGGCTGATAAACAAGCTTTTCCTCTGCTGCACCAGATAGTGAGCTGCACCTCACTTTTCACGGACAGCTGTGTTCTGCGCTTCAGTCGTTATCTTCTCTGAGTAGCAGCAGACAACACGGCAACAGAAGAGGCATCGTGACCCTCACCTCCGTGATACTAACGGCCCCTTGAGAGCCTCCTGCTACAAACACATTGGAGGAGCTGGAAAGTGTTAAGAGACGGACATTGTTGGTTTTGTTACCTCCGCCAATGAAGTTATGTATATATACGTGCCATTTAGGATTTCTTTATGGGATTTGTTCGCCATAAAGAAGAACCCCAGCCTTCACGCTTCAATGGAACATCAATCGAAAGGATTTTTACTATTTCTCGTCTTAGAAAATGGTAAAATTCGAGGTTAAAACTTGTCGACTGGCTCAGAGACACTGTTCCTTTGTGTCTCTTCTGTTATTATACTGATGTGATTTCTGTGGTGACCCCTGAACACTGACCAGTCCAGACCAGTCCTCTGCGGCTCAGACAGGACGACAATGTTTGACGCCAGCACTCTTCTTCATCCTCCTCCTCCTCCTCCTCCTCCTACTCATTCTCTCTGCCTCTTTCAGTTTCTTTTTCTCCGTGCTTTTCCTTCTGCGAGTCAGATTAGAGGTTAATTGCCGTGTGGACTAATTACCAGACTGCAACAGACTCCTCTCCGTCACTCAGCCGGTCACGTGAGCCCTGTAATGCCCTGTTTCTCGTTCTGAGGGGACGTCCCCGGTGGCTGACTTCCTGTCGCACCCACCAGGAAGCTCCGGCAGCTTCACATCTGCTTCCTGCCTTCCAGTCATCTGCCACTTTATTCTCCTTTAACATCTCTGCCCATCTTTTCACTGTAGGTCCTGAAACCCTCCATGAAATACAATTTGCAGATAAAAACCTCCACTCGCTCATTTTATTTCATCACGGGAGATAAAACGACAGATGCCGTCTCCAGCGGCGCCGAGAGGATATTTAATGATTTGATCCGACAGTAATGAGCTCATTAAATATTTATCAGAAGGTTTTTAGATTTCCACTGTGTCCCCTAATGTTTACATGTCATCACGTTAGTGCTGAAAACAAACTGATTAACAGGGATGGATTTTGTAAAATCAATTTGATCCAATATCTAATCTTTAATCAATCGTTGCAGTTGCACCTTGTTCAAGTCTGAGCTAAATGCTATGATTATGTAATAGTTGCTTGTTATGAGTGGTTCAATTAGACTTTAAACTTAAATTTTACTATGAGAATAAATAATGTTATAATGATGATCCTGTAAGTGGGAAGAGATTTTTCTTTTTCTTGCTCATTTGTGTTGCACGTGTAATTTGAAATTTGAAGGAATTTAATTTCCAAGCAAGTTATGCAACATTGGTGTCTGATCAAGTAAATTTACATCAATTCTGAACTGAAGAAATTCAAAAATGGAAAATTATTCCATTTAAAAAGTGTAATGTGGATATTTTGGAAATCTGGACTTTAAGTTTTTAAGAGTATTAATTCCATGAATCATCCAAACAACTTTCAAAACTACTCAATATTGAATCACTTCAGTAAATTGATTAATCAACAACAATTTCACACTTCAGCTCTGAAATAAAAATCCAAACACCTCAACGTACGTTACTAACACGTCTCCCCCTCCCTTGCCTCCAGCCTCAGTATCATTGTGTCTTCTCCCCTCTCCTCTTGTTGGGGTTGTTGTCTGTTTTCTCAGGGTATTTTTAGCCTCCTGTCTTCCCACACAGCAGCAAGGCAGCAGCTGAGCCGCCCCTCCACAGCTCCAGATGACACTAACCTCTCTCTAATGATAAAGCCGGCATCTCAACCCGATTTAACGCGGCTCGTTTCGGAGGGAGGAGGCGAAACCGTCGAGAGGCCGACGATGAGCAGCGAGTTGCATTGTTGTGTTTTGCTCTTGACTTTGAAGTGCGGCTCTGCCTTCTGGGGGGAAATAAACAGGCGAGTTGGACGAGTGAATCAGGATGCACGAGAATGTGAAAACCTCTTCCAGGATTAGACACACACTGCACCATCTGCTCGTGTAAATTCATGACTTGTTGAAAAGGGACAAGGAGATCAGCAAGTCCACAGAATCCACGTTTCTCCACACTGTTTTTTCGGTCTTAGAAATGTCTTTTAAACGGCTGACGGGGGGGGTTTCAGCCGAAATTGGACAAAATGTTCAGCAACCCACTGATTGAAGTTGTATTTAATGCTCACAGCGAATGCACCGCTCACTTGTAATGCTCCTCCTATGCCACAGTCTCTACCTTCAAGCCCAGTTCTGTAGCTTTTGATCATCCTCACAAGTACCTGGAGACTCCAGTGTCTTGATTAGACAGGCCGTCACTCACACACACACACACACACACACACACACACACACACACACACACACACACACACACACACACACACTCACACACACACTCTACACACACACAGGTTTCTGATTCACTCATCTGGAAGAGAGGGACATGAGCAAATGGACAGCTGAGCTGCAGGGAGGAGAAGAAAGAGGCTTCGCAGCAGCAGACGAGGTGTGGGCAGTGGAACCGGTCCAATATGAGATTTCTGAGGGCACACATTATGTCTATGTGTGTGTTTGATTAACGAAAATTTCTCAGATTTTTTATTTGCACATGACAGAAAAGCCTTTCCTTAATGTCTACAGAGAAATCCATAAGAATTATCTGATATGTCATTTACAAAAATGCTCTAGTGCAATATTCTATGAACTGAAGAGCAACGTTTGTTATGAGTATGTGACTTTCCATTGTCACTGAGTATGGAGCTCATACCTCTGCCAATTATTACGTTGCACCGTGTTGCACACACTCATAGATATTAGTCCCCTGAGTCTGCCTGATTCTTTTAAATCAAAATCCATCAATTATTGAAAAACGTCCCTATCTCACAATGTTAAAGACAAATCCTGGATCTAAACCCTGAATCCGGATCAGCACCAGCATTTAACGGGTTCTTCCCCGACCGTCACTGCGTCCTTCCACCACGTTTCATGGAAATCAGTTCAGTTGTTTAAGTGAGAGCTTCCCCACAGAAATCATGGTATTGCACAAACTGAGCCTTGCAGCTGAAGAGACGCGTTTCTCTCCCTCGGTTGTGTGAGTGTTTACAGTAGAAAACAGTAGAAAACAGTAGAAAACAGTGAGGTTACACAGCGGTTACACAACAACTCGCTCTGCGCTGAAGCTCAGGTGCATGTAACCGGCCTCAGATGTTTCCACACAAACACACACAGATGCCGTCTCCTCCCCTATATCCTCTCCTGCTTGCTCGCTGTACATCCTCGCCCCACGTATCCTCTCTCTGCTCTGCGCTGTGTTATATAAAACAGCAGCACTCCACCGTGCATCCTCCCTGACCCCATCTCCCGCCGTCTCTCTCCTTCCCCTCCACCGCTCTAAAGCAGGAGCTGTGCATTTTGCCCTTTTCATTGCTCACTGCCTCCTTCACTCTGCAGCACAACATGGCCAAAGTGCTGCTGCTGCTGCTGCTGCTGCTGCTGCTGCTGCTGCTGCTGATGATGATGATGATGATGATGATGATGAGAGTGATGACCTCAGGCTAAAGAGCACCAAAACAAATTCACTCTTACATAATGTGGCTCCACTTCTGAATTACACAGTGGACAGGACAGGTTTTTAACAGAGGTGGATGCAGTGTGTGTGTGTGTGTGTGTGTGTGTGTGTGTGTGTGTGTGTGTGTGTGTGTGTGTGTGTGTGTGTGTGTGTGTGTGTGTGTGTGTGTGTGTGTGTGTGACTATTGATTTGAGTATTTTAAGGAAAAGCTCACTTTTTGTAACAGTATGAAACAAAATATACTAAATGCATAAAACAGTGAAGTCTCGACTCCGAACTAACGATGTTTGGGTTTTTCTCGACCATGAAGTCAATGGACTTTTCATTTGACTGAACAATTATTTGAATCTCGGCTCCATCCAGCAACAAATCATTTATATATTCGAGAAAAGCTTAATAAAAATTATCATTTACTTTTAAAAAATGGATGCCTGACATTTAAGATTTGTCCTTTGTTTAGGAAAAACGCCAGAAAACGCTCCTGGTAAACAGCAGGTTTGCTCTGAGGAACCACGTCTCTCTCTCTTTTCCTCCCGTCCGTCCACATCCCTTCATTCTGAATGATGTTGGTGTCTCTCTGCAGAGAAGTGACACAGGCATGACGGCAATTTCCTCTGTCAAGTCCCCGAAGCTCTTACCGAAAGTCCCTTGTTACAGATGCCATGCAAATCGCACCGTGCTCCCTGTGGCCACGTCGAATCACAAGCTGAATGTTAAGCTCCAAAGAATTCAAAAGAAATTTCAGGGGGGGGGAAATCTTATCATGAATTTATTTGCTTTGTTGTGTTTAGATGTTTGGTAACATTTGACTAATCTCTGCCGCCGGTAAGAGTCACAGAGATAACACGAGCTTAAAGCAGCTTTGATTTCAGCACACTGAGCTTTGAGCTAAATGCTAATGTCAGCATGTTCAGAATGGCAGCGCTAACATTTTAATGTCCACCAGGTATCATGGTTCTAATCTCAGTTTAGTTCAGAGCCCTCAAACTGCCGGAGGATCCATCTTGCATCAAACTATTTCTGTAACAGAAGGAATCTATAGACGAGGATCGTTTGATTGTCTGATTTCTCTAATCTAAAAGGTTCAGATCCCAAAACCCAAGTTTATGTCTTCACATTGTTTGATTTGTCCGACCAACAGTCAAAAGCATAAAGATATTTAATTGCTGACATGCTGATGTTTAGCAGATGTTGTTTACCATGTACTGTATAGCTGAATTTATATCGAAATTAATCATTAATAAAGTAATGAATTATTAAAATTCCAGGTATTTAAGCGCACATTGGATGAGGGAAATATTCTAGCTTGGATTTTTTGGGACCAATGCCAATATTTGGGAGTGGAAAAATACCTATACCTTTATAAATTATTCTTAGGATGTGGTTATCAAACCGTAACTATATATAAAAGTCCGTAAAATAAAAGTTTCCATATCGGAACATAAACATCAATAACAGAAATTCTTATATCGGCTTATTTTATGAGCCAATCAATAAACAGGTCTGGGTCTGATAATTAATTCTGAAGATGACATGAATGTCTCTTCAATTTCACTGTAATCCATTGAGTAGTTGTTGAGATATTCCAGTCTACAGAAGTAAATGGACTAATATTAAATAAAAACCTTCCCAGTAGCGAGAGATGTTTTTTATACCTTGAATAACATCTTATTATTGGCACACTGGCATTTCAAAATTATATGTTACTGCAGGAACGCACGGTGCATTAAGGAGGAAAGACAGACGACAGAAAACAACATCTATCATTGGATTACAAGAAATGTAAGAAGACGAGCAAGGAGGGGCGGGGGAAGGGGGGGGGGGAATGTTTTTCTGACAGCAAATGTTGGTATTAAATGTTGGCAGACGTAAATGCATCACAGAGGACTGCGAGTGCTGCTTCCCGGTGCCAGAGCGAGCGTGTGGAGGTTCTTGGAGAGCTCTGGGGGGGAGGGGGTCTGGGAAGCTGCCATCAAAGCAGAAGTGTGTCAGAGGAGAGGCAGAAAGTGTTGGGATCATTACAGGGAGTTCCTCCTGTGTGTGAGTGATGGCGTGGGTTCAGGAGGAAGAGGAGAGCGAGGAGCTACGTGAGGGATCCTGCAGCTCGGCGAGGCGTCACCACCTCTGACTCGGCCTTCGCTCCTCTGGGTGCAGAGCTCTGCATCTTTCATGAGCCTCTCAGTGACAAATTCTCTTTTTTATTTATACGGTACATTTACAGTGGGGTCGATGCATTAGTGCTAAAAGCAAATGGTGGTTAAAATCGTGCATTCGGAGTAGAATTGCTCCTTATGCACTAAGTTTCTGCAGCGTGAGCATTTGCTGTTTCTTTCTATTCTATATTGTGAACTGAGTATTTTATTTCTTTGACAAATTAAACAAGAGGCAGAGACGTCACGTGTTAGAGTGGGAGGAGCTGGACGGAGAGTTTTACCTGCACGAAGCAGGTTACGTGTGTTTGTGAACAGGATTATGCAAAAACTGCTGCACTGATTTCCATGAAGCTTTGTGAAGTGGTTGGGAAATTACCCAAAGAAGAAGCCATGGAAGTTTTGCAGCAGATCCAGATTTGTTTTTCAACATTTTCTTTGATTTCTCAGATAAATACTTGCAAATATTACACACACGTCCGTTTACTACGAATTATGTGAAAGAGTCGAAGCCACGTTGGAGCCACTTCCTCATGTGGTGTCACACGAGGTTAGAGAGAACTGAGCTAATCGAACCGCTGCAGCCTGTTGCTCATCTCTGCTACAGGCTCCAGGCCACATTAGGGACATTGGCTTAACACCAAACAGGTCAGCAGATAGAGTTGCATTGTGGGTAATGTAGGCGTCAGGTTTTAACCAAAAAGAAACAAAGGGTGGAATTAAAAAGACAAATATCTCTGTCGTCCACCCTGAGTCAAACAAATGTAGCAGTGAATCGATGGAACACTCTTCAAATATCACTTAACCACCGTGAACTGTTTCTCTCAAAGGGTTTGAAACCTTCTCACTTGAACTCAACCTTCACCACATGACCACGCACACAACAGCTTCTCCAAACAAGTCAATCACGACCTGAACACCTCATTCAGTAAATCCTCCGACGTGCACTCACCAGGTCTTTGGTTGTGCCCAGTCTCTTCAGCCCGTCCAGGGGCAGGAGGTCAGCAGAGTCCTTGTGGGAGAACTGGGTGGCCTGCTTCAGACGCCTCTGCTGGTGCAGGATGGCTTTATCCCGGATGGCGAGCTCACCTTTCTTCGCCTCGCTCATGGTCTCGGACTACAGAGCAGAGCAGTCTGCTGTGGTGCTGTGCACAGAAGCACGGAGGCTGTAAACCCTCACTCCAGCAGCAGCGGCAGCGGCAGCAGCAGAGGGATCTCTCTGCAGGAAGCTGGAGACACAGAGGATTTCTGTTTGCAGATGAGGAGGAAAAAACACAAAATGCAGCTTTTTTGCTTTGCTGTTCAGATCCTTTTCATCAGGTCCTTCCCCAAAAGCATCACCCTGCAAATGTTGCCTGTTCCACCCTGTTCTGTCCTCTCTGAAATCCTGCTGTCCTGCCCTCTGGGCTTCCTCTGCTCTCTCTCTCTCTCTCTCTGTTTACTTGTAGTCCTTTGCATGTATCTGTCTGTGCAGCTTTGGGACCTACTGTCCTCTCCTGGATGCTCCTCTCACGTAGACATGCATCCTCAACGTCAAGATCTGATCTGTCTCCCACTGAGGCTGAGTGAGGCTGTGAGTGAGGCTGTGGGGTAGGTGTGACAGAGTGTTCCCCTCCCTCAGTGCTGCCTGTCCTTGGATCTCTCTCTCTCTCTCTCTCTCTCTCTCTCTCTCTCTCTCTCTCTCTCTCTCTCCCTCTCTCTCAACCCTCCTCTCTCTGATACAGACGCATGCTCACCTCCGAATACAGACCACATTTTCTCAAATCAACAAATAAATCATCTTTAATATTTTAAACCTCAACACCACATAAAAAACACTTATCCGTTAACATAGCATCCCGTCCTCTGCATTATTCAGTCTTTAAAGTGATGCTGCATCACACACACACACTCATCATGTGTGTGTGATATATTGGTCCCTTGAGCAGAGATTGGCCTCGGCCGCCCCGCTGTGGAGGTGTGAGAGAGATCACCGTGATCTGACCCCACACAGACAATCAATCTGCACCACTGAGGGCATCCATTGATTTCCTCTGCCTCCTCATTTAGAGCAGCGGCTGTGAATTAAAAAATGTCTTCCATTTATCCATCCACTCTTAAAGAAATAGCTGCAAATGCTAATTAAATATCTGTGCTCCACATCCCTGATGATGATGACAACACATATTTGCACCTGTGATGATTCCAGATGTGGAAAGGTTTCATGTGGAACTTTTATTTGTACCAGAATGTAACGAGTAAGCGATGGTTTCAGGAGAGAGAGCTGAAAAGCAAGAGTGTTTCTATAATACGAATCTTTATTTGAATTTATTTAGGAGTCCTTGTGAAGGTGAAGTGGAAAATACAATAATAATCCTGCTGGGAAATGTAAAGTTTTAATAAGCTAGTACTGCCCCCTGCTGGTGGACGCTCCTGCACATCAGTGTTCAGAAGTGAAAGATTATCTGCGTTTAATTCAGATATTTTATAACCACAGAGGGAAAATTAAATATGACAACGTCTCTGTCGCATAAAGAGAGATTCATGTCTGCGTAAATATTCAGAAACTGTTTATCACGTTTGATGATTTCTGCAAGAGGGTATTTGTTGGAGAAGACGAAAAAATATTCTTGGGAATCCATTGTATCGTTGAAGTAATTTGATTTTTATCAGAATTCAAATATTCGCCAGTTCCAGCTTTTTAATTATGATAATATTCATCAATATACGTTATTTTGAGTTTTTAAATGTTTGTGACTGTAAATCAGATTAAACATCTCACCAAGATATTATGTTTATAAATATATTCTATATATAATTAAAAAATATATATGATATTTGATCATTTCATATATTTGGTCCATAAGTCTTAAAATCAGAACTGTGCTCAGCTTAACTCCTCGCCCTAAACTGGTGTGTAATTTGTCCACCCTCCTACAGGGGGCGACATTCTGTGGAGAGGCAGCAGGCACCCCCCACCCCCCCAGGCTCTGAGGAACACAGATCCAGATTGTTTGGGTTTTCGGTGCCAGGTTTCCCTGAGACGTGGATCAGGATGATTTACAGTAGGAGGATTTACTACAATGTTCCCGGTCACGTGGGCTGACACAAGGCAGATATTTTTGGTAAGAAGTCACATCCCATATTTTCCATGTTATGAACGGTCGGACTTCTCTGTTGCTTTGGAAAGTTCGAACGGAAAATAACAAACAAGCAGAATGTGTGAATTTAAAAAAACAGGACATGACCACAGACCCTGAACATCATCTTTATTATCATGTCCTAAATTCCTCCAAACTGTCAAACTGATAATTAATGCAGAGAAAAGCTGAAATCCACCAAATCAAAACACTGTAAGTGCAGCTTTCATTCAAAACACTGACGAGTTCAAGGAATAAAAGTAACTTTGAGGATTATTTTTTTCAAACCTTCACACACACACACACACACACACACACACACACACACACACACACACACACACACACACACACACACACACACACACACACACACACACACACACACACACACACACACACACACACACACCTTGTTTATTCAAGGAACTGAGAAGTACCTCGATTACAAAACTCGCTTCAGCAGAAAGTAAAATAAAAACACAGCAGTTTTGGTCAGTTTGCTGGCGACGTAACAAAGTTTTGCATTTTGTGCTATTTTTGTTTTGTCTTTCGTATCAAGTTTCGACTTAACTGAGGTTGCAGAAGGCACATGTGCATCGTCGATTTCAAGGAATTGCCCTTTAAGCTTTGTATCGTGTATCTCTAGGAAATAAGACAAGTGTGCGAGTGTGCGTATGACACATGACCCCCCGAGCCACTTCCCACGCCAACTCTCAAGAAACTTCCAATCCCCATAAAACTGGCAGTGTAAAACCAAAGCCATTATTTAGGGATTATCTGCCATGTGCAGCACATCGAGAGAAAACGTGTGTTTTGCTTCTGAGATATTTTAAGGTCTGTAGTGAGTTATGGATGGAAATGTACATCAATGCCATATGTGGAGTGTAAACATGAGGAGTTCTGCGGCGCATAGATTTTTCACGCATGCTGTTATAATAAGCCCCGGTTTGTGGCCAGTCGTGTATTAGTGTGACATTCCAGTCGTAACCATCGGTTTCTCTGAAAAACACAGAAGCTTGTTAAATACCACTAACTGCTGTTATGCTCATATATGCAGGTTCATGCTTATTCCCAAATTCTAAATCTGTTTCCTAATCTGGCCCCTGAATCAGGAACGAGTCGTGAATTAGGAAACAGGTTAAAGGTCCTCGTCATCGTCCGGTGCACAGAATTTATCTTTTCACATTAATGGTCGAGAGATTCTTGGAGGATTCTGTAAATAACTTCAGAGCAGCTTCTTCAAACACTTCTGTATAATCATCTTCAGAGAAACAGACGAACATCTCTGTGATTTGAATGCAACCTTCACATTGACACATGAGAGACACAAACTGAGAACTGTTCTCGGCGCTTCATCACCTTCATACTTGTCGTTGTAGCGTTTGTTTTTGCATCCACAGCAGTTATGTACAGTGTAGTAGTGCTTTTCTTTCTTTTTTGAGGCACAATGGTCACAAGGTTTTCAACCTGACACTGTTCCCATTAATGCCACGGAGCCACATTTTGTGCTGGAACAAGCAAGCCACACGCTGGCCTATATTAATGTTGCACGGGCTCCTCTGTCTCTCTGTCCACTGACGTCTTTCCCCATCGTCCCCGTCAATCATAGCATGTTGGGGAGGTAAAGCGAGCACAGCAGCATGTTCTGTCCCAGAGCCGGGAAGCGCCTGAAGGCCTCCCAGGCGTCGGAGAAGATGTTGTATTTCAGAAAGACGCGGTGCTCCAGGCTGGTGGGCAGGCTGACATCCCGGCTCATGATGTAGATGCCGTCGTTGTGCAGCGTGCACGTCAGGTTCAGGCCCGACTTCGACGTGTTCTCCTTCAGCTGGAACCACTCCCCCGTGGAGATGTTGTAGGACTGCACCGTCAGCACGTCCTCCGTCTGGCTGGGACGGCGTTGCCGCTGACCCGCCTCCAGCTCGTGGGTGTAGCCGCCCACCAGGTAGATGGTGTCCTCCACGGAGAGCATCTGCTGCTTACGGATGTGAGCGGAACACGACCGAAACACCGTCCAGGTGTCAGAGGTGGGGCAGTAACTGAGGACGTTTGTGTTCCTGTCTGTCAGACACAGAATAAAAAATGTAAAAGTAAAAGAAGCAACAGTTAAAGGACGATTTTCTCGCTTTGTGTATAAAATGTTAGAAGATAGTGAAGCTGACACACACTAACCTCTTGCAGTGTATCCGCCCATGATGTAGATCATTCCCTGGCATTCACAGGCGGAGAACTCGGCCAGCGGGTCGGGCATCGAGGACACGCAGGTCCACCAGTCCTGCTCCGGGCTGTAACACTCCACCGTGCCCAGGGACTGCCCCCCCACAGCGTACAGCTTCCCTTGTACCGCCAGCAGCTTGAAGTTGGACCTGGAGAGGAGGAGACACAATGAGACGATTGACTCCGTGATGTTGAGATCAGGACTTTGTGAGGTGAGACCCTCTCATGCAGGAATCCGTGTCCGTTTGTTTGTTTGTTCGTAAACAAGATTACGCAAAAACTATTGGATGGATGTGGTGTGTGTGTAAGGGACGAACCCACAAAAGTTTGGTTCGGATCCAGAAATGTTCTTATTTCTCTCTTTAACGTTGTGAGTTACGTGATTTTTGGACATTTTCACTGATTTCCAGGGAATAATCCACAGATCTTGATGAACAACCTTTTGCTGACTGATATTGATGAGCTCATTGTCCTGCTGCAGAATGACTTAGGGCTCCAATCAGTCGATGGCATCTTGTGATGGATTAGGACCTAAACCTCGATGTGGATCTACCTTTTCTGGTTGAGCGGAGCCACCTGGTTCCACTCGTTCCTGCTGGGGTTGTAGCAGTGCACGGCAGAGATCTCCTGACTCGTCATCCTGTAACCGCCGACGATGAACAGGTAGTTGTCCAGCACAGCCGAGCCGTAGCCCCTGACGTTGATCATGTCTGGAGGGAGGTTGTTCGCCAGTGGTTTCCAACGCCGCTCCACTTCTCCGTACCTCAGCATGGACCAGGGCTCGTCCTGGTCAGGCACGTCCAGGGACAGACAGGTGAAGTCTCCGATGGCGATGAGGGTGGCGGTGCCTTTCATGCGCATCTCCCTGACCTGGTCCCTAACAGCCGGGGGGAGGCTGCTGAAGTCGGGCCGCCTCAGCATGGGGTGGTAGTGGCAGCTCATGTATTTGAGGCAGGCGTTGCGCAGGTCGTGGGTCCCGTAGACCTCGGAGAGGCTGTACAGCTCCGCGCAGTTGTCCAGGCGGATCTCCGAGGTCAGGAGCTTGAGGATGGAGGTGACCTGCAGGAAGGAGGCGGTCTCGATCAGGTCCTCCAGGGTCTCGTTGACCACCTGCACCTTGGAGGTGTTGATGAACTCCAGCACCAGCTCCAGGCCGGGGACGCTGAGCCCCTGCAGCTGCACCGAGTCCTCCGTGGACTCCCGCATCCCGGAGCTGTACAGGGCGCGGAAGTAGTCGCTCTTCTCGATCAGCTTCTTCTTGTTCACCTCGTAGATTTTGTCATCCATGACGATGGCGATGATCTGGTCGGATGACATGGTGCCGGTGGCGCACTCCTTCTACTTCGAGCAGAGTTGGGGGGGTTTCTCTCGGTGCCCTTTGTCAGCCTCTCCGCAGCGAGTCACCGTTTACATTTCACCGGCGAGGGAGCTCTGCAGCCGGTCTATATATGGTCATGTTCGGCCCATAGATCGCCATGGAGCAGCTTCCATTAGCCGGGGAGGAGGGGGTGTTAGCTTAGCAGTTAGCCGGGGAACAGCGGCTGCAGCTACGGGACAAAACCTAACCGAACGAGCCCTTTCCTCGGGTTAGCATTCCTCCGCGGCTCGGTGAAACGTCGCCCCGGCCTCTGGAGCTGTTGCTTAGGTAACGTGTTTTGAACCTGAAGGTTGCAGGAACATTTCCCATCGCATGTTCTGAAGATGGTGCCGAGCTGTCAGAGTTCAGCTGTTTTGATTCTGCACCGCCGTCACTTCCGGGTTTCAACTTCTTCTTCTGCTTCTTCGTGAGGTGTTGTTGTTGTTTTTTGACAGCAGCGTGCTGACATCTGGCGGTGGAGGGAGGAATAGCTCGTGTCATTAGTCAACGTGCACTGGAAGAAATTAAACAAAACAAGGTATGAAAATATATATTAAAAAAATATAAATAATAAAAAAAAACAGTAGGACACTGGACACACTCAATAAAATTGATCTATAAATAGAAAGCATAAAAAAATATTAATTAAAACATCAAATAACAATAATAAAAATAAAAAATTCAGATTTCCTTATTGTTTCATCTTCACCACAGACTTTATATGTTTTAAAGTGTAAATTTAGTAACTCTATAATGTGCACGTACGTAGACTAAAATATTAAATACATTAACTTATCTCGACCCTCTCCATTTCCTTTAATTATAGTTTTTTTGACATAATTACATAAGGACAAAAAGACAGAACAATCGGTAACAGCAGAAAACATCAGTAGAGAGATGACCAACACATTTTGAGCTGCATTTTATGTATGAAATGTGCTCTATAAATAAAATGTATTATTATTTTGTTGTTATAATGTAGAATAGAAAATAAAGAGTGTGACTCAGCCTCTCTGGGGGAGAATCTGCAGCTTATTCTCCTCCATCAGTTCTAATGAGCTCAGCAGCTCTGTTCATCTGCAGCTGTCAATCAAGATAAGGTTTGTTGTGGCGTCACTGTCTGAGAGAAGTGAAGCTGACGAGCATGACAACTGACCTGAGCCTTCACAATAAGAGCACAGACGTCCAATGTAGGTTGGTGAGCCTAAACAAATTAATTGAGTCATCATTAAATTGTCTAAGGGTGTGTGAAAAATGAAAGATGTAATTTTAAATTATACATATGGTCAATTAAAAAAAGAAAAAAAATGTCTGTATGAAATTTGACATTTTCTGTGATTTACTTTATGAAATGAATTTATGAAAGATTAAAAGTCTGAATCTGAAAGTCGTGGCCGGATGTGTGTGTGTGTTAATCTGCGCGTGATGACGGTGTGTGGGTGGAGGAGGAGACCCGGGCAGGGAGGAGGGTGATACCCGGGCAGACGCATCAATGACTCGGGCTCCTCACGCACCGTCACCGCTCGGCCTCTTTCAGCGGACCGCCGGCTGCTCGTGATCCGAGCTGAGGATGCGGGAGCAGGCGTGGACCTCCCGGTTCCTCCGCTGCCTCCTGCTCATCACCACCGCGCTGTCTTCAGCCGTGTCCGCGGACCTGCGGCCGTGCGAGGAGGTGAGTTGTGTGTTTTTATCCTCATCATCATCCTCATCATCATCATCATCATGCACAACACAACAAAGACCCTTTAATCTGGAATATTTCTTTAAATCTCTGCTGTCATGAGGATGTTTTCATTGCACATCACCTGAATGCAGAACATGTCCACACGCACACACGCACAGAACCAGAAAAGATCCGAGCTGCGTCTCCTCCTGCACAGATAGAAGCACGAATACTACAAATGGCACCTCCTCCTCTGTATGTTTAAATATTGGCTGTGCAGTGTCTGGGTCTCTGAGCAGGAACACACGAGTCTCTCCTCGCTGCTGCTCGGATTAAAACGTGCTTCATGTTGACTATAAACACGATGAGGCTGTTTGCTGGCCTCCATCCCTCCTCTGAGCAGCCTCCTGCCGGCCAGGGCGACCACGAGCCCCCGCTGAGGAGGAGGAGGAGGAGGAGGAGGTGGAGGTGGAGGAAGAATAAAGGGCTGACAGGTTTTACTGTCATATAACACACACCGTGCATGTGGATGCTAATCACTGATTATAGTGATAACGGTTGTTTGCATCACATTCAGTGAGATGTGTGTTTTAATTTAGTGTTTCTCAGAAAATCTGGGTTCTGGCACCTGCAGGGATCCATGAGGGGTTTTATCCTGGAGCTTTAAGGCAACATGAGGACGTCACTGACTCATATATATATATATACTGTAGAAGTTCAATTGTTTGGTTAAACTTAAAATTAATATCCAGTTTAATAAAATGTAGGAATGATTTGACATTTTACATCATCTCCTTATGCCAATTCGCAAAAACAGTTCTCCTGCATCATCCTGGATCATTGCACTTTACTGAAGTACAATTTCTTGCTGTAGTTAAAAGTGTATATTATACATATTTGCATACATTTTTATTAGATTATAAAAAAAATGTCTTTCATAGTTTTATTCTCTTGTCTACTTCGTTCTGATTCATCTGCTGCTGTCATAAGGGAATTTCCCCGGTTTGGGATCAATGACGTTTAATCTTATCTTATCTTATTTTAATCACTTTATTGCCGAGACTTAGATGATAAAACTTCATATTATCCTTATAAACAAGAGTTTATATATAATTAATGTCTTTATAAATGGTCAATGGATCATTTATATAATCCATTAATTACAATAACCTTTGGGTTGCCAGGTTGTGAAAAACCCTCCTCCTGCCTGATACACCCTGTCAGCTCACCAGCATCATATCACTTCCCTTAAAACTCTTCTGTCTTCCTCAAAATGACACATTCAAAAGGTTTGTCATTTAAAACCAGACAGGGACTTCAATTTATTTATAATACCTCAGAGTGACGGAGCCTGCAGTAATCTACGTTAAACTGTAAATGGGTTTTTCAACTTATAATAAACCATAAGAAAAAGTTCCCCAATGTTAATAAACATTAATAAATGGATTTTCTAGTAATCCACCACCTCTGCAGTTCTGAATGTTAATGAGCTGGATTTTGTTCCAGATGTTCTGCAGCTGTTTTCCACAAGGTCAGAGCTCAAATCTTATTCTATCAATAAAGCATCGGTAAATAATTTATTCACCAGTACTGGAGCCATTAATCACAGCTTGTAAATACTCCCTCTCCAGAAAGTGGAACCTGTATTCTACGCTTTGTCTTGTGTTCGTTAATCCGTCACTTTCCCACGAGGCCTGTGTGTGAAGAATTAAAGAACCTGTGAGTGCAGCTTGCGTTGCACATTTAACATCCTCGGACGGTAAAAGCCTCGCTCTGGCAGATCTCCATCTCCTCCCCCGAACCTGCTGCTCAGCCGAGTCAGTGGCGTCCGCAGGCTGGCAGGCAGCCGGCTGCAGCCGAGCACCCACACCTCAGTACCCCCTGATTAAAGAGGAACAGTTGTGGGAACGACCTGCGACGTGTGTTCAGGGGGAATCAATCAGGGACGAGAGGAAGATGGTTTAGATGCAGGGTGTTTGTGTGTGTGTGTGTGTGTGTGTGTGTGTGTGTGTGTGTGTGTGTGTGTGTGTGTGTGTGTGTGTGTGTGTGTGTGTGTGTGTGTGTGTGTGTGTGTCTGTGTGTGTGTGTGTGTGTTTTGTGCAGATAAGCCTGAACTCTTTTACATGACTAATCACATCCCTGCAGAAACAAAACATGTGAACAGTCATGTGAGAGGCGTCGTGGTAGCGTGGCAACCTGCGCTCACATTCACCTGCTAATGGGCAAACAATGGGTCTGGTGGCGCCCGAGCTAATGTGTTGACAGTGGAGGGAGGAATAGAGGGGGTTGGGGGAGCTGATAAAAAAAAAGGACACGGGCTAATTTGTTTCGCTGGTCTCCTGTGTGACTCACGCTGGTCGTCATGGAGACTGGTGAAAAGCAGATAGAGGAGAAGGGGCTGGGTTAAAATTCAACGCCATGACAAACCAACCTTTGAGTCGGGGGTGTAAGATTTGAGTCGACAGCAGGAAAAGATGGGATGTATGCAAATCACTAAAAGCTGCAAAACTGGCACAAGACTCAACTGTGTATTTTACATCATATCTTACTGTTTATTCTGCAAATACTCACGAACGCTACAGTTTGACTTCTGTGCATCCATTAGCTTCTAATCCATTATCCTCTGGAGGCAAAACAAACTACTCAACTTGTCAGCAAAACAAACTACTCAACAGATTTCCATGAAACTTGGTGCAAGGATGAGACTCGAGCCAAGAAAAGAAACCATTCAATTCTGGCTCCGGACCAGAAGGCGAGTTTAAGCAGCCTGAGCAGACCTGCTGGAGGTTTATGCATTTTAATGAGGAGCATTCTAATGCGTGACGTATTTATTCATTCAGTTAAATTGACACGTTAGTCTAAAGGACAAAGCTGAACATTGAACATGAAGTAAACACGATATTTTATTTACGATTAAACAGAAACGAAACTGACATTTACTTTTCATTGTATTGACTGAAGCCTCTCAGACTATTACAACCTGTATATATTAGTTCTCTTTGTTGTCGTCTGTTGCTCATGACGACGAGATGTTCCTCTTGTTCGCCTTCAGGCTAAAAGCATCATTATAAATTACTTCAGACTCTCGTCTGAATCAATGTTCCGTCCGTTCACATGATGAGAATAATGTCCTGACCAGACGTCCTTGGACACAAGCGACTGTACAGATGACCTGCTGTTGTGCTCTTAATGGACCATTAGTGCTCCTGACGTTTGGTTGCCGTGGCGACTGGGGTCAGCCGCCACTTCTGCCCTGAAAACTCTTTCATCTCCCAATGTTCCCTTTCATGTGACCGGCTTTTTGTTTGATACGGAGTCACGCAGCTTCACGCTCGTGGAGAAGCAGATGCATCAAGTGTCGTGTGTGACGGGAGCAACACAGACCAAGTTTACTGTCACTCCTTCTATTAGTTTGAGACTTTTCTGCAAAACCATGTTTGAACACTTTTCAATCAATCCACCTAATTGTATTGATCTTTGTATTTATGTGTGTGTTCATATGTGTGTGTGTGTGTGTGTGTGTGTTCTGCAGACAGACTACTACTACCAGTACACAGAGTGTGACAGCACCGGCTCACGATGGAGAGTCACCATCCCTCACAGTCCTGGTTCCTGCTCAGACCTTCCACCTCCGACCAGAGGAACCGACTGCTGTGAGTGCTGCTGTGTGTGTGTGTGTGTGTGTGTGTGTGTGTGTGTGTGTGTGTGTGTGTGTGTGTGTGTGTGTGTGTGTGTGTGTGTGTGTGTGTGTGTGTGTGTGTGTGTGTGTGTGTGTGTGTGTGTGTGTGTGTACACGGTATAATCACACGTCAACATGACTCCTCTTTTCCTCTCTGTCTCACAGCCTTCTCCTGTCCGGCTGGAAAGTTTTTGGAGATGTCCACGCAGCAGTGCACGTCGTGTGCAGCCGGCTCCTACTCTCTGGGCAGCGGCCTCCGTTTTGACCAATGGGACGCCATCCCTGCAGGCTTCACCAGCCTGGCCAGCTTCCTGGACCCGGGGCAAAACGGCGAGGACATTCAGGCGTGCAACAGGTGACACAGACATGAGCTCCTCCCACAGAAACATGGAGGTGAGCGTAGATGCATCACAGCTCTTGTTCTTCACTGATGTGTTTTGCTTTGTTGTCGCTGCAGCTCATCGTGGACGCCGCAGGGCGTTTACCTGGAGTCGAACCGCGACGAGTGCACGGTGTCTCTGGTTTACGCCGTCCATCTGGAGAAACAGGGCTCTGTCTCTTTCACCTACCAGTACCCCGACAACAACATCTTCTTTGAGTTCTATGTACGCGCCTGTGACTGCATCCGACAACATCACATGTATCAGGCTCACAGAGGCATTTTAAGGCTTGATTATTGTCTGTTTTATACCAAGGATATTTTCACCACTACTGCTTCTTTAACTCCTTCTTTGAATGTTATATTTGGAGCTTGGAAAGTTTTACACATCTGAAAATATCCTCTCGCTGCTGATGTTCTTCTTTCTGTGAATGATAAATAGTTGTGTTCACACGTGTTCAGGTCCAGAATGAACAGTGTCAGGAAATGGCCCAGACTGACGACCAGAAGTGGATTAAAGTCACCAGCAATGGAGAGTGGGACACACACACGGTGAGGATGCGACTCTGCCTTTGTGTGTGTGTGTGTTTGTGCAGTTTTATGGATTGTGTGTGTGTGTCTCACTGTGTGTATCTGTGTGTTCTAGGTGAGTCTCAAGTCTGGCACAAACATCTTGTACTGGAGAACCACCGGAATCCTGGTGGGAGGGAAGATGGTCAAACCTGTGCTGCTCAAGAACATTCAAATAGAAGGTAAACTTTAAAAATAACTGAATTTCACTTTGATGTAAAACATACGGGGGAAAAAAAAATACATATTATACACGTAAAAGTTGTGTGTTTGTGTTGTGCAGCTGTCACACACATACTGTATGTCTGTGTGTTCAGGTGTAGCCTACACGTCCGAGTGTTTTCCGTGTCGACCCGGCTGGTTCAGCGAATCCCCCGGCTCCTCGTCCTGTCAGCCGTGTCCCAGCAACACCTACTCCGTGAAGGGGGCGTCGTCCTGTGCACCCTGCCCCGAACACCACTACTCACGTATGTACACACACACACACACACACACACGTATGTGTACACGTGTATCACTAAGAGTACATCCTCAAAGCCTTTATACAAGCTGCAACAAATGCAGTAAAATAATAGATTAAGATACGATAGATTAAGATAGAAAAGGATGAAATTATCAAAATAGAAAAGGGATTTAACAGTTGTCTAAATGTCTCCAAGATTTACCCACAATTGTTTTATCCAACATCTCGTTCTGCACGTTTTCTCTGCATCACTGCGTCCGTTTGCATTTCATCGTCCTCTGCGTCCGACTCTTCTCTCAGACGAGGGATGGGCAGAATGTAAAGTGAGGCCACCGTGCTCAGAGGAGGATTATTTCCAGATCCACACGGCCTGCGACAGCGACGGGAAGGTCAGACCACATGTTTCACGTTTCACACACACACACACACACACACACACACACACACACACACACACACACACACACACCCTTTATCATACGGTCTTAATTAAAGGCAAACATACAAATAGTTTTAAGGTAACATTTGATTTGTCAAGTTGAAAAAGAATAATCGAAAATTGAAACAGGAAAGTTTGGAATAAAAGAAACTTTTGACTACATACATACAAGATAACTGCAAATACTCATGGGTGTTTTAAATGTCATACTACTAATAACTGTTAATAATGATAAGGTTATAAACATGAATAAGGATAAGATATTAATCGTTAATAAACGTAGCTAACTAAACATTAATTAAGATCAAATGAAATTATAAATGTTTGCTCAGCGCATTGTACTGTACCAGAAAGAGAATAAGATGTAATAACACATTTATTCAATGAAATAAGAAGGTAAATGATGAATTAATAGTTTATTTATCTTAAGTTTGAATTTCTAGGTTAGAAAGATACCTATGATTGCTGCATTAGATTCAAATTGACTGATCGGTGAAGAGTCTCTCTCGGTGTTTTGTACCAGAAACAAGAGACGTCTCACATTATGATGAGAGAGGAGACGGTGACAAGCTGAGCAAACACTTTGAACGTCACCTGATCCAAAATCAACTTCCCTGGCTCTTCTCCTCGACCTTGGGAACGTTTGAATTCACATTTGTGAAAGAGCTGAGCCCGAGTGACGATTGTTCCAGAACAGAAAAGAAGCAGATCTTTTTATTGTTGATGGTATTGTTTGTTTTCATGCATGAGTTTTGTCTAGTTTTTCAATTCCTCTCCGCTCTTGACCAGAGTGAGAATCCGTCCACTCCTGGTAATATTTTCCTCTGTGGCTTTGTGGGATGCAGACGCAGGTGTTGTATCGCTGGGTGGAGCCAAAGATTTGCGTGGAGAACATCACCGGAGCGGTGGAGCTTCCTGCAACCGGACAGAGAGAAGCCTGCCCGCCCTGCAACCCCGGCTACTACAACAGCAACGACTCCACCTGCCTGCCCTGCCCACGGGGAACCCACTCCGACGGCACCTACGGTAACTCACAGCTCTCTGGGCTGAATGCTCCTGAAAAGATGGGGCTTGTGCAAACATGATGCACCAGGAAAACGTTATTGTAGTGTCTAAATAAAACGTGTGTGTGTGTGTGTGTGTTAGCGTGTGCTAAGTGTTCTGCAGGTACGGAGCCTGTGTTGGGTTACGAGTACAAATGGTGGAACGTGCTGCCTTCCAACATGAAGACTTCCTGTTTCAACGTGGGCAACTCCAAATGTGACGACATGAATGGTCAGCACTAACTAACACACTAACTAACTAACTAAACATTAAGTAGCTACTAACTAACTACTGTTTTCTTACTAACTTACTAAATTACTAAGTAAATAAATACACTAAGTACTTGTTAGTTAGTATATGCCAACTACTTTTATATAACTCACTCATAACTAACTAACTAATCCCTAGCTACTAACTAATAAGTCAATAATAAATAGGTAATTCACATATAATCATGTAATTTACTAATTTCCAACAACATCTACCTTCTACTGTGATAAAGTTACTATTAATTCTTACTATCTTAGGTTGAATAACAACTATTAATTAACTCATTACTTGAGGAAACATCACAAGATCTTCATCAGTAAACAGACTTTCACCAGTTGTCATGGAAACTACAGATGTTCACACATTCATTTCCCTGGGGACCTTGAGATGCTAAATTGTTTTCATGTCACTTCATATAATTCATCATCACACGTACAGATCTGTAATCAGTTGTTTTGTATTAATGTGTTATAATCGTGTGTGTGTGTGTGTGTGTGTGTGTGTGTGTGTCCTCAGGGTGGGAGGTGGCAGGAGACCACGTCCGCAGCGGAGCAGGAAGTTCAGACAACGACTATCTGATCCTCAGTCTGCACGTGCCCGGGTTTAAGTGAGTGTGTTGGTTGTATTGTAAACTGTGTTGTGATGAATGAGAAACAGTGTGTGTGTGTGTGTGTGTGTGTGTGTGTGTGTGTGTGTGTGTGTGTGTGTGTGTGTGTGTGTGTGTGTGTGTGTGTGTGTGTGTGTGTGTGTGTGTCATGTTCACACTGTTTCACTAACCTGCCGTCTGTGTTTGTGTCCCTGTGGCAGAGTCCCTGCTTCACTCTCAGGGATGACGGGTGGCGAGTTTGGCCGAATAACCTTCGTGTTCGAGACCATCTGCTCTGCCGACTGTGAGCTCTACTTCATGATGGTGTGTGCTTGACTGTGTGTGTGTGTGTGTGTGTGTGTGTGTGTGTGTGTGTGTGTGTTGTGTGTTGTGTGTTGTGTGTGAGACTGGAGCTGAGAGTCGTCATTAGCTGCCAGAACAGTCATGTCATGTCACTGAGGTCCAGTTAATTACAGTCTCCCTCCCCCCCCAGTAATCCAGCCCACATTTTCCCATCTAATTGTGTTGTTGTGACGCCCCCTGCAGGATGTGAACAGGAAGAGCACGACAGTGGTGGAGTCGTGGGAAGGCAGTAAAGGGAAACAGTCGTACTCGCACAGTATGACCAGGAACGCCTCGGTCTCGTACACGTGGGCCTTCCAGAGAACCAACCGCGCTCTGGATGTGAGTTTATTTCATTTGATGCTCCTGCAGCTTTTAATATTCTTCATTTTATTTATCTTCAATTTCAAGTGGAACTTAAGTTTTCAAATTTTGTCCCATGTCAGGCTTGTTAATGTCGTTAACAGTAGCAGTAACATAGCTGACATTTCTATTAGTAAACTGTAAACATGTATTAAAGTATAAAAGCAGAATACTGTGACAAAGACAAATCTTCAAGTATGTGAAAATATATAAACTTACCTAATCCGCACCAATAAACATATGTTTCTGTCCTTGTTTCTGTGTGTGCAGATGCGTCGGTACGTCAGTGACATGGTGAAGCTCTACTCCATCAGCGTGACCAACGTCCTGGACGGCGTGGCGTCGGCGTGTCGCGCCTGCGCCCTGATCCCGGAGAACTCCCAGCGGTCCGGCGCCTCCTGCGTTCCCTGTCCCGCCGGTTTTTATATCGACAGGAACACCAACCGATGCCAGGAGTGTCCGCCCAACACGCACCTGGCCGGACGACACACCTACGGACAGGACGCCTGTGTCCCGTGTGGACCCGGCAGTATCAGCAACAAGGTAGAGACCTCTGGTTTCATTTGTCATACCAGTACTTCATACCGGATTCTGGATACTGAAACACTTCCTATTTCCTTTTCCGTTCAGGAGCACTCTCGTTGCTACAGCGACTGCTCCTTCACGTACATGGAGAACAACCGAACTCTGACCTTTGACCTCAGCCCTCTGAGCGGCGTGGCCTCGCTGACCATCGGCCCCAGCTTCACCTCCAAAGGCACAAAATACCTTCACCTGTTCAACATCAGCCTCTGTGGCCACGAGGTAACACACACACACACACACACACACACACACACACACACACACACACACACACACACACACACACACACACACACACACACACACACACACACACACACACACACACACACTTAATATCTGAGCTGCAGCTACAGTTACTATTTTTAAACCAACGTCTTATTCTATTTCTGTTTTCCGACCCACTGCCCCTCTTACTCAAGTCATAAAGCGTTTGTTCGTTAAAATCATTTCCCCTCACGTTTCAAGCTTTAGAAATATATAATAAATATAAATCAAAGGGTCCATGATACTGTGTATTACTACTACGCTATATTACTACATGAAATATTGTAGTTACAATACAAACTGACAGTTTTCATATCTCATGAATCTTTGAAGGTCAAACAGAAACATTTGAATAGAAATAATATTTAATCACAAGCAGACCAGTTTGATGAAATGATTTTTTTAAAAAGCTGCAGGGGAAATATTCAGCGTAACCATAGTAACTGACAGCCGATGATCTCCGTGCTGTTTGCATGTGCACACGTCTGCTGCAGGGGAGGAGAGCGGCTGTCTGCACGGACAACGTCACGGGCGTGTCCAGCAAGGACGAGCAGAGCGACGCGGCTCAGTTCGTGAACTCGGTGGACAGCTTCATCTGCCAGTCCACCATCATACCGGCGGACGGCCGCGGCTTCAGGATGGCCATTTCCTCCCAGTCCATCAGCCTGGCAGACACCTTCGTTGGTATGAGGCTTGTTACCGTGCAGCACGTGTGTGTTGTGTGTGTGTGTGTGTGTGTGTGTGTGTGTGTGTGTGTGTGTGTGGGATCAACAGCTGCTCGAGGTGGATTTAATGTGTTTTGTCTGTTTTCTTTTCTCAGGAGCAACAGCCGACACCGTCCTGAACGGCATGAATGCTAAACCAGATCTTTTCCCAGAATACTCACAGGGCCTTCCAGACATCAACTTCTTCTACAGGTGCAGTGACCGGCAGAGACACAGGATGTTCATGGGTTTTTGTTGTTTGTTTTTTATGTCCTAACAATGTTACGGTTGTTTTTTTTTCCTCAGGTCCACTCAGGCAACAGCCTCATGTGATCAGGGCCGAAGTTCAGTCATCACAGTTCGCTGTAACCCAGAGAAACCTGAACGAGGAGAAGTCTCTGTTCCCAGGTCAGTTATCATGTAGCGTCGCCTGTGATGTGTCTTTAACTGCAGTTTAGTTTATTTTATTACATTTGTGCGTGTGCTTGCTTGTAGCTCCTGTCCTGCAGGAACCTGTGATGGATGTACGTTTCACTTCCTGTGGGAGAGCGCCAGCGCCTGTCCACGCTGCGCCGGGGACGACTACCACAAGATAGAGGGAGCGTGCAAGGGTGGCGTCCAGGTAACACACACACATGCACACACACACACATGAGCCCTGATTCTAATCTTATACCTGAAAGTGTTAGATGGATTTTCTGGCTCCGTGCATGAATGATTCAAGTTCACAGGATTTTGTTGATTCAGTTGACAATTTAAAATAACACAAAAATACGTGACTTACTTTTGTGGTCTTCAAATGTCTTCATCTGTCCCCCGTCTCCATCCAGGAAACCCTGTACGTGTGGAACGAGCCCAAGTTGTGCACCAAAGGCGTCCCGCTGCCTCCTCGAAGCTCCTCCCCCTGCGAGGCCATCGCTCTGTGGCTGAAGGTCGGCGTTGGGGGCGGGGCCTTCGTGGCCGTGCTGCTCATCTCGCTCACCTGTTATTTCTGGAAGAAAAACAAGAGGTGAGAGGAAAACCTGCCAATTTAACACATGACAGACTCCTCGCTGCCCAACCTGCTCATTACCATCACTGTTAGGTATCAGTTAAAGGCAGCGAGGGCAGGAGCTGTCGGTGTCATGGAGATGAAGCGTCACAGTACTTCTCCAGATTCGTTTTCCAGATTTTAAAGATTGTCAATTAGGTTTTTACTCTAACGCAACTTATGAGCAGCCAAAGAATTATTGAACTGTTGACAAGGGTTTAAGAGGTTGGAAGGAATGACACAAATAAAAACAACTTAAAGATCTTAAAAAGTCAGAAAATTCACTTTTCTTTTTTTTATCCTCTTAAACAGTTTATGATTCTTCAGATTGATTTAATTACTTGTTTTAATTACTTTGGTTTAAACCTAAAAAGTAATTAGTGATTCTGACAAGAAAACTCAAACTAATTCAGAAACACAGGATTATGACAAGAAAGACAGAAATTTATGAAAGACAAAAGGTGAGATTTGTTTTAGAATGAGGTCAAAATGTTTACTGGAAATTTTTTTTAATGAGATTAAAGTCAAATTAAGTTTTCAATATGAAGTAAAAACTTGTAGTGATGATGAAGTGTTCCTGTGGTCTGTGCTCAGGCTGGAGTACAAGTACTCTCGCCTGGTGATGTCCGCCAACAAGGAGGGCGAGCTGCCGGCCGCAGACAGCTGTGCCCTGGCGGAGGGGGAGGAGCCTGACGACGACGTGGTCTACACCAAGAAACCAACGCTGCTGGGGAAACTCCGAGCCATCGCCAGCAAGGTCGGCGTCGCTTTGATTCTGCTATAGGAACAAGTGGAGACCCGTCGTCCATCTTTGTTTACAGTCTATGCTATCGAGGAGGTTCTAGAAGTAATAGATCATGTTAGTTGTCATGGAAAGAGATTTGTTATCTTTACTTTACAGTATATTTCAAGTAATTCTGGGACTTTATTCCCTCACACCTGTCGTGGACTTAATTTTTCTTTCCTTATGGTTTTAAAAAGTCTTAAATTCAACGTTTTGAAACCCTGTGTGTGTATAATTCTAGTTTTGTTGTGAAGCAGCTGCCAAATAACATCTTTTTAAAATCTGTGTGTTTCAGTACGAGGACGGCGACAGGAGCGAGTCCGTGCAGCTGAACTCCTCCCACTCCGACCGATGGGTTCTGGGATAAAACCGGGAAACAGACGCAGAGTTAAATAACGGAGGAACAGTCAGTCGGCGGCGGCGGCGGCGTCACCGTCCCACCGCCGTACGTGACCCTTCGTTGTGGGAGGAGCGAGAACACAGATCCCAGCTTTCACTGGAGAATCGTTGCCTGGTTTACTGGCGAGAAAACGGCTTTTTACCCCTCGACACAGGAAACAAAGTCCTGCTTCAATGCTGTGGAGGCAGCAAGAGAAAAAGAAACACACGCTTTTAATGTTTTTTGTATATTTTGTATTTGCATTTGTTTCTTTTCTGTTCAGAGTCATGTATTTATATCAATGTTATAACGATGAACCTTTATTAAAGTCCCATTTGGCTTTGGAAGCTTCGTGTGAATGTTTGAAGTTCCTGTTAAGTGTAATCACGACACATCAGAGTACATGTACACAATAATGCACACAAAGGTACTACTAATTCGAAAGTGTATTCACTGTTACTGCTACCAGCTAGCTAGTATTTGTATGTATTGACAACTAAATGGTACAAGGATAAGTACGTAGTACAAATACGTATATAAGATGAACTTCCTCAGGCTACGACTCCAACAATATGTTTTAGTTTTTATAAGGCGGAAAGTTGCGTAGGAGAGAAAGCACATGAAGGTGAGAGGAATCCCGCACATTGTCCTGTACTCTATTAAAACGTTATTACGTATGTATTTTTGGTTAAGTACAGGACAGTATGCGGGATTCCTCTGCTCTCACCTGAAGATACTAGATTCTTGAAGTTTTAGTTTTCTGTCCATCCAGCAGCACCAGGCTCCTCCAGGCTCCTCCCCCTCTCCTCTCCCCGCCTCCCACGCCTCCTATCCGGCCCCGTCCTCCGCTGAGCTCCGCCCCCTCCGAACAATCTCCTCCTCCTCCTCTTCTCCTCCTCCTCCTCCTCCTCTTCTTCTTCTTCTCCCGCAGCCATCGACGGAGGTTCAGACCCGACTCTTCGCTTCACGTCGGACGGATTCACGGCCTCGCACCGGGCGATGCTGTGAAGCGGGAGCCAGCGTCGGACTCTGCGGGGGAAACGCGACTCTTTCGGGGGAAGATGATCCGCAGCTCGTCGGTGAAGGTGAGAAACTTCGTCCCAGTTTGTGCTCGAGTCTCATCGGACACGAACATTTCACCTCAAAGTAAATAAACACAAAACACGTGTTATCGTCGCTGATGCGTTAAAATCTGCGGGTTCAGGGATGACGTTTGCGTGTTGTTTTTTGTTGTTTTTTGTTTTCGTCGCAAACTTTTTGTTAAAACCGCAGAGTGACGTCACGTTCGGGAACAGAGATCGTCGGGAGAAAGAGGAATCTCACTCTTGACATATTTCAAAAGTAATGGAAACTAAAGAATAATATCTAAATGTTCATTCAAGACTTTTAAATTAATGTTTGATTAGTTTTCTATGCAAGAAAACTTTGTGTTTATCTGCATGAAGATTGTATAGTCAATGTTAAAAATATTTAATTCTGTTGTTCATGAGTTTCCATGTTGCACATATGAAACATTTCTATGTTAACTATTTGAAAAAGGGGAAATTCTTGTAAAGCAACATAAAAAAACATGTTAATGAAATATGAAGTATAACATGTTTATTTACTAACTTAAAGCTACGACAGTTAATCCAGTGGATCCAGGTCTTTTTTTATTTGTGACTCCTGTTTCAAACTATTGTGACTTGTCAACAATTATATTAAATTAAAGAGTATTTTATCAATTTGAGATTATTAGTGCAGCGCCCGTTTAAATTGTACCTGTTCTCTTGGTCTGTGTTGAAGCTCCGGAGCTACTTCAAACAGTTCAACTGTCACTTTATTGATTGTGTGTTGGACGTTGAGCTTTTCCTAAACATTCGATCGTCCAGAGTGACGTTAGAAAACGTGGTGTTCATCCTACCTGGTTTCTTTGCAGAGAATATTTCATCGTCAAATTTTTTTCCAAATAATGTTTTGTGGCTGTTGTTTGTGACCCGAAGTTCAACTGAGCAATTATATTGATTTAGAGCATTTTCTTATTCTTAAAATATTTCATTTCAATATGTACATTTGAAATGAAGGAGTCAAAAGGACAGTTTTGAAAAAATAGTTTAAGGAGTTTGTGTTTCATCTCTTTTGTGTCTCCAGATTTGTTAACATTGTGTGATAAGTCAATCATCATCATCATTAATCCATTAATCAGTCAGATTGGCACATTGATTGATTGATTGATTGATTGATTGATGATAATAATAATCGTTAGTTACAGCCGTAAACCAATCATCACTGAAATTATTGTTTTACATCTTACTAACTCCCAGAGCACAGTTCGCTTTGATTTCAGTGGATCGAACCTCCCAGGATTATAAGACACAGTTATTTTACAGTTCAGTACTTTATGAATGTTGATGTTTGTGTTCTTTTTGTGTCTCAGGTCCTTAACTAGAGCTCCTCAGTTCTCCTGCTTGTGAAGTGGTGAGTCTGTCTCCTCCTTGTTGTGATGTGGTTGTCGCATGACTCTTCGGAGAGGAAACTATTCCCAGTCACTGTGATGTAATGGGAGAACAAAGTGTTTTGTGACGTCTGGTTTGTGACCGTGGTGATAAAAACAACCGAGATGAAGGATGTTGGAGTAAAAACACAACAGTTTGGGCCTTTTTTTAGGGTCCGGCTGATTTTTCTTTTAACTAATGCTGTTATTTAATCTTTTCGTGCAGTGCCTGTCGATTCAACCATGGCTCGTGGCTGCATCTGCTGCGTGAAATACATGCTCTTCCTTTTCAACCTGCTCTTCTGGGTGATTATTACACACACACACACACACACACACACACACAGTCAGAACATGTTCTTCTTAATCAGCAGTAACATCAGTAAACACATTAAACTCCTGTTATCACTGAATCAGCCCGTTACTCAACTTCCTGTGTGTTTCAGCTGGGCGGGTGTGGTCTGCTGGGTGTGGGCGTGTGGCTGTCGGTGTCTCAGGGCAGCTTCGCCACCCTGTCGCCCTCCTTCCCGTCGCTCTCCGCCGCCAACCTCATCATCACCCTCGGCACCATTGTCATGGTAACGGGTTTCCTGGGTTGCCTGGGCGCCATCAAGGAGAACAAGTGCCTGCTGCTGAGTGTGAGTGCGCTTTAAAATGTCTTCTCTTATCTAATCTTGTAAAATCCGGTTTATTCTCACCACCTCACACCTTCTTCCTCTTCCTGTGTTATTATTCAGTTCTTCATCGTTCTGTTGATCATCCTCTTGGCCGAGCTCATCCTCCTCACCCTGTTCTTTGTCTACACCGACAGGGTAAGACCGTGCACAGGAATATTCCTATTTTCTGATAATCCTCCGCTTGTGTGTGTGTTTGTGTGTGTGTGTGTGTCTGTGTGTGGACTCACGTCATTGTTCTCCATCTCCGTCTGCACAGGTGAGCGAGAATGCCAGACGGGACCTGAAGGAAGGTTTGGTGCTGTACAACACCGACAACAACGCCGGCCTGAGGGATGCATGGAACACCATCCAGGGAGAGGTGCGTCCTGTTTGCTAAACAGTTTCAGATAATAATCAACTACTGTTTTCTTATATCAGTGCCTCTTCTCGTCCTGTACATGTAAATGAAGTATGTCACGCAGTAAAGTGACTGTTTCCTTCTCTCTATCACCAGTGGAAGTGTTGTGGCGTGATGAGCCACAATGACTGGTACACGGCCCTGCATGAGAACGTGGTTCCCGACCGCTGCTGCCAGCAGGTTTACGCAGGATGTGGCCGCAACACCTCCACTCCCTTCTGGACACGGGTCAGTCATCGAGTTCATTCATATGATGATGTTCTATCTTTTTCTTGCCGACAAAGTCTGACACACTTGAAGCACACGTCATTGAGGCACACTGTGGTTTATTTTGCATCAGTCCCACATACATCACACTGTTGTCTAAAATACAAACTCTGGCATGAAAGCTGTATTCATCCACTGCTGAAAATAGTCCCTAAAACACATTGTTCACTCTTATCTGCATGCAACATATATTCAATGATGACATTTCATCTTTGGTAGGACGGATTTACGACAGCATTGTGAAATGAGCACAACTAAATCTCAAATGGGCCTTGGGAGCTGTACATGTGAGGACGGATGTTGACACCAGGGGCTTCACTCTCACAATTTATGTTTTCAGGGTTGCTATGAGAAGGTGGAGGAGTGGCTGGATGACAACAAACACCTTCTGGGAACCATCGCTATGTGTGTGTTGGTCATACAGGTAAGCAGCTGGTATCAGTAGAGCTGTGAAACTCAGAGGCTACATCCGTATCACTATGTGTTCGTTTTTCATATCATTTCATGTATGGCTTCGAAAACCTGATTTAAAAATGTCCAGAGTAGAGTTTTGAAATGAAAATGTGGATGTAGCCTGGAATCCACAGATCACTGTGAAACAGCAGCAGGTTCTCATGTGTGTGTTTTCCTCTCCAGCTCCTCGGCATGGCCTTCTCCATGACGCTCTATCAACAGATCCACCGATCGGGGAAGAAGTACGAAGCCTGACAGGAGTCACGCGGTTAATTCAGTCAGTTTAATACATGAAATATATCACATCTCCTCCATCATACCTTTTGTTTATAGTCCAAATAAGCCAGATAACGTGTGTGTGTGTGTGTGTGTGTGTGTGTGCCACTGCGAACATTTATCACCTTTTTTCATCAGTTATTGTTGTGAATAGAAGTTTTTTTTTTAAATCACGTTATGAGTTGTTCTGTGTAAAAGTATCTGAGTGGAAATCAGAACTCGACTGAAGAAGCATGAAGAGAATAATGTTGTTTTTTTTAAGTGATGCCTGTGGAATAATATAAAGTAATTGTGTACTAACATGATCAATAAAAGCAGAGAGCGCTCGTCACCCGTTGACCTCTTTACTCTTGGTTCCGTCGTGATGACACAGATAAAAACAGGAGAATCATCAGGTCATCGGAAGGTTGAACAAAGGTCGGATCAGTCGACTCTTTGATCTCATGAGGTGATCAATACTTCGAGCTGATGATTCTTCTGCTTGTTGTGAAAAAACGGATCAATTTGACTTCAGACGTATTTCACAGAGAAAGAGAAGCTGAGATAACAGGTTTCAGTTTCACACGTAACACGACTTTAATCTGAAACAACACGAGATAACATCACTGATTCACTGGCCTCAGTCGATGTGATGACAACTGATTTTAACAAACAAATACTTTCTGAGTAACAGCTCATTAAAATGTTACAACCAGTTACTTAAGTTTAACAGATACTGACTGTGTAAATTTCTCTTCTGATAAATATAAATAACATCTGAGTTTCTGAAGGTGTTTAACAACCGAGCATTTCAGAGGAAAGGAGGATTCAATTATACCCTTTAGGTATTTTTGTGTTGTGTGTGTGTGTGTGTTTAATGACACACTTCTGAGAAACACTGAAGCCCGGACACTGTAATTAAAAGTACCGTCACTCATTCCACTCGTGTGATTACAAGTCTGTGGTCTTCTCATTATCGTAGACAACGTTTCCCTTGATGACGACGTAGCGGACGAGCTCCTGGTGTCCTCCCAGCTGATAGATCAGATGCTCCCAGCTGCAGTAGAACAAGAGAGAGGCTCAGTCACTGTGACACACTAACACTTCATCACACTTTAACACTACTGAAGCAAAGAATAAAGACAACAGAGTTTCTATACTTAACAAAAAAAATTAAAGTTAAAACTCAATAGTTAGACTTTGTGCTGTAAAAATAAAGAAACTGGTGCAAAGGTTTACTTCAAATATTGAAAGTAGAATTTGACTGTTAATAACTATTAGTTGACGTGGTGCTAACTTCAATAACATAGTTTAATAACAGTTTATAAGATAATCGCATTTTTATATAAATATGTCAATTTTCAACTTGAATAGTAACTGAAGTTAAACTGAAATATATCAAAGTGAAAGTATAAAGTAAAAGTACTTAAACATTTCTACTTTAACCCAGTAATTGAATGATTTTTATCATGCAGCTCAAATTTTTCTTGATAAGTGGAGTTAAACTCTAAATGTATCTATAATGATTTAATAGTTAAAATAAGACAATAAAAACACAAAACATATTAACCGCGAGGTGTTGAGGACCAGCAGGTCTCCGTGCTTGTTGACCTCCAGGGATCCGTGTGTGTTGGAGCGTCCGAGGGCGTAGGCTGCGTTGATGGTGGCGGCAGCCAGAGCTTCAGGCATGGACATCCTCATGTTGACGCAGGCCAGGTGCATGACTATGGGCTGAGGAAGGAGGGGAGAGAAGGTGAAGAGGCAAACGTTCGCCCTGTGACCTTTGACCTCGCGCCTGCCGACGCCTCACACCTCTGGCTGAACTCACCATGGAGCAGCAGTAGGCGTTGGGGTTGAAGTCGCTGCCGAGGGCGACGATCACTCCAGCGTCCAACATGTCTCTGGCCCGAGGCTGCGGCAACCTGAACACACAGGGGTCATTAGAGAGCTCACAGCCGGGCGACAGGTGTGTGTGTGTGTGTGTGTGTGTGTGTGTGTGTGTGTGTGTGTGTGTGTGTGTGTGTGTGTGTGTGTGTGTGTGTGTGTGTGTGTGTGTGTGTGTGTGTACCGCAGAATGTAAGCTGTGGTCGGTAGAAGGACTGCAGCGGTTTTTGCTTCAGCCATGGCGTTGATCCCTTCGTCCGTGACCTCCTCCAGGTGACTGATGGCCAAGGCTCCAAGCTCTGCTCCCAACTGACACACGTCAACACAACAAGATTATCTTTTACTATAATAATATTAATATTATAATTTATCACAGTAAAAAATGTAATGTGTCCTTGCAAGTGTAACCAGCTCTTCGTAGCTTTTCCACTATTACCAACCCAACCTTTAAATTCAAGCCGCACCAGATAAATATCTGTTCCCTAAATATGCCAGACCTTTTTATTCTCTGAGAAATCTGCCCTATCTCGTTAGAAAGTGACAAACTTCTTTCTTGACTCCAAGTTTTGTGGAAAACTGTTCAGTAGTTTTTGTGCTGCAGCCCTAAAGTCAAACAAACCAACAGTGAGAGGCTGAATCCGAACCTCCTTGGCAGAGGTAATAACGGATAATTAAACTGATCCTGTGTTGTGGGTAGAGTCAGGTTGTTCTGTGGAGTTTCTAGTAGAATCAGTGGTTTGAGGAGTGAGTGCTACCTGAGCAGAGTTCATGGGATGAAGCTCATCCCCGTGGAAGTTGATGTTGAGGCCCAGGTCTTTTCCCGCCTGCAGGATGGCGCGAGTGGAGCCGAGGTCAAACACTCCCTGCTCACAGAACACGTCGATGTTGTCCACTCGGAGCTTCCCAGCAGACATGCGCTCCCTCAGCCGAGGCAGCTGGACCTGCAGGATGTCGTCTGTGGCCTCAGCGACCGTCTTCCCTCTGGATAACGACACAGGAAGTTAGGAGTGAATGTCAGGGAGTGATATGAAGTGAGGTCAGGGTGAGGCCGCTCTGTACTTGGGCACAGCGTGAGCTCCACAGTAGGTCGAGGAGATGTTGATGGGCAGCGTGCGTCTGGCCTCGTCGATCACCTCCAGCATCTTGAGCTCGGTCTGCAGCTCCAGGCCGTAGCCGCTCTTACACTCCACCAGGGTGGTGCCCGCTCGCTGCATCCGAGCCAGCCGGCCGCTGAGGGAGGCCAGGAGGTCAGAGGGCGCGGCGGCCCGGGTGTGCTCCACGGTGAAGTGGATCCCTCCGCCGGCCCGGTGCACGTCCATGTAGGTGGCACCTGCCAGCTGCAGCACAGAAACACACAGTTCATCAAAAACTCAGGATGCAGGTGGAGAAGTGAGGCCACAAAAACAGTCTAAATACTTTATTTACAATTATTTACCTTCATCGCAAACTCATGGACTCTGTCGCCAGCCCAGACTGGATGAGTGTGAGCGTCCACCAGACCTGGAACAAGATCATTTACACGCTGATCAATGGTTCAGATGTTAAACGACAGCAGAGAGGAAAGAATTCAGAGTCTTTGTGAAAGTCCAGAATTCAAAATGAATAAATCACTTTACTGTAAATGATAAGTTTATATCTGACATTTTAAAAGTGTTAATACTGATGCATCTGAGCTAAAGCAGCAGTTGTACAATAATATTAAATGCACCAAGTTACATTAGAGAGAGGTTGTGACATCATTAACAGAAGATGGAGGAATTTTAACAAGTTCTTGGAGGTGTAAAAAGTATAATATTCCTCTGAACTCAAGAAGAAGAGAGTCAAAGTACTTGAATGAGTGTATTTAATTACAGACCACAGCTTCTCCCCTGATTAAATAAGAGCTTCCCCTCACCAGGCATGACGCACATTCCTGAAGCATCGATGACTTTATCAAACGTCGCCTCTGAATACTGAGCTCTGATGGTTTCTGCAGGTCCCACAGCTTCGATCAGTCCGTCACTGGATGAACAGAAATCAGACTCAACAGAGAACGTTCACTTTAAATCACACGAGGGGGACAAAGTGTAAAAAGCTTCAGAATGTCCTCCGTGCAGAGGATGAACCTTTTTATAACAACATGGCATTTCCTCTGGAAACATCCTCGGGCTGAACTCCGCATTCTCCCCCCCACAGTGCAGAGGAAGTGAAACTGATTAGTTAAGAGTGTTTATTTAGACGTTTTGAGAAAACCCTGAAATACTGAGATATGAAGATGATCCAAAATAAAGCTGGCTGGTTCATTTTAACAACTTCTTATGAAAAACACTGGGAAAAGAGCAGGATTGATTTATTAGAATTTATTATCCAGTAATATAGAGTAGAAGAGGTAATTAACTGGATACAAATACATATAGTTTAAATAAGGATAATGATATAAATCCAAAAATAAAGGGGTTGGTAAAATTGGAATAAAATATGAATCCAGTATATAATGAGCCACTAGGAGTCGCCAAATACCATTATTTTAAATTAGTACCGAGTGATCCGTTATTTTTTTTAAATAAGAAACTTTCCACAGGTGAATTTAAACCACAGATCATTTACATTGATATTTAAACTTTATATTAACTCACAAAGGAGATGATTTTAATCCGAAGCGACTGAGGAACAGATCTCAACTGATCATTAGAAGATTCTGAGGTCAGAGCTCCAGGTTTTAATCACTGAATCTGAACCTTGTCTCAGGGGAAACTCACCTCCCAACGACCACGCTGCCGTTTTCTATCACACACAGATTCTTCATCCCAGGTTCCGTCAGGTATTTCTCTCCACCGCTGCAGATCAGAACCAGCTGTCGGGCATTTTGCACCAGGAGTCTGTGGCTGCTGGACATTTTTCTTTATTAATCCGAGGCAGAGACACTGACTTTCAGGGCGACTGGACTCAAACCAGTTTGAGACAAGTCAAATATTTGTAGAAGGGCAGAGTTTAAAGTGCACGGAGAGAGGGGAGGGGCCTCTGTCACTCATCTTTTAACTGGTGAGTATTTCTCCACTAGAAAGTTGAACATTGAAACTTTACAAATACCATCCAATGAGTTCATCACAATCTTGGATAATTTTCCTCTTTATGTTCCTTCTGCAAAACAGAGGTCGAGTCCTTATCTCATTTATTTACGCATTTTCTTAATCTGTTTTGCTCCCTATTTTCATATAGTTTAACAATTAAATTGCTGTTTATATTACTTTAGTTTCAACTTGACAGCAAAACACAAATCCCCCAAAAAATATTGTAGACATTGCCAATTAATTCATGTTTTTACATTTTATTTCTGCTTGTGTTATTAACTTTATCTTGTTGTATTTTTGTCAAATGCTCCCCCCCTTTTCTAATCTATTGGAACATGACATACAAGAACTTGTTGAGGTTAATATACAGTTACTTTTAGTATTAATCAAAATAGAAGAACTTGTGGGCAAATATATATTTATACAGTCATGACTAAATGGCAGCTAAAAAGAGAAATATTCCCCATGCTGTTCTTTCACTGATGTTAATAAAGTTGATTGAAAGATGCTGGGAGGACTCATTCAAATAATAAATGTCACAATTTGCGAAAGAGAGGATGTGTCTCACAGAAATGCAGAAAATTGCAATAAAAATAAGTCGGAAAAAGAATTAACATCAGGTTTAAGAAATGGTACAATAATCACTTTATTGTGTCTGTATCACAAAGTCACAACATAAAATTCATATACAGTAAAAAAAAGAAAAGAACAGCATTTTCAAAACTGCTTGAAAAGCAACACCCCTTCCTGACCCCCCCGCCCCCCCAATGTTTCACATGGTGAAAACACGAACAGATTAACTCGACTCTACGAGGAGCAGTCGCCCCCAGACGCCAACATCACTCCCTCATTTCTCCGTCCTCCTCTTCTTCTTCTACACCTCTGATGTACAGAACATTATTGCACCTGTGGGGGATGAAACACACGTTACAGTCAGAAGTGGCTGCAGGCGAATAAAGGATGTGAATCACGCTTTTGTTGGTTTACTTCCCAACACGGATTTCTTTTCAAAACAAGACTTTCCTTTATAACACGACTTAGTTTATGTTGTTGGGAGTTTTTTTAAAGCTTGAGGCCATTGAAAGAAGTTTCCGGGATTTTGTTTTTGTTTAAGCCAAAAACCTCAGATTACGATCTGTTCTTGTGTTTGAGCAGCGATCTTTCATTGAGCTGCTGCTGCACATCTGGACTTGTTCGCTGCGTGATTCATTCTTGGCAACGTCTCTGTTAAATATTCTCAATCTTAGCAGATAAAGAATTACTGAAACGAAAAGGTATGTAATAAATAAAACAACCTTTGCTTGACGGGTTGCATAATAAAGATTCGGGGGTTCCAGTCATGAAACATACCTGATGAGCACTTCACCGAGGTGACCTGCCAATGCTCCGTCCACGTACTCCTCCGTGTTTGCCAGCTGTCAGGGAAACATGTAATATGTCAAAGGGTCACAATCAGGGCGCATGTACAGTTAACACAACACTGGTGCTGATCCAGAAGGTAAAAAGTTGCAGATACTATTCTACGTTTAGTTTTTATAATTTCTGTGAGCATCTTTCTGGATTGATTTTTCTACATGTGTGTATTCAGGTTGCTGCAAAGGCCTTCGAAACATTTCCACTGGGGTGTGATATACAAATAGGGACGAAGAAATTCCAAACACACAATATAAACACATTTTACAAACACTATATAATATCTATAAGAGGGACTGCAGATGCAAGTTAGCTACACAGCCAACTCCAGGTTGTGTTGTACATGGCTGCTGTTAACAAAGCTAAAACAAAACGCAGCTGCCTCCATGAATAAATAACCAAATGCCCCATTCCTCTATAAACATATTGTATTAATCTGATTTATTGGTGATGCTGATCAAGCTGGTAGATTTGTTTTGATGCCTACAACAGAATTATGAGTCATTAAGAGTTACAATCAGAATAAACTTTATTAAGCTGCATGATGACGGACATTAACAACCTCCGTCTTGCAGCACGTCCCCTGTTTCCCCCCCGTCGTGCTGCACTCACCTGCATATTCATGTATCCATCCACAGACACCAGGTAGCCCTTGTACTCCATCCCCCACTTCAGCTTCACCATCACGGGTTTGCCTGTGAGGCCGTTCAGGAAGGGCTTCGGGTTCAGAGGCAAACTCTGAGGACAAGAAAACACAATAACATTAGTATTAACATTTACTACACTGCTTTTAAAAGACACATAAGATAAGGATGCACTTATACTGTCACCAATACAGTATTACACAGATTACTACTTATCAAACATATCTAATTACTGTAGCTATCAACAGAGGGAGAGTTCAAATGAGGTTTATGGATATGTGATGTTCTTCCAGTATTAATCTTTGACTGAGACAAAGATAAACAAAGTGTTTAATTGAATATTCCTCTGAAGGAAGCTGCTCGTGTCGCCTGCATCGCGCCGAACACAACGTTTCATTGTGCTTGTGTAGATGAGCGAACACAAACAAGCACCGATGTTGTGAAATTTAAGAAGTTTGCAGGTGAACGTGGATCAAGCTTTGCTACGTGTGAATCATTGTGTTGTGCTGATGAGAACATGCTCGTTAAATTAGAGGTTTTTTGAATGGGGTTTGGTGTGACTCAGCTTAAAAAGTACCCTTAAATCTTTAAATATGAATAAAAACAATATAAACACACCTCGATGTTTTATTTCAATTCACTAACGTTACATAAGACGATGTTTATGCGCATAAACCTCGTGGATTCATTCATTCAGTCGAAGTTTGGAGTGAGAAGCTAACAAAGCTAATGCTAACAAGCTAACAGGCTACTTCCGTTAAACGCGGTGAAAACAAAAAACTCTCTCGTTAAATATCTGCTGAGCTGCTGTTTAACATTAGTAACATTCACTCACCATCTTTAATTCGGTTCAAACGCGTGTCCCGTTGGTTAGATGTTCGATTCCTTCGTTTCGTCACTGAAACGTTAGCGGCTCACAAACCAGAACACGCTTTACCGCCGAACAGGAAGTGGAACCTCTGACCTCCGAGGAGTGTTGTGGTCTTGACACAGTGCCACCTAGTGGTCACAGCGCTCAGTGATTTATAGTGGAGAAAGACAGTATAACCAGAAAATGGAATATTCACAGAACATGTATATACAACTCACATGTGGTTTTTATTGCAGTATAAATAAATAAAGTAGAAATCAATGCTGGGATGTAACAAAGTACATTTACTTTCTGACTGTACTTATGTATATTGTTCATGCATCAGTACTTTACTTAAGTACATTTCTTTTTTACTTTACACGTTTACTCTACTACATATATCAGTAAATATCTGTACTTTCTACTCCACAAGTACTTTAACATTTAATACTTTTAAATGTATTCCTTAATTTAATTATGTAATATGTAAGTATCTTGACAAGCAAGTACTTTCTTAATTTCTACTCTTTAAGTAGAAAAGTTAACATGGTACTTACTTTTAAGTGAGAACATTTTTGTTTATCTATTTGTACTTTTACACAAGTAAAACGTTAGAGTACTCCCTCCACCACTGTAAAACAGTACAGGTGAATATAAAGTCAGTATTTGTACAACAATGAAACGACAAACAAAAATAATTTAGTTGGAATTTGGAGAAGCAAAGTTTCGACATTAAACATAAATCGGCACATTTTATATTTTATCCGTGAGATAAGAATTAACTTATTACCACCAGATTTCATGGTCATGAGAGTAAACATTCACTTCTCTCCCTCTTCCCATTTCTGGATGAATTTCTACATGCACGCGTCGAGCTGAATTAATAGTTACCTTCACCAAGGAGGTATTTATTAATTGAAATGTTTCTTCCTGACCTTACAATACTTCATGAGTCATTCTTCTTCTCTTGGTTCATAATAACACCATGTAAAATGTACTAGTATGTGAAATATGTGAAATCTTATACACATGTAATAGGTTTCACCTCAGCTTGACTGTCGTTACTAACAGATAATTACACAGGGGTTTAACACTGACCTGTTAAAGAGTAAAAAGTGAGACTGTCATATCTGGGTCTCTGTCTCGACAGCTTTTTCTCTGAGGCAACAAGCAGACTGAAGATTTCTCTCATTTTTCTGCGTTGAAGCATTCGACTGTTACTAAAGCTCCAGACAAGTTCAAACCCGATGCTCTGAATAAAACTAACATTTGACTTCCTACAGTGCAGGGCTGGGTTCTTTCGGTGGATTCCTCTGAAATTGCACTGGCACTTTCTTTGCATGTCTGAAATACTTGAGTCCTTACATCATGCAGCCTAGTTTTCTTGCCTCTCCCTCTAAATGTCCTCCACATAATTACCCGACCCATCAGTCAGTCACCGCATGTGTCAGTTACAGCAGAGTGATAACGTGTGGGTGGGTGCATGTCGAGAGCAGGGAGCCAGAAGTGCACCCAGGGGTGTCAGCGACCACAATGAGACACAAGATGACCACAAAGAGACACAAGATGACCACAAAGAGACACAAGATGACCACAAAGAGACACAAGATGACCACAAAGAGACATAAAACATCCACAATGAGATGAGACACAATGACACGCTGCACTAAGATTGTGAACATGGCAAACTCTCTACCTGCCTGAGGGAGTAGTTTGAGATGTCAGGAAACTTGGCTTATTCACTTTGTTGCCAAGAGTAAGATGAGAAGATTGATAACACTCTCGTGAACTGTGTGAAGCTGCAGACGGCAGAAAATAAAGACATTAAAAACAATCAAGCAGAGAAACAAAATGACGACAAAGGACACAAACAACCGACCGCACACTCATTACACATGATGTGAAGCTACAGTCGTGCAGACAGGTGGTTAATCCGAGCGTAAAGTCTGGAAGTTTAAACCTGGATCCCAGTTCTCCTCCTCACAAAGAGCCGAGCTCTGCTGAGTGAACCAGGACAGACGGAACAAAGTGAACAGGTGAGATAGTTTCATTTGGCTCAGTGCTTATTGGACACGGGTCAGATGCACAGAAAGCAGGTCACGGTCCGATTACACAGCAGACAGAGAAGCCAGTGCCATGCTGTGTTCAGTGGAGCCTGACCCGAGTGGGCCCGAGCGGAGAGAACAGTCCTGCAGCAACTATTTCCAACCTGAAACGCTTCTGTGTTTTCTTTTTTTTTTTTTGGTACCGTTGCTGAGCACAGGGGGGCAACACTGCAGCCTGCACACGCCTGCCTCGCTCTGTTCCTGCAGGCTGGAACACAATCTGAAGTTTGCCATCACCACAACACAAGGTGTGGTACTTTCGAGCTGCGTTTTAGAATAAATCCAAAAAATTAAAAGAAATCGCCCCTGAGTTGATTTTTGACATCTGACTGCCTCCATCTTGCCCCTTTCTTCTTGTATTAAAGCAGCCATTGTTGGCAGCAGACGGTCGAGTGGGAAGCAGAACTGGAATTAAAAAGCTTGTGTATTTCACTGCTCTCTGACGGACACCAACAATGCTGTCAACAAAAGGCCGCGGCCGGGGTTCAGCCGAGGAACCAATCGGAGCGACTCAAAGTGCGTCAGCAGCTCGTCCAGCATCACTTCGTGTGTGTGAGCAATTTCTTCACCCAAAGCCAATTAGTCAGAACTGAGGATACGAGCACATTTTTACCTCATCAGCTTTTCATCGGCCTCCACGTGGTCCGTGCAGGGGGTCCCGCACTTTGTCAGGCCATGGACCCCCGATGTTAATACGACCAGTGGGGCGAAGTACTCGGATACTTACTGATACTTACTCAACTACTTCTTTTCACTTTGTGCTGCTTATATATTTCTGCTAAATGAGATGGAATCTATTGTTTTTGGCTCCACTAGCTGTGTTAAACAGGGAGTAACACAGTCATGAGTACATACAGATACATAACCAGCGTATAAAGTATTAGAGTAAAGTATTATACATACATCCATCAGTCATGTACAACTTTAACAACTTAAAAATTCACAAATTAAAACTTAAATCCAGTAGATCCATTATATTTAGATCTACATAACGGTTTAAGTGGTTGCTTTCCGACTAGCTACTTTCCAACTAGCTACTTTCCGACTAGCTACTTTCCAACTATCTAATTTGCCCTTTTTTCAGCGGGTTTACCTGCTTTTTAAAAACCTTCTAGTTTTGGTATAAAACAGGTGAAACCTTGAAGCTGCTACTTTAAGTTATAAAAAAGTTGCCTGGTGTCGCTTTAAGTGCAACACTTGTTGAAACAGAGCAGTTTTGTTCTGCTGCTGTTGATGTAAAGTAAAACCTCTCATTAGTCTCATTTAATCCCCAGGACCCTCATATGTTAGGACCCCCCCATCATCCATCCATCCATGCAGCAAACTGGAATGTTCCTTTAAGTCGGCGGAGGGGCGGAGCCGCGCTTCGCCTCTGTCACTACCACAAGCTCCGCTCACACTCAGATGTGCGGGCGGACCGGCGGGCTCTCACTGCGGGGAAATGAAACACGCTGCGGGTCCCGAAGCTGCAGACGAGCCGCACAGACCCGACCGTCGCTCCTGCTCCTGCCCGGATCTCCCTCTCCCTCCGCGGGACACCAGCACCCACCGCCCGGCGTCATGCGGCTCCTATCGCCGCACCGGATCACAGCTGAGTGAAAGAGAAAGTCCACACCGGATTTGAACCTGCGCATTTTTTATTTTTTACAGCATCGTGGATGAATCTTTAATTTTGAAAAAGTCTGTTTCCTCTTCTCTCATATTTTTGGATTATTCTCCCACTGAGGAGACATGTTGGTTTTACTGGTGATCACTGTGGCCTTGTTCTCAGGTTCAGGTCAGTGAGAGTTTCTTTTTTAAATATTTTTTATATTATGATAGTTTATTGTTTCTGCTGCTCGGGGACAAGTGCATCATCTCAGGAGACGCTTTGCTTTTCAGCCGATTTAACCTCTCGAGTGTTTAATATGTTTCTGACACGTGAAGCCACATGTTTTTAAAAGTTTAGAGTTTATTCTAAGATGATTAATTGAAATATTTAAACACGATAAAACAGTTTTCATATTAATCCACTGGAAGAAGAGAACAATGCAGAATAAGTGGGAAAGTCATTGTTGCTAAATTTCAATAATTTTCAATGGATGTTTTGGTTTAGAAAACAGAAAAGTTCAGATTTATTTTCACTGTGTTGATGAGTAAACATGAATTATTATTGTGTTTTTAAAGTTCCAGTCTTCCCCTCCTGGCCCCCTCACCTATAGACAGTTATGCAATTGAGCAGCAACACCAGTCTAGTAAATAAAAAAAATCCTCTTCCTTTTAAGATGAATCCAGCCTCTCAGATTTAATATAAGTCGACCTGTGAGGTCCCTGACATGAAAAACAAAGCGAGCTGCAGGTTGGAGATAATGAATCCACTTAGGGAGATGACACTTCGGCCCCTCAGGGAGGTTGCGAAGCGTCTGGAAGGCGTCTGACTGCTGCTCATCCTCCCTGAGCTGCCAAACTCTCTCTGTGTCAGAGTCCACGCTGCACGGCTGCAGTCGGCAGCGGGGCAGGTGCACAATGCCTCCTTTATCCCCTTTTTGCATAATGTTTCCGATTGGAGGTGAATCACTTGACTTGTGCACACACTCCCTGAGTCACTCTTCTCCTCCGCTCGTCTCCGCTCACTGTCACACACTCACACACTCCACGTTACCATAACTTCAGGTGTGTGTGTGTGTGTGTGTTCATGGACGTTGTGTGAGGAAATGGGCAAAACCCTCCAAACCCAAAGATTAAATTCCTGAGGTCAAAGTAGGTCACTGATTGCTGCCCAACAAGATGTTTTTATTGGTTAATATGGTCAATCATTGCACAAAGTTCACAGAATTATCAGCTGAGAGGATAAACTTTGTACCTGATCTTCTTCTATTGTCATTTTTTGATTTGGAATAACCCTTAAAATGGGCTTTCAGGCAGTTTGGAGGCCTCTTCACCCAATTCACTCACTTATCTCTACTGGTTTCTCGTCTTTTCTGTAAGTTTATTCTTCAGTCTTTCTCTGAAACATCTTCTTTCACTTCCCTTTTCTCTCCACTGGAGAAACTGAAACTAATGACAGTGGAATCTGTTTATTACTCAGAGCATCAGGGACTCAAAAACCTCAGATATCTCAAATCCTGGGCAAACAAAATCTATCCGCATGGTTAATAACCACTTCAGCTCAGTTCTTTGGATGGACTGACCCTTTAAGCTGAAGTATAATGAGTGCCACACCTTGTGGTTCCCACCTGACACCCACGCTTTCACTCTTCTTTCTGCTGTTATGTCACCTCAGCCCATATTTGCCAAGCAGATGTGTAAATATCAGTATTTTTCTTTTCTCCGTCCATCCAGGTCTGTCGGTGGAGATGTTTCGTGCAGGTGTGGCCCCTCGGTGCGAGAGCCGGGCCTGCAACCCCCGCATGGGCAACCTGGCCCTAGGTCGCCGGGTCCTGACGCAGACCGTCTGCGGCAACAACGGCACCGAGCTCTACTGCTCCTACGCCGACCCCAACGCCAACCTGGCCTGCAGCGCCGGCAAATGTGCCAAGTGCAACGCCGGCCTGCCGCTCCTGTCCCACTTGGCCGGGGGCATGTCCGACTCCTCCTTCCGTCACCCAAACACCTGGTGGCAGTCGGCTGAGGGGGTGGAGTCTGAGACGGTGCAGCTGGACCTGGAGGCCGAGTTCTACTTCACGCATCTCATTGTCGTGTTTCGCTCGCCGAGGCCCGCCGCCATGACCCTGGAGCGGTCGCAGGACTTTGGGCGAACGTGGAGGATGCTGCAGTACTACGCCCGCAACTGCAGCGACGCCTTCGGGCTGGAGGAGGGAAAGGCGGGAGCGGGTCGGGACAGAGCGACCTGCACATCCAAATACTCGGGGGCTTATCCCTGCAACCGTGGAGAGGTGAGGAGGAGACGCTGGGTCTTTAGAATCTGTGTGTGAGTCTGTGTGTGTAACGCGTTCTATCTTTTTATCGTCCAGTGACAAAAGCCATTCAGTGAATAAGAATACTCTATATAGTAGCTTTTGTTGGTGGAGTCCATCTTTCCCACACAGAGGATTCCCAGGATGTGATTCATGCAGTTGCAGGACATTGTGCATCAGACAAAGGCAGGAACAGTGTGAAAGACATCATTCTGTCAGGTGTCAGGTGGCGCTGTTGATTTTCTGTGTGAAAACAACACAATGCAATGAATCTCATGTTTGTTTTGCTGCTCTGGAAAGAAAATTAGATCAGTTGTTCCACGTGAGGTGCAGTCGATACACAGGGTAGGACTTCTAAGTGTTTTTATCCCTTTATTAGAGACACTAGGGAGATGACAGAAAGAAATCTGGATCCACCCCCTGATCCGGTTCCACACCAGAATTTAATGGGTTCTTCCCAGACCCATAGAGCATCCTTAGACCAAGATTCGTGGTAATACATCCAGTAGTTTCTGCGTAATCTTGGTAACAATCCCACAAAACAAACACTGA